>NW_027140186.1:702500-1302500 GCF_036365525.1 Heterodontus francisci
TGTTTATTATTCTCGTGTCTGGGGAACAATCGAGTTCCTCCACAACATTCTAACCCCGGTCATCCCATTTGTGCTGATTCTGCTGCTCAACGCTCTCACCGTCAGACACATTTTAGTGAGCAGCAGAGGACGCAGGAGACTCCGGGCTCACAGCAGTGGAGAGAGTCACAGAGACCCCGAGATGGAGAGTCGAAGGAAATCAATCATTTTACTGTTAGTTATCTCTGGTAATTTCATGCTGTTGTGGGCCCTGTTAATGGTGTATTCTATACATAACCGGATGTGGTATTTGGGTTATCGGTCTGTTTATCTCCCTGAGTTTCTGATGGAATTGTCCTTCATGCTCCAGCTCCTGAGCTGCTCCACAAACACTGTGATTTACGCCGTGACCCAGACTCAGTTCAGAGAGCAGGTGAAGAATGTGCTGAAATATCCCTTTAATACAATTGTTAAATTAATTCAATAATCAGAGGAGGGGGAGGGGCCTGTCACCATGGAGACAGAGCGGGGGAGGAGCCTGTCACCATGGAGACAGAGCGGGGGAGGGGACTGTCACCATGGAGACAGAGCGGGGGAGGGGCCTGTCACCATGGAGACAGAGCGGGGGAGGGGCCTGTCACCATGGAGACAGAGCGGGGGAGGAGCCTGTCACCATGGAGACAGAGCGGGGGAGGGGACTGTCACCATGGAGACAGAGCGGGGGAGGGGCCTGTCACCATGGAGACAGAGCGGGGGAGGGGACTGTCACCATGGAAACAGAGCGGGGGAGGGGCCTCTCACCATGGAGACAGAGCGGGGGAGGAGACTGTCACCATGGAGACAGAGCGGGGGAGGGGACTGTCACCATGGAGACAGAGCGGGGGAGGGGACTGTCACCATGGAGACAGAGCGGGGGAGGGGACTGTCACCATGGAGACAGAGCGGGGGAGGAGCCTCTCACCATGGAGACAGAGCGGGGGAGGGGCCTGTCACCATGGAGACAGAGTGGGGGAGGGGCCTGTCACCATGGAGACAGAGCGGGGGAGGGGCCTCTCACCATGGAGACAGAGCGGGGGAGAGGCCTGTCACCATGGAGACAGAGCGGGGGAGGAGCCTGTCACCATGGAGACAGAGCGGGGGAGGGGACTGTCACCATGGAGACAGAGCGGGGGAGGGGCCTGTCACCATGGAGACAGAGCGGGGGAGGGGACTGTCACCATGGAAACAGAGCGGGGGAGGGGCCTCTCACCATGGAGACAGAGCGGGGGAGGAGACTGTCACCATGGAGACAGAGCGGGGGAGGGGACTGTCACCATGGAGACAGAGCGGGGGAGGGGACTGTCACCATGGAGACAGAGCGGGGGAGGGGACTGTCACCATGGAGACAGAGCGGGGGAGGGGACTGTCACCATGGAGACATTGCGGGGGAGGAGCCTCTCACCATGGAGACAGAGCGGGGGAGGGGCCTGTCACCATGGAGACAGAGTGGGGGAGGGGCCTGTCACCATGGAGACAGAGCGGGGGAGGGGCCTCTCACCATGGAGACATAGCGGGGGAGGGGCCTGTCACCATGGAGACAGAGCGGGGGAGGGGACTGTCACCATGGAGACAGAGCGGGGGAGAGGCCTGTCACCATGGAGACAGAGCGGGGGAGGGGACTGTCACCATGGAGACAGAGCGGGGGAGGGGACTGTCACCATGGAGACAGAGGGGGGAGGGGCCTCTCACCATGGAGACAGAGCGGGGGAGGGGACTGTCACCATGGAGACAGAGCGGGGGAGGGGACTGTCACCATGGAGACAGAGCGGGGGAGGGGAATGTCACCATGGAGACAGAGTGGGGGAGGGGCCTCTCACCATGGAGACAGAGCGGAGAGGGGACTGTCACCATGGAGACAGAGCGGGGGAGGGGACTGTCACCATGGAGACAGAGCGGGGGAGGGGACTGTCACCATGGAGACAGAGCGGGGGAGGGGCCTCTAACCATGGAGACAGAGCGGGGGAGGGGACTGTCACCATGGAGACAGAGCGGGGGAGGGGCCTCTCACCATGGAGACAGAGCGGGGGAGGGGCCTCTCACCATGGAGACAGAGCGGGGGAGGGGACTGTCACCATGGAGACAGAGTGAGGGAGGACACTGTCACCAAGGAAACAGAGCGGGGGAGGGGCCGGAAACCATGGAGACAGAGCGGGGGAGGGGACTGACCATGGAGACAGAGCGGGGGAGGGGACTGTCACCATGGAGACAGAGCGGGGGAGGGGACTGTCACCATGGAGACAGAGCAGGGGAGGAGACAGTCACCATGGAGACAGAGCGGGGGAGGGGACAGTCACCATGGAGACAGAGCGGGGGAGGGGACAGTCACCATGGAGACAGAGCGGGGTTGGGGACTGTCACCATGGAAACAGAGCGGGGGAGGGGACTGTCACCATGGAGACAGAGCGGGGGAGGGGACTGTCACCATGGAGACAGAGCGGGGGAGGGGCCTGTCACCATGGAGACAGACCTGGGGAGGGGCCTCTCACCATGGAGACAGAGCGGGGGAGGGGCCTCTCACCATGGAGACAGAGCGGGGGAGGGGAATGTCACCATGGAGACAGAGCGGGGGAGGGGCCTGTCACCATGGAGACAGAGCGGGGGAGGGGCCTGTCACCATGGAGACAGAGCGGGGGAGGGGACTGTCACCATGGAGGCAGAGCGGGGGAGGGGCCTGTCACCATGGAGACAGAGCGGGGGAAGGGTCTCTCACCATGGAGACAGAGCGGGGGAGGGGCCTGTCACCATGGAGACAGAGCGGGGGAGGGGACTGTCACCATGGAGACAGAGCGGGGGAGGGGACTGTCACCATGGAGACAGAGCGGGGGAGGGGACTGTCACCATGGAGACAGAGCGGGGGAGGGGACTGTCACCATGGAGACAGAGCGGGGGAGGGGCCTCTCACCATGGAGACAGAGCGGGGGAGGGGAGTGGGGGCGGGGTCTGTTTCCAGGGTGACGGTGTCAAGGGGCGGAGTCAACTTCCAAGGTGACCGGGTGGGCGGAGTCTGTTACCAGGGTGACGGGGTTTGGGGACGGGGTCTGTTTCCAGGGTGACGGGGAGTGGGGGCGGGGTCTGTTTCCAGGGTGACGGGAGTGGGGGCGGGGTCTGTTTCCAGGGTGACGGGAGTGGGGGCGGGGTCTGTTACTAAGGTGACGGGAGTGGGGGCGGGGTCTGTTTCCAGGGTGACGGAGTGGGGGCGGGGTCTGTTTCCAGGGTGACGGGAGTGGGGGCGGGGTCTGTTTCCAGGGTGACGGGAGTGGGGGCGGGGTCTGTTTCCAGGGTGACGGGAGTGGGGGCGGGGTCTGTTTCCAGGGTGACGGGAGTGGGGGCGGGGTCTGTTTCCAGGGTGACAGAGCGGGGAAGGGTCCTGTCACCATGGAGACAGAGCGGGGGCGGGGCCTGTCAGCATGGAGACAGAGCGGGGGAGGAGACTGTCACCATGGAGACAGAGCGGGGGCGGGGCCTGTCAGCATGGAGACAGAGCGGGGGCGGGGCCTGTCACCATGGGGACAGAGCGGGGGAGGGGAGTGGAGGCGGGGCCTGTTTCCAGGGTGACGAGAGTTGGAGCGCAATCTGTTTCCAGGGTGACGGATGAGTGGGGGAGGGGTCTGTTTCCAGGGTGACGGTGTCAGGGGGCGGGGTCAACTTCCAAGGGGGCGGGGTCAACTTCCAAGGTGACGGGGTGGGCGGAGACTGTTACCAGGGTGACGGGAGTGGGGGCGGGGTCTGTTTCCATAGTGACGGAGTGGGGGCGGGGTCTGTTTCCAGAGAGACGGGAGCGGGGGCGGGGTCTTTTTCCCGTGTGACGGGAGTAGGGGCGGGGTCTGTTTCCAAGGTGACGGGAGTGGGGGCGGAGTCTGTTTCCAGGGTGACGGAGAGAGGGCGGGGTCTGTTTCCATGGTGACGGGAAAGGGGGCGGGGTCTGTTTTCAGGGTGACGGGAGTGGGGGCGGGGTCTGTTTCCATGATGACGGAGTGGGGGCGGGGTCTGTGACCACGGTGATGGGAGTGGGGGCGGGGTCTGTTTCCAGGGTGACGGGAGTGGGGGCGGGGTCTGTTTCCAGGGTGACGGGAGTGGGGGCGGGGTCTGTTTTCAGGGTGACGGGAGTGGGGGCGGAGTCTGTTTTCAGGGTGACGGGAGTGGGGGCGGGGTCTGTGACCAAGGTGACGGGAGTGGGGGCGGGGTCTGTTTCCAGGGTGACTGAGTGGGGGCGCGGTCTGTTTTCAGGGTGACGGGAGTGGGGGCGGGGTCTGTGACCAAGGTGACGGGAGTGGGGGCGGGGTCTGTTTCCATGGTGACGGGAGTGGGGGCGGGGTCTGTTTCCAGTGTGACGGGAGTGGGGGCGGGGTCTGTTTCCAGGGTGACGGGAGTGGGGGCGGGGTCTGTTTCCAGGGTGACGGGAGTGTGGGCGGGGTCTGTTTCCAGGGTGACGGGAGTGGGGGCTGGGTCTGTTACCAAGGTGACGGGAGTGGGGGCGGGGTCTGTTTCCAGGGTGACGGAGTGGGGGCGGGGTCTGTTTCCAGGGTGACGGGAGTGGGGGCGGGGTCTGTTTCCAGGGCGACGGGTGTGGGGGCGGGGTCTGTTTCCAGGGTGACGGGAGTGGGGGCGGGGTCTGTTTCCAGGGTGACGGGAGTGGGTGCGGGGTCTGTTTCCAGGGTGACAGAGCGGGGGAGGGTCCTGTCACCATGGAGACAGAGCGGGGGCGGGGCCTGTCAGCATGGAGACAGAGCGGTGGAGGAGACTGTCACCATGGAGACAGAGCGGGGGCGGGGCCTGTCAGCATGGGGACAGAGCGGGGGAGTGGAGTGGAGGCGGGGCCTGTTTCCAGGGTGACGAGAGTTGGAGCGCAGTCTGTTTCCAGGGTGACGGATGAGTGGGGGCGGGGTCTGTTTCCAGGGTGACGGTGTCAGGGGGCGGGGTCAACTTCCAAGGTGACGGGGTGGGCGGAGTCTGTTACCAGGGTGACGGGAGTGGGGGCGGGGTCTGTTTCCATAGTGACGGAGTGGGGGCGGGGTCTGTTTCCAGAGAGACGGGAGCGGGGGCGGGGTCTGTTTCCCGGGTGACGGGAGTAGGGGCGGGGTCTGTTTCCAAGGTGACGGGATTGGGGGCGGGGTCTGTTTCCAGGGTGACGGGAGTGGGGGCGGGGTCTGTTTCCAGAGTGACGGGAGTGGGGGCGGGGTTCTGTTTCCATGGTGACGGGAGTAGGGGCGGGGTCTGTGACCAAGGTGACGGGAGTGGGGGCGGGGTATGTTTCCAGAGTGACGGGAGTGGGGGCGGGGGTCTGTTTCCATGGTGATGGGAGTGGGGGGCGGGGTCTGTGACCAAGGTGACGGGAGTGGGGGGGGTCTGTTTCCAGGGTGACGGGAGTGGGGGCGGGGTCTGTTTTCAGGGTGACGGGAGTGGGGGCGGGGTCTGTGACCAAGGTGACGGGAGTGGGGGCGGGGTCTGTTTCCATGGTGACGGGAGTGGGGGCGGGGTCTGTGACCAAGGTGACGGGAGTGGGGGCGGGGTCTGTTTCCAGGGTGACGGGAGTGGGGGCGGGGTCTGTTTCCAGGGTGACGGGAGTGGGGGCGGGGTCTGTTTCCAGGGTGACGGAGTGGGGGCGGGGTCTGTTTCCAGGGTGACGGGAGTAGGGGCGGGGTCTGTTACCAAGGTGACGGGAGTGGGGGCGGGGTCTGTTTCCAGGGTGATGGAGTGGGGGCGGGGTCTGTTTCCAGGGTGACGGGAGTGGGGGCGGGGTCTGTTTCCAGGGTGACGGGAGTGGGGGCGGGGTCTGTTTCCAGGGTGACGGGAGTGGGGGCGGGGTCTGAATCTTTATGATTCTTTTATAATCCCTTTCAAACTAAAAGAATCCTGATAATTATTGATAATTCTTTAGAATAATTTATAAACATTTACTGACATTTACAACCTTTATAAACTGTTTATAATTCTTCCTCTCACTTTGTAAATCTTTATAATATTTATGATTGTCTTTGATTTATTATCCTTTATGAGATTTTATTCTCATTTATAATTTGTTACATTCACTGCCCTGGACAGAAAACATTGAAAATGATCCCCGTGGATTACTCTCAATTCAAACAGATTAGAGAGCATATCATTTAAAATGGCCGCAGCACATGTCACGTGAAATGGCCGCAGTGAAGGTGACATCAAACAGACCACAGAGCATATCATTGAAAATGGCCACAGTGACGGTGACATCAAACAGACCACAGTGCATATCATTTAAAATGGCCGTACCACATGTCACGTAAAATGGCCGCAGTGGAGGTGACATCAAACAGACCACAGTGCATATCATTGAAAATGGCCGCAGCACATGTCACGTAAAATGGCTGCAGTCAAGGTGACATCAATCAGACCACAGAGCATAAAATTTAAAATGGACGCAGTGACGGTGACATCAAACAGACCACAGTGCATATCATTTAAAATGGCCGTACAACATGTCACGTAAAATGGCCGCAGTGAAGGTGACATCAAACAGACCAGAGAGCACGTCATTTAGAATGGCCGCAGCACATGTCGCTTAAAATGGCCGCGGTGCAGGTGACATCAAACAGACAACAGTGCAGATCATCAGATCGAAGTGGCCTTTGTTAAAACCAGCTGGAGTGGTACTGAGTCCCACACACACACCAGGAAACAGCCAATTCAATTCAGACCTCTAATAATGCCAGCTGGAGTGGTACTGAGCCCCACTCACACACCAGATAAGAGCCAATTGAATTTGAGCCTATATTAATACCAGCTGGAGTGGTACTGAGGCTCATTCACACGCCGGGAAAGAACCAATTCAATCCAGGTCTCTATTAATACCAGCTGGAGAGGGACTGAGTCCCATCCACACACCAGGAAAGAGCCAATTGAAACCGAGCCTATATTAACACCAGCTGGAGTGGTACTGAGTCCCACTGACACACCAGGAAAGAGCCAATTCAATGCAAACCTTTATTAATACCAGCTGGAGTGGTACTGAGCCCCACTCACACACCAGGAAAAAGCTAATTAAAGCCAGACCGCCATTGATACCAGCTGGAGTGGGACTGAGACCCACTCACACAACAGGAAAGAGCCAATTCAATCCAGGCCTCTATTAACACCAGGTGGAGTGGTACTGAGTCCCACAAACACAGCAGGAAAGGGACAGTTCATTACAGGCCTCTATTACTACCAGCTGCAGTGGAATTAACTCCCACTCAAACTCCAGGAAAGAGCCAATTCAAGACACGCCTCTATTAATACCAGCTGGAGTGGCACTGAGTCCCACTCACACCAGGAGAGAGCCAATTCTATCGAGGCTTATATCAATACCAGCAGGAGTGGTATTGAGTCCCACTCACACACCAGTAAAGAGCCAATTCTATCGAGGCTTATATCAATACCAGCAGGAGTGGTACTGAGCCCCACTCACGAACCAGGAAAGAGCCAATTCAATCCAGGCATCCAATAATACCAGCTGGAGTGGTACTGAGTCCCACTCACACACCAGGAAAGAGCCAATTCAATCCAGGCATCCAATAATACCAGCTGGAGTGGTACTGAGTCCCACTCACACACCAGGAAAGAGCCAATTCAATCCAGGCCTCCATTAATACTAGCTGGAGTGGTACTGAGTCCCATTCACAAACTCAGATAGAGCCAGTTCAATCCAGGCCTCTATTAATACCAGCTGGAATGGTACTGAGTCCCACTCACACACCATGAAAGAGCCAATTCAATCCAGACCTCTATTAATACCAGCTGGAGTGGCACTGAGTCCCACTCAAACACCAGGAGAGAGCCAATTCAATCCAGGCTTCTATTAATACCAACAGGAGTGGTACTGAGTCCCACTCACAAACCAGGAAAGAGCCAATTCAATCGAAACCTCCATGAACACCAGCTGGAGTGGTACTGAGTCCCACTCACACACCAGGAAAGAGGCAATTCTATCCAGGCCTCTATTAATGCCAGCTGGAGTGGTACTGAGTCCCACTCACACACCAGGAAAGAGGCAATTCTATCCAGGCCTCAATTAATACCAGCTGGAGTGGTACCGAGTCCCACTCACACTCCAGGAAAGAGCCAATTCAATCCAGGCCTCTATCAATACCAGCTGGAGTGGTACTGAGTCCCACTCACACACCAGGAAAGAGCCAATTCAATCCAGACCTCTATTAATACCAGCTGGAGTGGTACTGAGCCCCACTCACTCACGAGGAAAGAGCCAATTCAATCCAGGCCTCTATCAATACCAGCTGGAGTGGTACTGAGCCCCACTCACTCACGAGGAAAGAGCCAATTCAATCCAGACCTCTATTAATACCAGCTGGAGTGGTACTGAACCCCACTCACTCACCAGGAATGAGCCAATTCAAACCAGACAACTATTAATACCAGCTGGAGTGGTACTGAGCCCCACTCAAACACCAGGAAAGAGCCAATTCAATCCAGACTTGTGGCGAAGGGGAGTTGGAGTGAGAAGTGGAGAGAGGGGAGTTGGGGAGGGAAGTGGGGGATGGGAGAAGATGGGAGAGGGGGAGGAGAGTGGGGGTGCGAAGTTTGAAGAGGAGTCGAGAGGGGAGAGGAGAAGAGAGGCGAGGGGAGTGGGGGACGGGTGAGGAATAGGGGAGTGGGAAGTGGAGTGGGGGAGGGGAGAGGGGAGGGGAGTGGAGGGGAGAGGTCGAGGTGAGTGGAGGAGGTGTGAGGGATAGGGGAGTGGGAAGTGGAATGGTGAAAGGAGTGGGGGAGGGGTGTCCCGGAGTGGAGAGTGGGAAGTGGGGGAATTGAGTCAGGAGTGGGGAGTGGGGGAGGGGAGGGAAGAGGAGGCGAATGAGGGAGGGGAGGGGAGAGGTGTAGAGTGGGAGGAGAGAGGGGGAGTGGGAGGGCTTTGGGGGAGGGGTGTGGGGCATGCGGGAGGTGAGTTGGGAGTGGAGGCGTGCAGGGGGGAAGTAGAGGAGGGGAGTGGGGAGTGAGGGGGTGGGGAATGGAGAGTTGGGGAGGGGAGTTGGAGTGTGTTGTCGGTGAGTGGAGGCGTGCAGGGGGGGATTGGAGGAGGTGAGTGGGGAGTGGGGGAGAGGATTGGGGGAGGGGAGGGGAGTGGAGGAGGGCAGAGGTGAAAACTGGAGTGGGGGAGTGGTGTGGGGGAAGGGAGTGGGGGAAGGGAGTGGGGAGTGCGGGAGGGGAGTGAGGAGGGGGAGTGGGGGTGGGGGAGTGGGGGAGAGGCGTGGAGGGTGCGGGAGGGGAGTGAGGAGGAGGAGTGGGGGTGGGGTAGTGGGGAGGTGAGTTAGGAGGGGAGTGAGGAAGGGGAGTGTGGGTGGGGGAGTGGTAAGGGGCGTGGAGAGTGCGGGAGGGGAGTGAGGAGGAGGAGTGGGGTTGGGGGAATGGGGAGGTGAGTTGGGAGGGGAGTGAGGAGGGGGAGTGGGGGTGGGTTTGTGGGGAGGTGAGTTGGGAGCGCAGGAGTGAGAGTGGGGAAAGGATTGGGTGTGGGTGTGGTTGTGGGGAGAGGGAAGGAGGGCAAGAGGAGAGGGGTGGAAGTGGGGGAGGGAAGTGGGGGAGAGGAGTGGTGAGTGGGGAGAGGGGAGTGGGGACAGGAGTGTAGAGTGGGAGAGGGGAGTGGGGGACGGGAGCGTAGAGTGGGATAGCGGAGTGGGTAGTGGGGGAATTGAGTCGGGAGTGGAGAGTGGGGGAGGGGGGAGTGGAGTGAGGACTGGGGGAGGGAAGGGGGAGTGGGGAGTGGGGGAGTGGAGTCGGGAGTGAGGGAGGGGGTGGGGACAGGAGTGGGGGAGGGGAGTGGGGTTTGCGGGATGGGAGTGTGGAGTGAGGGAGGGGAGTGAGGAGTCGGGGAGGGGATAGTGGAGTGGGGAGTGGGGAAGGGGAGTGAAGAGTGGGTGACGTGAATGAGGAGTAGGGAGGGGAGTGTGGAGTTGGGTGTGGAGTTGGGAGTGAGGAGTGGGCAGTGGGGTAGTGGGGAGTGTTGTGGGGAGTGAGGAGTGTGGAGTGGGGGAGTGGGGAGTGGAGTGAGGAGTGGGGATTGGGGTTGGGGAAGGGATGGTTGAGAGGGGAGTGGGTGAGGGGAGTGGAGAGTGAGGAGTAGAGTGGGGAGTGAGTAGTGGGCAGTGGGGGAGTGCGGAGAGGTGTGGGGAGTGAGGAGTGGCGAGTGGGTGAGTGAGGAGTGGAGTGGGGAATGTGGAGGGGGAGTGGGGAGTGGGGAGTTGAGTGGGGAGTGACAAGTGGGGAATGGCGGAGAGGAGTGAGAAGTGGGTAGCGAGGAGTGGGGGACTGGAGCGGGGAGTGAGGAGTGGGGAGTGGGAGAGTGAGGAGTGGAGTGGGGAGTGAGGAGTGGGGAGTGGGAGAGTGGGGAGTGGGGAAGGGGAGTGGGGGAGGGGAGTGGGGGAGTGTGGAGTGAGTGGGGAATGGGAAGTGGGGAGCGGGGGAGTGGATTGAGAAGTGGGTAGTGGGGAGTGGGCGAGTTGAGAGGGGCGTGAGGAGTGGGGTGTGGGGGAGGGGAGTGGGGTTGGTGGGAGGGGAGTGGGGTTTATGGGATTGGAGTGAGGAGTGGGGGAGGGGAGTGAGGAGTGGGGGATGGATTGGGGAGTTGGTAGTTGGGGAGGGGAGTGGTAAGTGGGGGAGGGGAGTGGGGGAGGGGGGTGGGTGAGGGGAGTGATGAGTGAGGAGTGGGGAGTGGGGTAGAGGTGAGTGGGGGAGTGGTGAGTGAGGAGTGGGGAGTGGGGAAGTTGTTAGTGGGGGAGGGGAGTGGGGGAGTGTGGAGTGAGGAGTGGAGTGTGGGATAGAGGTGAGTGGGGGAGTGGGGAGTGAGGAGTCGGGGAGTGAGGAGTGGAGAGGGGAGTGAGGAGTGGGGAGTGGGAGAGTGGGGAGTGGGGGAGGGGAGTGGGGGAGGGGAGTGGGGGAGTGTGGAGTTGAGTAGGGAGTGAGAAGTGGGGAGTGGGGGAGTGGGGGAGTGGAGTGGGGAGTGATGAGTCGGGTGTGGGAGAGGGGAGTGGGGAGTGAGGAGTCGGGTGAGCGGTAGGGGAGTGGGGAGTGGGGGAGGGGAGCGGGGAGTGGGTGAGGGGAGTGGGGAGTGGGTGAGGGGAGTGGGGTTGGTGGGAGGGGAGTGGGGTTTATGGGATTGAAGTGAGGAGTGGGGGTGTGGGGTGAGGAGTGGGGGAGGGGATTGGGGAGTGGGTAGTTGGGGAGAGGAGTGGTTAGTGGGGGAGGGGAGTGGGGGAGAGGAGTGAGGAGTGGGGGAGTGGAGTGGTGAGTGAGGAGTGGGTGGGGAGTGAGGAGTGGAGTGGGAGAGTGGGGAGTGGGGGAGTGGCGGAGTGGAAGGGGGAGTGTGGAGTGGAGTAGGGAGTGAGGAGTGCGGAGTGGGGTGTGGGGGAGGGCAGTGATAGAGGGTCAGGGCTGAGTCGGGGAGGGGGAGTGGGGGAGGGGAGTGGGGGAGAGGTGTGGGGGAGAGGAGTTAGGGAGGGTAGTGGGGGAGGGTTGTTGGGAGTGGGGGAGTGGAGGGGGAGGTGAGGGGAATGGAGAGTGAGGAGTGAGGAGTGGGGAGTGAGGGGTGGGGAGTGGGGGAGGGGAGCGTGGTGTGTGGGAGGGGAGTGGGGAGGGAGAGGGGGAGAGGTGTTAGGGAGGGGAGTGAGGGAGGGGATTGAGGAGTGCGGAGTTGGGGAGGGAATTGGTGAGTGAGGAGTGGGGTAGGGGTGAGCGGATTGTGGGAGAGGCGTGGGGGAGGGTGGTGAGGAGGGGAGTGGGGAGGGGAGTGAGGGAGGGGGAGTAGTGGAGGGAAGTGGGGGAGACGGAGTGGGCGAGGCAGATAGGCGAGTGGGGGAGGGGAGTGGAGAGTGAGGAGTGGGGGAAGGGTGAGCGGAGTGGGTGAGGGTTGTGGGGGAGGGGAGTGGGGAGGGGAGTGAAGGATGGGATTGCGGGAGGAGAGTTGAGAAGGGGAGAGGGGAGGGGTGTGCAGAAGTGGAGAAGGGAGTGAGGGAGGGGAGGGTGATGTGAGTGGGAGAGGGGCAGTGGGATTCGGGGATGGGAGTGGGGAAGGAGAAGGAGTGTGAGGGGAGAAGGAGGTGAGTGGGAAGTGTAGGGTACGGAAAGTGGAGTTGGGAGTGGAGTGTAGGATGGTAGTGATGGAGGAGAGTGTGGGAGTGGTGATGCGGAGTGAAGGAGGGGGAGGGGGAGCGATGAAGAAGTGAAGAAGAGGCGTTCGGGGGAGGGGTGTGGGTGAGGGTAATAGGGGACGGAAGTGTGGGAGGGGAGTGGGGGAGGGGAAGGGGAGTGGGAGATGGGAGGGGAGGAGGGAAGGATGTGGGGAATGGAATGGGGGTGGGCAGTGGGGGAGGGGAGTGGGGAGGGGAGTGGGGGGAGGGGGGTGGAGGTTGGGGGTAGGGGAAGGGAGGCAGAAGAGGAGTGGGGGAGGTGCTGGGGAGTGTAGAAGGGGGTGTTGCGGGAGGGGGAAGGGGGAGGGGAGGGTTGAAGGGACTGGGGGAAAGGTGTGGGGGAAGGGATTGGGGATGGGGCGTGGGGGAGGGGGAGGGCAGAGCAGAAGGAACACGGGGGAGGGAGAGTGGGGGAGGGTGAGTGGGATTGGGGGAGGGTAGTGGGGAGGGAGAGGGAGAGTGAGGAAGAGAGGGTGGTGAGTGGGGGGTATCGGGGAGGGGAGAGAGGAGTGGGAACTGGAATGGAGGATGCGAGTGAGGGAGGAGAGGGGGGAGTGTGGGAGGGGAGTGCAGGGGGTTGGGGAGGGGAGTGGGGGAGGGGACTGGGCAGGGGAGGGGGAGGGGAGCAGGGAGAGGAATGGGCGAGGTGGCAGTGAGAGTGGAGTGGGAAATGGGAGTGAGTGTGCGGAGTTGGGGAGGGGAGGGGAGAGGGGAGTGGGGAAAGCAGGGGTGTTGGGAGGGCAGTGGAGTAGGGATGTGGGGAAGGGGACTCGTGGAGGGTAACGGGGTAGGTGGATGGTCGTGGGGGAGGAGAGTGGCGGAGGGGAATGGGGTAAGCCAATGAGGAGTAGGGTAGGTGAGTGGGGGAGGGGATTGGGGAGGGGGAGAAGGGGAGAGGGAAGGGAGTGGGGGAATAGAGTGGGGAAGGGGACGGGGAAGGGCAGGGAGGGGGATGGGAGTGGTAGAGGGGATGCAGGAAGGGAATAAGGGAGGGCAGTGGGGTGGGGTGAAGGGAACAGGGAGGGGAGTTAGGGGAGTGGGGGTGCAGAGTTAGGGGAGTGAGGGATAGTGAGTGGGGCAGGGGGAGGGTTGTGGGGAGGGAGAGGGAATGTGAAGGGGAGAGGGTGGTGAATGAAGGGTTGTAGGGGAGGGGAGAGAGGAGTTATGAGTGGAGTGGCGGATGGGAGTGAGGCAGGAGAGTAGTGGAGTGGGGGAGGGAGTGGGGGAGGCGAGTGGAGGAGGGGGATGTGGGAAGGTAAGGGAAGTGATGCAGGGGAAAGGGAAAAGGGGAGAGGGGGAGTGGGGAGGGGTAGGGAAGTGGTAGATGGGAGTGAGTGTGCAGAGTGTGGTGGGGAGGAGGAGGGGAGTGGACAGGGCACTGGAGAAGGGGACTCGCGGAGGTGTAGGGTAATGGTGGAGGGTAGTGGGTGAGGGTAGTGGGGGAGGGTAGTGAAAGATGGGAATGGCGGAGATGAGTGGGGGAGGCCGATGAGAAGTAGGGGGTGGGTGTTGTGGAAGGGATTGGGGAGGGGGTAGGGCGGAAGGGGGAAGGGGAGATGAAAGGGAGTGGGGGAATAGAGTGGGGAGGGAGGGGGAAGGGCGGGGAGGGGGATGGGAGTGGTAGAGGGAGAGCAGGAAGGGAATAAGGGAGGGCAGTGGGGTGGGGTGTAGGGAACGGGGAGGGGAGTTAGGGGAGTGGGGGAGGGTGAGTGGGGCAGAGAGAGGGTTGTATGGAGGGAGAGGGGATGTGAGGGTGAGAGAGAGGGTATGTGAGGGGGAGAGGGTGGTGAGTGAAGGGGTGTAGGTGAGGGGAGAGGAGTGGGGAGTGTGCTGGCGGATGGGAGTGAGGGAGGAAAGTGGTGGAGTGGGGGAGGGGGTGGGGAATGGGGGCTTGGAGTGGGGGAGATGGAGGGGAAAGGGGAGTGGGGGAAGGGAGTGGGGAGGCGAGTGGGGGAGGGGGATGTGGGACGGGAAGGGGAGTGGGGCAGGGGAGGGTGAGTAGGTGAGTGGGGAGGGGGAGGGAAGTGGGAGACGCATGTGAGTGTGCAGAGTGTGGTGGGGAGGGGAAACGGGAGTGGAGTATGGAAAGGAGGCGAGTGGACAGGGCAGTGGAGAAGGGGACTCGAGGAGGGTAGTGGGGGAGGTGTAGGGTAGTGGGGGAGGGTAGTAGGAGAGGGTAGTGAAAGAAGGGAGTGGCGGAGGGGAGTGGGGGAGGCCGATGAGAAGTAGGGGGTGGGTGTTGTGGAGGGGATTGGGGAGGGGGAAGAGGGAAGGGGGAAGGGGAAGGGGAGAGGGAAGGGAGTGGGGGAATAGAGTGGGCATGGGGAGGGGGAAGGGCGTGGTGGTGGGGAGTGGGGGAGGGGGAGGGGAAGGGAATGGGGGAGGGTAGTGGGGAGGGGGATGGGAGCGGTAGAGGGAGAGCAGGAAGGGCACAAGGTAGGGCAGTGGGGTGGGGTGTAGGGAACGGGGAGGGGAATTAGGGGAGTGGGGGAGGGTGAGTGGGGCAGAGAGAGGGTTGTGGGGAGGGAGAGGGGATGTGAGGGTGAGAGAGAGGGTATGCGAGGGGGAGAGGGTGGTGAGTGAAGGGGTGTAGGTGAGGGGAGAGGAGTGGGGAGTGTGGTGGCGGATGGGAGTGAGGGAGGAAAGTGGTGGAGTGGGGGAGGGGGTGGGGAATGGGGGCTTGGAGTGGGGGAGATGGAGGGGAAAGGGGAGTGGGGGAAGGGAGTGGGGGAGGCGAGTGGGGGAGGGGGATGTGGGACGGGAAGGGGAGTGGGGCAGGGGAGGGTGAGTAGGTGAGTGGGGAGGGGGAGGGAAGTGGGAGACGCAAGTAAGTGTGCAGAGTGTGGTGGGGAGGGGAGACGGGAGTGGAGTATGGAGGGGAGGCGAGTGGACAGGGCAGTGGAGAAGGGGACTCGAGGAGGGTAGTGGGGGAGGTGTAGGGTCGTGGGGGAGGGTAGTTGGAGAGGGTAGTGAAAGATGGGAGTGGCGGAGGGGAGTGGGGGAGGCCGATGAGAAGTAGGGGGTGGGTGTTGTGGAGGGGATTGGGGAGGGGGAAGAGGGAAGGGGGAAGGGGAAGGGGAGAGGGAAGGGAGTGGGGGAATAGAGTGGGCATGGGAAGGGGGAAGGGCGTGGTGGTGGGGAGTGGGGGAGGGGGAGGGGAAGGGAATGGGGGAGGGTAGTGGGGGAGGGGGAGGGGAGCGGAGAGGGGAGTCGGGGAGGGGAGTTGAGGGGGAGGGGGTGTTGGGGAGGAGAGGAGAGGGGGAAGTAGGTGGGTTGTTGGGGAGGAGAGGGGAGGGGATAGGTGATGGGGTGTTGGGGAGGAGAGGGGAAACGGAATGGGGGTGGGGGAGGGAATAGGGAGGGGAGTGGGGGAGGGGGCTGAGGGACTGAGGAGTGGGGGAGGAGAGTGGAGAGAGGAATGGGAGTGGGGAGGTGGAGGTGTGTGAGGAGGATTAGGGGAGTGGATGTGTGAATTGGAGAAGTGGAAAGGGGAGGGGAGTCATGAGGGGCGTGGGGAAGAGAGGGAAGTGGTGAGATAGGTGTGGAAGGGGGTGAGGGAGGGAAGTGGGGGAGGGGAGTGGGGAGTGGAGTGGGAGAGGGTGAGTGGGATTGGGGGAGGGTGAGTAGGATTGGTGGAGGGTGAATGGGATTGGGGGAGGGTGAGTGAGATTGGGGGAGGGTGAGTGGGATTGGGGGAGGGGAGTGGGATTGGGGGAGGGTGAGTGGGATTGGGGGAGGGGAGTGGGATTGGGGGAGGGTGAGCGGGATTGGAAGAGGGGAGTGGGGAGTGGAGTGGAGGATGAGAGTGAGGGAGTGGGGGACGTGGCAGGGGAGTGGGGGAGGGAGATGTGGGAAGGATAATCGGAGGGGAGTGAGAGAGCAAAGATGGGAGTGATGGAGAGGAGTGGGGGAGGGGAGAGTTGGGGGTTAGGGGAGGGAATTGGGGAGGGGAGAAGGGGAGGGGAGTGGGGGGCGGGTTTGGTGGGTTGGGCGGGAGAGGAGGGTGGGGAGGGGAGTGTGGGAGGGGATGGGGGTAGGGAGTGTGGCAGAGTGTGGGAGGACTGGTGAGACTGGCAGAAGAGTGGGGGAGGGGAGTGGGAGAGGTGTGTTGGGGAGGGGAGTTGGGGAGGGGAGTGAGGGAGGGGTTGGGGGGGGTAAGGGTTGGGGAGGGAGGGGAGTGAGGGAAGGGTGTGGGGAGAGGAGTGAGGCTAGGGGTCGGAGAGGGAAGGGAGTGGGGGAATGGAGTGGGGAAGAGGAGGGGAGTTCGGGGGTGGGGAGGGGAGTGGGAGTGGATTGGGGTGGGGAGGGTTCTGCTGGAGGGGAGTGTGGGAGAGGAGTGGGTGAGGGGAGGGGCTGGGGAGGGGAATGGGAGAGGGGACTGGGTGAGAGAAGTGGGAGTTAGGGAGGGACTTGGAAAGGGGAGTGGGGGAAGGCGGGTGGGGAAATTGGAGTGAGTGTGTGAGGTGGGGCAGGGGAAAGGAGGGGAGTTGGGAAGGGGTGGGGGAGGGAAGGGCGGTGGGATATTTGGGAGAGGACGTGGAGTGGAGTAGGGGGCTGTGAGGGGAGGGATACATGTGAGGTGAAGGGAGTCGCGGAGGGGAGGGCAATGGCGGCAGCGGGTGTGGAGGAGGAAAGTGGGGGAGGGGATTGAGGGATGGGAGACGAGTGGGGAGGGAAGTGGGGGAGGGGAGTGGTGGATAGGGGTGGGGGAAAGGAGTGGGGGAGAGGAGTGGCGAAAGGAGGGGTGGGGAGTGGATGGGGGAGAGGAATGGGGAGGGGAGGGGACGGGTTAGGGAGTGTGTGAATGGAGTGGGTGGGATAGGAAATTGGGGTAAGGAGGGGGAAGAGAGTGGGGCAGCGGTGTTGGAGAGGGTGAGTGCGGATGGCAGTGGACTGAGGAGGGGAATGTACAAGGGCAGTGGAGGAGGGGCGTGGGGGAAGTGAGTGTGAGAGTGGGGAGGGAAGGTGAGGGGAGTGGGGAGTGGGGTAGGTAAGTGGGGGAGAGGAATGGGGGAGGGGAGGTCTTGGGGGAGGGGAGAAGCTGGACGAGCGGTTTGAGGAAGGTGAGTGGGGAGGGCAGTAGGGAGGAGTGGGGGAGGGGAGTGCGGGCGGAGTGGGGGAGGGGAGTGGGGGAGGGGATTGAGGACAGGAGTGAGGGGAGGGGTTGGGGAGGGAGGGGAGATGGGGAATGGAGTGGGCAGAGGGAAGTTAGGGGAGTGCGGCGCGGAGTTAGCAGAGTGGGTGAGGGGATTTGGAGTTGGGAGTGGGAGGAGTGGGGGAGGAGTGCGGGAGTAGTGGGGGAGGGGTGGGCGAGGGGAGTGGGGGGAGGGGTTTGGGGACAGGAGTGAGAGGAGGGGTTGGGGAGTGAGGGGAGTGGAGTGGGCAGAGGGTAGTTAGGGAAATGGAGGAGGGGATTTGCAATTCGGACTGGGAGGGGAGTGGAGGGGAGGGGTTTGTGAGGCATGTGGGGGAGGGGCAGGGGTGTGGGGGAGGGGCAGGGATGTGGGGGAGGGAGAGGTGGAATGAGGGTGCAGGGCAACGGGAGTGGGTTAGGGTGAGGGTGAGTGCGGGACGGGAGTGGGGTAGGGGAGTGTGGGGAGAGTTGGGGAGGGCAGAGTGGGAGGGGAGGGGGAGGGGAATGGGGGACGGTAGTGGAGGATGAGAGTGGGGAGTGGTGTGGGGTGGAGGGGAGGGGAGTAGGGGAGGGGTGTTTGGGAGTGGAGTGGGGTAATGGTAGGGGAGGGAGAGAAGTGCGAGAGGGGAGGAAGTGCAGTGGGGGAGGAGAGGGAGGGGAGTGGGGGAGGGGGACAGGAGAGCGGGGAGTGGGTAGGTCTTTGGGGCAGGGGAGTGGGGGTGAGGTGGGGATGGGAGGGTAGTGAGGGAGGGGATTGAGTGCAGGGTGCTGGGGGGAGGTAGAGGGGCAGGGGTATGGGCGAGGGGAGTGGGGGAGGGGCGGGGGTGAAGGTGAGTTGGCAGAGGAGTTGGGAGGGGAGGTGGAGGAGTGGGGAGTGGGGTAGGGGAGTTGGGGAAGAGGGACGGGAGAGAGGGGAGTTGGGGAGGGGAGTTGACCGAGTGGCGTGGGTAGTGGCGGAGGGTAGTGGGCGAAGGTAGTGGGGGAGGGGCATTTGAGGGTAGGGCAGTTGGAGGGGAGTGGCGGATGGGTGTGGGTGAGAGGGAGTGTGGGAGTGAAGGGAAGTGGGGGATGTGAGGGGGAGGGGAGTTTGGAGGGAAACCAGGTGTGAGGGGGAGAGGGTGCGGACAGGGGATGTAGGAGAGCGAAGTGAGAAGAGGAGGACTGGAGTGGACGATAGGAGTGAGGGAGGGGAGTGGGATGTGGGAGGGGAAAGGGGAGTGGGGACCGGAGACGAGTGGGGGAGGGGTGCATTGAGGGGAATGGCAGAATGAGAGGGGAGGTGAGTGGGGAATGCGGAAGTGGGGTGGAGGATGGGAGTGGGGAAATAGGAAGGGGAAGGGGAGGGTGTGCAATGGTGAGGGGGAAAGGAGTGGGAGGGGGAGGGGTGTGTGAGGGGGAGGGAGAGGGTAGTGTGGAAGGAGGTTGGGGAGGGGAGTGGGGAATGGGGAGGGGGAGTGTGGCAGAGAGTGGGGGAGGGGAGTTGGAGAGGGGAGTGGGGGAGGGAAATGGTCAGAAGGGAGGGGGAGAGTGGGAGGAGGAGTGTGGTAGAAGGAGAGAGTGTGAGATGGGCGGAGGGGAGAGTGGAAGGGAGTGGGGGAAGGGAGTGGGGGAGAGGGCAGGGGAAAGAAGAGTGGGCGGGAGTGGGAGGTGGAGGGGAATGAGGAGGGGGAGGGAGGTAGAGGTGGAGGGGAATGAAGAGGGGGAGTGAGGGGGAGGTGGAGGAGAATGAAGAGGGCGAGGGAGGGGGAGGAGGAGGAGAATGAAGAGGGGGAGGGAGGGGGAGGTGGAGGGGAATGAAGAGGGGGAGGGAGGGGGAGGTGGAGGAGAAAGAAGAGGGGGAGGGAGGGGTTGGTGGAGGAGAATGAAGAGGGGGAGGGAGGAGGAGGTGGAGGAGAATGAAGAGGGGGAGGGAGGGGGTGGTGGAGGAGAATGAAGAGGGGGAGGGAGGAGGAGGTGGAGGGGAATGAAGAGGGGAGGGAGGGGGAGGTGGAGGGGAATGAAGAGGGGGAGGGAGGGGGTGGTGGAGGGGAATGAAGAGGAGGAGGGAGGGGGATGTGGAGGGGAATGAAGAGGAGGAGGGAGGGGTTCGTGGAGGGGAAAGAAGAGGGGGAGGGAGGTGGAGGGGATTAAGAGGGGGTGGTGGAGGGGAATGAAGAGTGGGAGGGAGGGGTTGGTGGAGGGTAATGGACGGAGGGGGAGGTGGAGTGGAATGAAGAGGGGGAGGGAGGGGGTGGTGGATGGGAATGAAGAGGGGGAGGGAGTGGGTGGTGGAGGAGAAAGAAGAGGGGGAGGGAGGGGGTGATGGAGGAGAATGAAGAGGGGGAGGGAGGGGGTGGTGGAGGGGAATGAAGTGGGGGAGGGAGGGATTGGTGGAGGGGAATGAAGAGGGGGAGGGAGGGGGTGGTGGAGGGGAATGACGAGGGGGAGGGAGGGGGTGGTGGAGGAGAATGAAGAGGAGGAGGGTGGGGGAGGTAGATGGGAATGAAGAGGGGGAGGGAGGGGGAGGTGGAGGGGAATGAAGTGAGGGAGGGAGGGGGAGGTGGAAGGGAATGAAGAGTGGGAGGGAGGGGGAGGTGGAGGGGAATGAATAGGGCGAGGGAGAGGTTTGTCGAGGGCAATGAAGATGGGGAGGGAGTGGGAGGAGGATGGGAATGAAGAGGGGGAGGGAGGGAGTGGCGGGGGGAATGAAGAGGGGGAGGGAGGGGCAGGTGGAGGGAAATGAAGAGGGGGAGGGAGGGAGAGGTGGAGGGGAATGAAGAGGGGGTGGGAGGGGGGTGGGGAGGGGAATGAAGAGGGGGAGGGAGGGGGAGCTGGAGGGGAATGAAGAGGGAGAGGGAGGGGGAGGTGTAGGGGAATGAAGAGGGGGAGGGAGGGGGAGGGGGAGGTGGAGTGGGAGATGGGAGTGAGTGTGCAGAGTGTGGTGGGGAGGAGGAGGGGACGGGAGTGGAGTGGGGAAAGGAGTGGAGTGGACAGGGCAGTGGAGAAGGGGACTCGCAGAGGGTAGTGGGGGAGGTATAGGGTAGTGTTGGAGGGTAGTGGTGGAGGGTTGTGGGTGAGGGTAGTGGGAAGGGTAGTGAAAGATGGGAATGGTGGAGAGGAGTGGGGGAGGCCGATGAGAATTAGGGGGTGGGTGTTGTGGAGGGTATTGGGGCGGGGGTAGGGCGAAAGGGTGAAGGGGAGATGGAAGGGAGTGGGGGAATAGAGTGGGGAAGGAGGGGGAAGGGCGGGCAGGGGGCTGGGAGTGGTAGAGGGGGAGCAGGAAGGGAATAAGGGAGGGCAGTGGGAAGGGGTGCAGGGAACGGGGAGGAGCGTTAGGGGAGTGGGGGAGGGTGAGTGGGGCAGAGGGAGGGTTGTGGGGAGGGAGAGGGTATGGGAACGGGAGAGGGTTGTGAGTGAAGGGGTGTAGGGGAGGGGAGAGGAGTGGGGAGTCTAGTGGCGGATGGGAGTGAAGGAGGAAAGTGGTGGAGTGGGGGAGGCGAGTGGGGGAGGGGGATGTGGGACGGGAAGTGGAGTGGGGCAGGGGAGGGTGAGTAGGTGATTGGGGAGGGGGAGGGAATTGGGAGACGCAAGTGAGTGTGCAGAGGGTGGTGGGGGAGGGGAGAGGGGAGTGGAGTGGGGAAAGGAGGCGAATGGACAGGGCAGTGAAGAAGGGGACTCGAGGAGGGTAGTGGGGGAGGTGTAGGGTAGTGGTGGAGGGTAGTGTGGGAGGGTAGTTGGGGAGGGTAGTGAAAGATGGGAGTGGCGGAGCGGAGTGTGGGAGGCTGATGAGAAGCAGGGGGTGGGTGTTGTGGAGGGGATTGGGGAGGGGGAAGGGGGAAGGGGGAAGGGGGAAGGGGAGAGGGATGGGAGTGGGGGAATAGAGTGGGCATGGGGAGGGGGAAGGGCGTGGTGGTGGGGAGTGGGGGAGGGGGAGGGGAGGGGAGAGGGGAGTCGGGGAGGGGAGTAGAGGGGGAGGGAGTGTTGGGGAGGAGAGGGGAGGGGGAAGTGGGTGGGTTGTTGGGGAGGAGAGGGGAGGTGGTCGGTGATGGGGTGTTGGGGAGGAGAGGGGAAAGGGAATGGGGGTGGGGGGAGGGAATGGGGAGCGGAGGGTGGGAGGGGCTGACGGACTGAGGAATGGGGAGGAGAGTGGAGAGAGGAATGGGAGAGGGGAGGTGGAGGTGATTGAGGAGGATTGGGGAGTGGATGTGTGAATTGGAGTAGTGGAAAGGGGAGGGGAGTCATGAGGGGCGTGGGGAAAGGAGGGAAGTGGTGAGATAGGTGTGGAAGGGGGTGAGGGAGGGAAGTGGGGGAGGGGTGTGGGGGAGTGGAGTGGGAGAGGGTGAGTGGGATTGGGGGAGGGTGAGTGGGATTGCGGGAGGGTGAGTGAGATTGGGGGAGGGTGAGTGAGATTGGGGGAGGAGATTGGGATTGGGGGAGGGTGAGTGGGATTGGGAGAGGGGCGTGGGGAGTGGAGTGGAGGATGAGAGTGAGGGAGTGGGGGACGTGGCAGGGGAGTGGGGGAGGGAGATGTGGGAAGGATATTAGGAAGGGAGTGAGAGAGCAAAGATGGGAGTGATGGAGAGGAGTGGGGGAGGGGAGAGTTGGGGGTTAGGGGAGGGAATTGGGGAGGGGAGCAGGGGAGGGGAGTGGTGGGAGGGGTTGGTGGGTTGGGCGGGAGAGAAGAGTGAGGAGGGGAGTCTGGGAGGGGTTGGGGGTAGGGAGTGTGGCAGAGTGGGGGAGGAGTGGTGGGATTGGCAGAAGAGTGGGGGAGGGGAGTGAGGGAGGGGTTGGGGGGTAAGGGTTGGGGTTGTAAGGGTTGGGGAGGGAGGGGAGTGAGGGAGATGAGTGGGGAGAGGAGTGAGGCGAGGGGTCGGAGGGGAAGGGAGTGGTGGAATGGAGTGGGGAAGAGGAGGGGAGTTCGGGGGTGGGGAGGGGAAAGGGAGTGGATTGGGGTGGTTTGGGTTCTGCTGGAGGGGAGTGCGGGAGAGGAGGGGGTGAGGGGAGGGAGTGGGGGAGGGGAATGGGAGAGGGGGACTGGGTGAGAGAAGTGGGAGTTAGGGAGGGACTAGGAAAGGGGAGTGGGAGAAGGCGGTTGGGGAAATTGGAGTGAGTGTGTGAGGTGGGGCAGGGGAAAGGAGGGGAGTTGGGAAGGGGTGGGGGGAGGGAAGGGCGGTGGGAGATGTGGGAGAGGAAGTGGAGTGGAGTAGGGGGCTGTGAGGGGAGGGATATGTGAGAGGTGAAGGGAGTCGCGGAGGGGAGGGCAATGGTGGCAGCGGGTGTGGAGGAGGATAGTGGGGAGGGGATTGAGGGATGGGAGACGAGTGGAGAGGGAAGTGCGGAGGGGGAGTGGGGTGTGGGGTAGGTGAGTGGGGGAGAGGAGTGGGGGAGGGGAGGTCTTGGGGAGGGGGAGAGGCTGGGGAACCGATTGAGGAAGGGGAGTGGGGAGGGGAGTAAGGGAGGAGTGGGGGAGGGGAGTGGGGGGCGGAGTGGGGGAGGGGAGTGGGGGGAGGGGATTGGGGACAGGAGTGAGGGGAGGGGTTGGGGAGGGAGGGGAGAGGGGGAGTGGAGTGGGGAGAGGGTAGTTAGGGGAATGGAGGAGGGAATGGAGGAGTGGATTTGCAGTTGGGAGTGGGAGGGGAGTGGAGGGGAGGGGGTGGTGAGGCATGTGGGGGGGCAGGGGTGTGGGGGAGGGCAGGGATGTGGGGGAGGGAGAGTTGGAATGAGGGTGTAGGGGAACGGGAGTGGGTTAGGGTAAGGGTGAGTGAGGGACGGGCGTGGGGTTGGGGAGTGTGGGGAGAGTTGGGGAGGGCAGAGTGGGAGGGGAGGGGGGAGGGGAGTGGGGGACGTTAGTGGAGGATGGGAGTGGGGGAGTGGAGTGGGGTGGAGGGGAGTAGGGGAGGGGTGTTTGGGAGTGGAGTGGGGTAACGGTAGGGGAGGGAGAGAAGTGGGAGAGGGGAGGGAGTGCAGTGGGGGAGGAGATGGAGGGGAGTGGGGGAGGGGGACAGGAGAGCGGGGAGTGGGTAGGGCTTTGGGGCAGGGGACTGGGGGTGAGGTGGGTATGGGAGGGTAGTGAGGGAGGGGATTGGGTGCAGGGTGTTGGGGGGAGGTAGAGGGGCAGGGGTATGGGCGAGGCGAGTGGGGGAGGGGCGGGGGTGAAGGTGAGTTGGCAGAGGAGTTGGGAGGGGTGTTTGGGAGGGGAGGTAACCGAGTGGCGTGGGTAGTGGCTGAGGGTAGTGGGGGAAGGTAGTGGGGGAGGGGCATTTGAGGGTAGGGCAGTTGTAGGGGAGTGGCGGATGGGTGTGGGTGAGAGGGAGTGTGGGGTTGGAGGGAAGTGGGGGATGTGAGGGGGAGGGGAGTGTGGAGGGAAACCAGGTGTGAGGGGAGAGGGTGCGGACAAGGGGTGTAGGGGAGCGAAGTGTGCAGTGGGGGACTGGAGTGGACGATAGGAGTGAGGGAGGGGAGTGGGATGTGGGAGGGGAAAGGGGAGTGGGGACCGGAGTCGAGTGGGGGAGGGGTGCATTGAGGGGAATGGCAGAATGAGAGGGGAGGTGAGTGGGGAATGCAGAAGTGGAGTGGAGGATGGGGAGTGGGGAAATAGGAAGGGGAAGGGGAGGGTGTGTAATGGTGAGGGGGAGGGGAGTGGGAGGGGGAGGGGAGTGTGAGGGGAGGGAGAGGGTAGTGTGGAAGGAGGTTGGGGAGGGGAGTGGGGGATGGGGAGGGGGAGTGTGGCAGAGAGTGGGGAAGGGGAGTTGGAGAGGGGAGTGGGGGAGGGAAATGGTCAGAAGGGAGGGGGAGAGTGGGAGGAGGAGTGTGGTAGAAGGAGAGAGTGTGAGATCGGCGGAGGGGAGATTGGAAGGGAGTGGTGGAAGGGAGTGGGGGAGAGGGTAGGGGAATGAAGAGGGGGCGGGAGGGCAATGTGCAGGGGAATGAAGTGTCGGAGGGAGGGGGTGGTGGAGGGGAATGAAGAGGGGGGAGGGGGAGATGGAAGGGAATGAAGAGGGGGAGGGAGGGGAATGTGGAGGGGAATGAAGAGGGAGAGGGAGGGGAAGGTGGAGCGGAATGAAGAGGGGAGGGAGGGGGTGGTGGAGGGGAATGAAGAGGGGGGAGGGGGAGATGGAAGGGAATGAAGAGGGGGAGGGAGCGGGTGGTGAAGGGGAATGAAGAGGGGGAGGGAGGGGGAGGTGGAGGGGAATGAAGAGGGGGAGGGAGGGGGTGGTAAAGTGGAATGCAGAGGGGGAGGGAGGTAGAGGTGGAGGGGAATGAAGAGGGGGGTGGGGGAGGTGGAAGGGAATGAAGAGGGGGAGGGAGCGTGTGTTGAAGGGGAATGAAGAGGGGGAGGGAGGGGGAGGTGGAGGGGAATGAAGAGGGGGAGGGAGGGGGAGGTGGAGGGGAATGAAGAGGGGGAGGGAGGGGGAGGTGGAGAGGAATGAAGAGGGGGAGGGAGGGTGTGGTGGAGTGGAATGAAGAGGGGAGGGAGGGGGTGGTGGAGGGGAAAGAAGAGGGGGAGGGAGCTGGTGGTGGAGGAGAATGAAGAGGGGGAGGGAGGGGGAGTCGGAGGGGAATGAGGAGGGGGAGGGAGGGGGAGGTGGAGGGGAATGAAGAGGGGAGGGAGGGGGAGGTGGAGGGGAACGAAAAGGGGGAGGGAGGGGTGGTGGAGGGGAATGAAGAGGGGGAGGGAGGGGGATGTGGAGGGGAATGAAGAGGAGGAGGGAGGGGGAGGTGGAGGGGAAAGAAGAGGGGGAGGGAGGGGGAGGTGGAGGTGAATGAAGAGGGGAAAGGAGTGGGTGGTGGAGGTGAATGAAGAGGGGGAGGGAGGGGGTTGTTGAGGAGAAAGAAGAGGGGGAGGGATGGGGTGGTGGAGGAGAATGAAGAGGGGGACTGAGGTGGTGGTGGAGGGGAATGAAGAGGGGAGGGACGGAGTGGTGGAGGGGAATGAAGAGGGGGAGGGAGGGGAGGTGGATGGGAATGAAGAGGGGGAGGGAGGGGAGTTGGAGGGGGATGAAGAGAGGGAGGGAGGGGAGGAGGAGCGGAATGAAGAGGGGCAGGAAGGGCTTATTGAAGAATGAAGAGGGGCAGGGAGTGGGAGATTGAGGGGAATGAAGAGAGGGAGGCAGGGGGTGTGGAGGGGAATGAAGAGGGGAGGGAGCGGGTGGTGGAGGGGAATTAAGAGTGGGAGGGTGGGGTAGGTGGAGGGGAATGAAGAGGGGGAGGGAGGGGCTGGTGGAGGGGAATGACGAGGTGTAGGGAGGGGGAGGTGGATGGGAATGAAGATGCGGAGGGAGGGGGTGGTGGAGGGGTATGAAAATGGGGAGGGAGGGGTTGGTGATGGATAATGGAGGGAGGGGGAGGTGGAGGGTAATAAAGTGGGGGAGGGAGTGGGTGGTGGAAGAGAAAGAAGAGGGGGATGGATGGGGTGGTGGAGGAAAATGCAGAGGGGGAAGGGAGGTGGTGGTGGAGGGGAATGAAGAGGGGGAGGGAGTGAGTGGTGGAGGGGAATGAAGAGGGGGAGGGAGGGGTGGTGGAGGGGGAATTAAGAGTGGGAGGGAGGGGTAAGTGGAGGGGAATGAAGAGGGTGAGGGAGAGGGTTGTGCTGGGGAATGAAGATGGGGAGGGAGTGGGAGGTGGAGGGGTATGACGAGGTGTAGGGAGGGGGAGGTGGATGGGAATGAAGAGGGGGAGGGAGGGGGTGCTGGAGGTGTCTGAAGAGGGGGAGGGAGGGGGAGATGGAGGGGAATGGAGAGGCAGAGGGAGGGGGAGGTATAGGGGAATGAGGAGGGGCAGGGAGGGGGTGGTGGAGGGGAATGAAGAGGGGAGGGAGGGTGTGGTGGAGGGGAATGAAGAGGGAAGGGAGGGGGTGGTGGAGGGGAATGAAGAGGGGGAGGGAGGGGGTGGTGGAGGGGAATGAAGAGGGGGAGGGAGGGGGAAGAGGATGGGAATGAAGAGGGGGAGGGAGGGGGTGGTGGAGGGGTATGAAGAGGGGGAGTGAGGGGGAGCTGGAGGGGAATGAAGAGGGAGAGGAGGGGGTGGTGGAGGAGAATGAAGAGGGAGAGGGAGGGGGAGGTGTAGGGGAATAAAGAGGGGGAGGGAGGAGGTGGTGGATGGGAATGAAGATGCGGAGGGAGGGGGTGGTGGAGGGGTATGAAGAGAGGGAGGGGGTGGTGGAGGAGAATGAAGAGGGGGAGGGAGGGGGTGGTGTTGGGGAATGAAGAGAGGGAGGGAGGTGGTTGTGGATGGGAATGAAGATGCGGAGGGAGGGGGTGGTGGAGGAGAATGAAGAGGGGGAGGGAGGGGGTGGTGTTGGGGAATGAAGAGAGGGAGGGAGGGGGTGGTGGATGGGAATGAAGATGCGGAGAGAGGGGGTGGTGGAGGGGAATGAAGGGGGGAGGGTGGGGGTGGTGGAGGGGAATAAAGTGGGGGAGGGTGGGGGTGGTGGATGGGAATGAAGAGGGGGAGGGAGTGGGTGGTGGAGGAGAAAGAAGAGGGGGAGGGATGGGGTGGTGGAGGAAAATGCAAAGGGGGAGGGAGGTGTTGGTGGAGGGGAATGAAGAGGGGGAAGGAGTGAGTGGTGGAAAGGGAATGAAGAGGGGGAGGGAGGGTGTGGTGGAGGGGAAAGAAGAGGAGGACTGTGGGGGAGGTGGATGGGAATGAAGAGGGGGAGGGTGAGGAGGTGGAGGGGAATGAAGAGAGGGAGGGAGGGGAGGTGGAGTGGAATGAAGAGGGGCAGGAAGGGCTTGGTGAATAATGAAGAGGGGGAGGGAGGGGGAGCTTGAGGGGAATGAAGAGAGGGAGGCAGGGGGTGTGGAGGGGAATTAAGAGTGGGAGGGAGAGGGTTGTGGAGGGGAATGAAGATGGGGAGGGAGGGGGAGGAGGATGGGAATGAAGAGGGGAGGGAGGGTGTGGTGGAGGGGAATGAAGATGGGGAGGGAGGGGGTGGTGGATGGGAATGAAGAGGGGAGGGAGGGGGTGGTGGAGGGGTATGAAGAGGGGGAGTGAGGGGGAGATGGAGGGGAATGGAGAGGGAGAGGGAGGGGGATGTGTAGGGGAATGAAGAGGTGGAGGGAGGGGTTGGTGGAGGGGAATGAAGAGGGGGAGGGAGGGGGAGGAGGATGGGAATGAGAGGGGGAGGGAGGGGGTGGTGGAGGGGTATGAAGAGGGGGAGTGAGGGGGAGCTGGAGGGGAATGAAGAGGGAGAGGGAGGGGGTGGTGGAGGAGAATGAAGAGGGAGAGGGGAGGGGGAGGTGTAGGGGAATAAAGAGGGGAGGGGGGAGGGTGGTGGATGGGAATGAAGATGCGGAGGGTGGGGGTGGTGTTGAGGATGAAGAGAGGGAGGGGGTGGTGGAGAAGAATGAAGAGGGGGAGGGAGGGGTGTGGTGTTGGGGAATGAAGAGAGGGAGGGAGGGGGTGGTGGATGGAATGAAGATGCGGAGGGAGGGGGTGGTGGAGGGGTATGAAGAGGGGAGGGAGGGGTTGGTGATGGATAATGGAGGGAGGGGGAGGTGGGGATGAATGAGAGGGGCAGTGAGGGGGAGCTGGAGGGGAATGGAGGAGGGAGAGGGAGTGGGATGTGTAGGGGAATGAAGAGGTGGAGGGAGGGGTTGGTGGAGGGGAATGAAGAGGTGGAGGGAAGGGGTGGTGCAGGAGAATGAAGACGGGGAGGGAGGGGCAGGTGGAGGGGAATGAAGAGGGGAAGGGTGTGGGTGGTGGAGTAGAATGAAGATGGGGAGAGAAGGGGAGCTGGAGGGGAATGGAGAGGGAGAGGGAGGGGGATGTGTAGGGGAATGAAGAGGGAGAGGGAGGGGGAGGCGGAGGGGAATGAAGAGGGGGAGAGAGGGGGAGGTGGAGGAGAATGAAGATGGGGAGGGACTGGTTGGTGGAAGGGAATGGAGGGAGGGGGAGTTGGAGTGGAATGAAGAGGGGGAGGGAGTGGTTGGTGGAGGGGAATGAAGAGGGGGAGGGTGTGGGTGGTGGAGGAGAAAGAAGAGGGGGAGGGAGGGGAATGAAGAGAGGGCGGGAGGGAGTGGTGCAGGGGAATGATGAGGCGGAGGGAGGGGGTGGTGGAGGGGAGTGAAGAGGGGGAGGGAGGGGGTGGTGGAGGAGAAAGAAGAGGGGGAGGGTGGGGGTGGTGGTGGAGAATGAAGAGGGGGAGGGAGGGGATGGTGGAGGGAATGAAGAGAGGGAGGGAGGGAGTGGTGGAGGGTAATGATGAGGCGGAGGGAGGGGGTGGTGGAGGGGAATGAAGAGGGGGAGGGAGGAGGTGGTGGAGGGGAATGAAGAGGGCAGGAAGGGCTTGGTGAAGAATGAAGAAGGTGAGGGAGGGGGAGCTTGAGGGAATGAAGAGAGGGAGGCAGAGGTGGTGGAGGGGAATGAAGAGGGGAGGGAGGGGTTTGTGGAGGGGAATGAAGATGGGGAGGGAGGGGGAGGAGGATGGGAATGAAGAGGGGGAGAGAGGGGGTGGTGGAGGAAAATGAAGAGGGGAGGGAGGGGTAGGTGGAGGGGAATGAAGAGGGGGAGGGAGGCGGAGGTGGATGGGAATGAAGAGGGGGAGGGAGGGTGTTGTGGATGGGAATGAAGAGGGGAGGGAGGGGGAGGATGAGGGGAATGAAGAGGGGGAGGGAGGGTGGTGGTGGAGGAAAATGAAGAGGGGAGGGAGGGGTAGGTGGAGGGGAATGAAGAGAAGGAGGGAGGAGGAGGTGGAGGGCAATGAAGGGAAGGAAGGAGGGGGTGTTGGATGGGAATGAAGAGAGGGAGGGAGGGGTGGTGGAGGAGAATGAAGAGGGGGAGGGATGGGGTGGTGGAGTGGAATTAAGAGGGTTATGGAGGGGGTGGTGGAGTGGAAAGAAGAGGGGGAGGGAGGGGGGTGGTGAGTGGAATTAAGAGGATTATGAGGGGGTGGTGGAGTGGAATGAAGAGGGGGAGGGAGGGGGTGGTGGACTGGAATGAGGAGGGGGAGGGAGGGAGTGGTGGAGGGGAATGATGATGCGGAGGGAGGGGGTGGTGGAGGGGAATGAAGAGGGGGAGGGTGTGGGTGGTGGAGGAGAAAGAAGAGGGGGAGGGTGGGGGTGGTGGAGGAGCAAGAAGAGGGGGAGGGAGGGGATGGTGGAGGAGAAAGAAGAGAGGGAGGGAGGGAGTGGTGGAGGGGAATTATGAGGCGGAGGGAGGGGGTGGTGGAGGGGAATGAAGAGGGGGACTGAGGGAGTGGTGGTGGAGAATGAAGAGGCGGAGCGAGGGGATGGTGGAGGGGAATGAAGAGAGGGAGGGAGGCAGTGGTGGAGGGGAATGATGAGGCGGAGGGAGGGGGTGGTGGAGGAGAATGAAGAGGGGGAGGGAGGGGTTGGTGGAGGGGAATGAAGAGGGGGAGGGAGTGGAGGTGGAGGGGAATGAAGAGAGGGAGGGAGGGGGAGGTGGAGTGGAATGAAGAGGGGCAGGAAGGGCTTGGTGAAGAATGAAGAAGGTGAGGGAGGGGGAGCTTGAGGGGAATGAAGAGAGGGAGGCAGGGGTGGTGGAGGGGAATGAAGAGGGGAGGGAGGGGTTTGTGGAGGGGAATGAAGATGGGGAGGGAGGGGGAGGAGGATGGGAATGAAGAGGGGGAGGGAGGGGGAGGTGGAGGGAATGAAGAGGGGGAGGGAGGGGGAGGTGGAGGGGAATGAAGAGGGGCAGGGAGGGGCAAGTGGAGGAGAATGAAGAGGGGGAGGGAGGGGGAGGTGGAGGGGAATGAAGAGAGGGAGGGAGGGGTGGTGGAGGGGAATGAAGAGGGAGAGGGAGGGGGAGGTGGAGGGGAATGAAGAGGGGGAGGGAGGGGGAGGTGGAGGGGAATGAAGAGGGGGATGGAGGAGGAGGTGGAGGGGAATGAAGAGGGGGAGGGAGGCGGAGGTGGATGGGAATGAAGAGGGGGATGGAGGGTGTTGTGGATGGGAATGAAGAGGGGGAGGGAGGGGGAGGAGGAGGGGAATGAGAGGGGGAGGGAGGGGGAGGTGGAGGGGAATGAAGAGGGGAGGGAGGGTTTTGTGGAGGGGAATGAAGATGGGGAGGGAGGGGGAGGGGGATGGGAATGAAGAGGGGGAGGGAGGGGGAGGTGGAGGGGAATGAAGAGGGGGAGGGAGGGGGAGGGGGATGGGAATGAAGAGGGGGAGGGAGGGGGAGGTGGAGGGGAATGAAGAGGGGGAGGGAGGGGCAAGTGGAGGGGAATGAAGAGGGGGAGGGAGGGGGAGGTGGAGGGGAATGAAGAGAGGGAGGGAGGGGTGGTGGAGGGGAATGAAGAGGGGGAGGGAGGGGGAGGTGGAGGGGAATGAAGAGGGGGAGGGAGGCGGAGGTGGATGGGAATGAGAGGGGGAGGGAGGGTGTTGTGGATGGGAATGAAGAGGGGGAGGGAGGGGGTGGAGGAGGGGAATGAAGAGGGGGAGGGTGGGGGAGGTGGAGGGGAATGAAGAGGGGGAGGGAGGGGAGGTGGAGGGGAATGAAGAGGGGGAGAGAGGGGTGGTGGAAGGGAATGAAGTGGGGGAGGGAGTGGAGGGTGGAGGGGAATGAGAGGGGAGGGAGGGGGAGGTGGAGTGGAATGAGAGGGGCAGGAAGGGCTTGGTGAAGAATGAAGAAGGTGAGGGAGGGGGAGCTTGAGGGGAATGAAGAGAGGGAGGCAGGGGTGGTGGAGGGGAATGAAGAGGGGAGGGAGGGGTTTGTGGAGGGGAATGAAGATGGGGAGGGAGGGGGAGGAGGATGGGAATGAGAGGGGGAGGGAGGGGGAGGTGGAGGGAATGAGAGGGGGAGGGAGGGGGAGGTGGAGGGGAATGCAGAGGGCAGGGAGGGGCAAGTGGAGGGGAATGAAGAGGGGTAGGGAGGGGGAGGTGGAGGGGAATGAAGAGAGGGAGGGAGGGGTGGTGGAGGGGAATGAAGAGGGGGAGGGAGGGGGGAGGTGGAGGGAAATGAAGAGGGGGAGGGAGGGGGAGGTGGAGGGGAATGAAGAGGGGGATGGAATGGGAGGTGGAGGGGAATGAAGAGGGGGAAAGAGGCGGAGGTGGATGGGAATGAAGAGGGGGATGGAGGGTGTTGTGGATGGGAATGAAGAGGGGGAGGGTGGGGGAGGTGGAGGGGAATGAAGAGGGGGAGGGAGGGGGAGGTGGAGGGGAATGAAGAGGGGAGGGAGGGGATGGTGGAGGGGATGAAGATGGGGAGGGAGCGGGAGGGGGATGGGAATGAAGAGGGGGAGGGTGGGGGAGGTGGAGGGGAATGAGAGGGGGAGGGAGGGGTTTGTGGAGGGGAATGAAGATGGGGAGGGAGGGGGAGGAGGATGGGAATGAAGAGGGGGAGTGAGGGGGGTGGTGGAGGAAATGAAGAGGGGAGGGAGGCGTAGGTGGAGGGGAATGAAGAGGGGGAGGGAGGCGGAGGTGGATGGGAATGAAGAGGGGGAGGGAGGGTTTTGTGGATGGGAATGAAGAGGGGGAGGGAGGGGGAGGATGAGGGGAATGAAGAGGGGGAGGGAGGTGGTGGTGGAGGAAATGAAGAGGGGAGGGAGGGGTAGGTGGAGGGGAATGAAGAGAAGGAGGGAGGAGGAGGTGGAGGGCAATGAAGAGAAGGAAGGAGGGGGTGTTGGATGGGAATGAAGAGAGGGAGGGAGGGGTGGTGGAGGAGAATGAAGTGGGGGAGGGATGGGGTGGTGGAGTGGAATTAGAGGGTTATGGAGGGGGTGGTGGAGTGGAAAGAATAGGGGGAGGGGTGGGGGTGGTGGAGTGGAATTAAGAGGATTATGGAGGGGGTGGGGAGTGGAATGAAGAGGGGGAGGGAGGGGGTGGTGGAGTGGAATGAGGAGGGGAGGGTGGGAGTGTGGTGGGGGAATGATGATGCGGAGGGAGGGGGTGGTGGAGGGGATGAAGAGGGGGAGGGTGTGGGTGGTGGAGGAGAAGAAGAGGGGGAGGGTGGGGGTGGTGGAGGAGCAAGAAGAGGGGGAGGGTGGGGATGGTGGAGGAGAAAGAAGAGGGGGAGGGAGGGGATGGTGGAGGGGAATGAATAGAGGAAGGGAGGGAGTGGTGGAGGAGAATGAAGAGGGGGAGGGTGTGGGCGGTGGAGGAGAAAGAAGAGAGGGAGGGAGGGGATGCTGGAGGGAATGAAGAGAGGGAGGGAGTGAGTGGTGGAGGGGAATTATGAGGCGGAGGGAGGGGGTGGTGGAGGGGAATGAAGAGGGGGAGGGAGGGAGTGGTGGTGGAGAAAGAAGAGGCGGAGGGAGGGGATGGTGGAGGGGAATGAAGAGAGGGAGGGAGGGAGTGGTGGAGGGGAATAATGAGGCGGAGGGAGGGGGGTGGTGGAGGAGAATGAAGAGGGGGAGGGAGGGGTTGGTGGAGGGGAATGAAGAGGGGGAGGGAGTGGAGGTGGAGGGGAATGAAGAGAGGGGGGAGGGGGAGGTGGAGTGGAATGAAGAGGGGCAGGAAGGGCTTGGTGAAGAATGAAGAAGGTGAGGGAGGGGGAGCTTGAGGGGAATGAAGAGAGGGAGGCAGGGGTGGTGGAGGGGAATGAAGAGGGGAGGGAGGGGTTTGTGGAGGGGAATGAAGATGGGGAGGAGGGGGAGGAGGATGGGAATGAAGAGGGGGAGGGAGGGGGAGGTGGAGGGAATGAAGAGGGGGAGGGATGGGGAGGTGGAGGGGAATGAAGAGGGGCAGGGAGGGGCAAGTGGAGGGGAATGAAGAGGGGGAGGGAGGGGGAGGTGGAGGGGAATGAAGAGAGGGAGGGAGGGGTGGTGGAGGGGAATGAAGAGGGGGAGGGAGGGGGAGGTGGATGGGAATGAAGAGGGGGAGGGAGGGGGAGGTGGAGGGGAATGAAGAGGGGGATGGAGGGGGAGGTGGAGGGGAATGAAGAGGGGGAGGGAGGCGGAGGTGGATGGGAATGAAGAGGGGGATGGAGGGTGTTGTGGATGGGAATGAAGAGGGGGAGGGAGGGGGAGGAGGAGGGGAATGAAGAGGGTGAGGGAGGGGGAGGTGGAGGGGAATGAAGAGGGGAGGGAGGGGTTTGTGGAGGGGAATGAAGATGGGGAGGGAGGGGGAGGGGGATGAGAATGAAGAGGGGGAGGGAGGGGGAGGTGGAGGGGAATGAAGAGAGGGAGGGAGGGGGAGGTGGAGGGGAATGAAGAGCGGGAGGGAGGGGCAAGTGGAGGGGAATGAAGAGGGGGAGGGAGGGGGAGGTGGAGGGAATGAAGAGAGGGAGGGAGGGGTGGTGGAGGGGAATGAAGAGGGGGAGGGAGGGGGAGGTGGAGGGGAATGAAGAGGGGGAGGGAGGGGGAGGTGGAGGGGAATGAAGAGGGGGAGGGAGGCGGAGGTGGATGGGAATGAAGAGGGGGAGGGAGGGTGTTGTGGATGGGAATGAAGAGGGGGAGGGAGGGGGAGGAGGAGGGGAATGAAGAGGGGGAGGGAGGGGGAGGTTGAGGGAAATGAAGAGGGGGAGGGAGGGGAGGTGGAGGGGAATGAAGAGGGGGAGGGTGGCGGAGGTGGATGGGAATGAAGAGGGGGAGCGAGGGTGTTGTGGATGGGAATGAAGAGGGGGAGGGAGGGGGAGGAGGAGGGGAATGAAGAGGGGGAGGGAGGGAGTGGTGGAGGGGAATGAAGAGAAGAAGGGAGTGGTGGTGGAGGGGAATGAAGAGAGGGAGGGAGGGAGTGGTGGAGGGGAATGATGAGTCGGAGGGAGGGGGTGGTGGAGGGGAATGAAGAGGGGGAGAGAGGGGGTGGTGGAAGGGAATGAGGAGGGGGAGGGAGTGGAGGTGGAGGGGAATGAAGAGAGGGAGGGAGGGGGAGGTGAAGTGGAATGAAGAGAAGCAGGAAGGGCTTGGTGAAGAATGAAGAAGGTGAGGGAGGGGGAGCTTGAGGGGAATGAAGAGAGGGAGGCAGGGGTGGTGGAGGGGAATGAAGAGGGGAGGGAGGGGTTTGTGGTGGGGAATGAAGATGGGGAGGGAGGGGAGGAGGATGGGAATGAAGAGGGGGAGGGAGGGGGAGGTGGAGGGAATGAAGAGGGGGAGGGAGGGGGAGGTGGAGGGGAATGCAGAGGGGCAGGGAGGGGCAAGTGGAGGGGAATGAAGAGGGGGAGGGAGGGGGAGGTGGAGGGGAATGAAGAGAGGGAGGGAGGGGTGTTGGAGGGGAATGAAGAGGGGAGGGAGGGGGAGGTGGAGGTGAATGAAGAGGGGGAGGGAGGGGGATGTGGAGGGGAATGAAGAGGGGGATGGAGGGGGAGGTGGAGGGGAATGAAGAGGGGGAGGGAGGCGGAGGTGGATGGGAATGAAGAGGGGGATGGAGGGTGTTGTGGATGGGAATGAAGAGGGGGAGGGAGGGGGAGGAGGAGGGGAATGAAGAGGGGGAGGGAGGGGGAGGTGGAGGGGAATGAAGAGGGGAGGGAGGGGTTTGTGGAGGGGAATGAAGATGGGGAGGGAGGGGGAGGGGGATGGGAATGAAGAGGGGGAGGGAGGGGCAGGTGGAGGGGAATGAAGAGGGGGAGGGAGGGGGAGGTGGAGGGGAATGAAGAGGTGGAGGGAGGGGTTTGTGGAGGGGAATGAAGATGGGGAGGGAGGGGGAGGAAGGGGGAGGAGGATGGGAATGAAGAGGGGGAGGGAGGGGGAGTTGGAGGGAATGAAGAGGGGGAGGGAGGGGGAGGTGGAGGGGAATGCAGAGGGGCAGGGAGGGGCAAGTGGAGGGGAATGAAGAGGGGGAGGGAGGGGGAGGTGGAGGGGAATGAAGAGAGGGAGGGAGGGGTGGTGGAGGGGAATGAAGAGGGGAGGGAGGGGGAGGTGGAGGGGAATGAAGAGGGGGAGGGAGGGGGATGTGGAGGGGAATGAAGAGGGGGATGGAGGGGGAGGTGGAGGGGAATGAAGAGGGGGAGGGAGGCTGAGGTGGATGGGAATGAAGAGGGGGATGGAGGGTGTTGTGGATGGGAATGAAGAGGGGAGGGAGGGGGAGGAGGAGGGGAATGAAGAGGGGGAGGGAGGGGGAGGTGGAGGGGAATGAAGAGGGGAGGGAGGGGTTTGTGGAGGGGAATGAAGATGGGGAGGGAGGGGGAGGGGGATGGGAATGAAGAGGGGGAGGGAGGGGGAGGTGAAGGGGAATGAAGAGGGGGAGGAAGGGGAGGTGGAGGGAATGAAGAGGGGGAGGGAGGGGCAAGTGGAGGGGAATGAAGAGGGGGAGGGAGGGGGAGGTGGAGGGGAATGAAGAGGGGGAGGGAGGCGGAGGTGGATGGGAATGAAGAGGGGGAGGGAGGGTGTTGTGGATGGGAATGAAGAGGCGGAGGGAGGGGGAGGAGGAGGGGAATGAAGAGGGGGAGGGAGGGGGAGGTGGAGGGGAATGAAGAGGGGGAGGGAGGGGAGGTGGAGGGGAATGAAGAGGGGGAGGGTGGCGGAGGTGGATGGGAATGAAGAGGGGGCGGGAGGGTGTTGTGGATGGGAATGAAGAGGGGGAGGGAGGGGGAGGAGGAGGGGAATGAAGAGGGGGAGGGAGGGAGTGGTGGAGGGGAATGAAGAGAAGGAGGGAGTGGTGGTGGAGGGGAATGAAGAGAGGGAGGGAGGGAGTGGTGGAGGGGAATGATGAGTCGGAGGGAGGGGGTGGTGGAGGGGAAAGAAGAGGGGGAGAGACGGGGTGGTGGAAGGGAATGAAGAGGGGGAGGGAGTGGAGGTGGAGGGGAATGAAGAGAGGGAGGGAGGGTGAGGTGGAGTGGAATGAAGAGGGGCAGGAAGGGCTTGGTGAAGAATGAAGAAGGTGAGGGAGGGGGAGCTTGAGGGGAATGAAGAGAGGGAGGCAGGGGTGGTGGAGGGGAATGAAGAGGGGAGGGAGGGGTTTGTGGAGGGGAATGAAGATGGGGAGTGAGGGGGAGGAGGATGGGAATGAAGAGGGGGAGGGAGGGGGAGGTGGAGGGGAATGAAGAAGGGGAGGGAGGGGGAGGTGGAGGGGAATGAAGAGGGGGAGGGAGGGGCAAGTGGAGGGGAATGAAGAGGGGGAGGGGGGGGAGGTGGAGGGGATTGAAGAGAGGGAGGGAGGGGTGGTGGAGGGGAATGAAGAGGGGGAGGGAGGGTGTTGTGGATGGGAATGAAGAGGGGGAGGGAGGGGGAGGAGGAGGGGAATGAAGAGGGGGAGGGAGGGGGAGGTGGAGGGGAATGAAGAGGGGGAGGGAGGGGAGGTGGAGGGGAATGAAGAGGGGGAGGGTGGCGGAGGTGGATGGGAATGAAGAGGGGGAGCGAGGGTGTTGTGGATGGGAATGAAGAGGGGAGGGAGGGGGAGGAGGAGGGGAATGAAGAGGGGGAGGGAGGGAGTGGTGGAGGGGAATGAAGAGAAGGAGGGAGTGGTGGTGGAGGGGAATGAAGAGAGGGAGGGAGGGAGTGGTGGAGGGGAATGATGAGTCGGAGGGAGGGGGTGGTGGAGTGGAATGAAGAGGGGGAGAGAGGGGGTGGTGGAAGGGAATGAAGAGGGGGAGGGAGTGGAGGTGGAGGGGAATGAAGAGAGGGAGGGAGGGGGAGGTGGAGTGGAATGAAGAGGGGCAGGAAGGGCTTGGTGAAGAATGAAGAAGGTGAGGGAGGCGGAGCTTGAGGGGAATGAAGAGAGGGAGGCAGGGGTGGTGGAGGGGAATGAAGAGGGGAGGGAGGGGTTTGTGGAGGGGAATGAAGATGGGGAGTGAGGGGGAGGAGGATGGGAATGAAGAGGGGGAGGGAGGGGGAGGTGGAGGGGAATGAAGAGTGGGAGGGAGGGGCAAGTGGAGGGGAATGAAGAGGGGGAGGGAGGGGGAGGTGGAGGGGAATGAAGAGAGGGAGGGAGGGGTGGTGGAGGGGAATGAAGAGGGGGAGGGATGGGGAGGGGGAGGGGAATGAAGAGGGGGAGGGAGGCGGAGGTGGTTGGGAATGAAGAGGGGGAGGGAGGGTGTTGTGGATGGGAATGAAGAGGGGGAGGGAGGGGGAGGAGGAGGGGAATGAAGAGGGGGAGGGGGGAGTTGGTGGAGGGGAATGAAGAGGGGAGGGAGGGGTTTGTGGAGGGGAATGAAGATGGGGAGGGAGGGGGAGGAGGATGGGAATGAAGAGGGGGAGGGAGGGGGAGGTGGAGGGAATGAAGAGGGGGAGGGAGGGGGAGGTGGAGGGGAATGAAGAGGGGCAGGGAGGGGCAAGTGGAGGGGAATGAAGAGGGGGAGGGAGGGGTGGTGGAGCGGAATGAAGAGGGGGATGGAGGGGGAGGTGGAGGGGAATGAAGAGGGGGAGGGAGGCGGAGGTGGATGGGAATGAAGAGGGGGAGGGAGGTTGTTGTGGATGGGAATGAAGAGGGGGAGGGAGGGGGAGGAGGAGGGGAATGAAGAGGGGGAGGGAGGGGGAGGTAGAGGGGAATGAAGAGGGGGATGGAGGGGGTGGAGGAGGGGAATGAAGAGGGGGAGGGAGGGGTAGGTGGAGGGGAATGAAGAGAAGGAGGGAGTGGTGGTGGAGGGGAATGAAGAGGGGGAGGGAGGAGGAGGTGGAGGGCAATGAAGAGAAGGAAGGAGGGGGTGGTGGAGGGGAATGAAGAGGGGGAGGGATGGGGAGGGGGAGGGGAATGAAGAGGGGGAGGGAGGCGGAGGTGGATGGGAATGAAGAGGGGGAGGGAGGGTGTTGTGGATGGGAATGAAGAGGGGGAGGGAGGGGGAGGAGGAGGGGAATGAAGAGGGGGAGGGGGGAGGAGGTGGAGGGGAATGAAGAGGGGAGGGAGGGGTTTGTGGAGGGGAATGAAGAGGGTGATGGAGGGGGAGGTGGAGGGGAATGAAGAGGGGGAGGGAGGCGGAGGTGGATGGGAATGAAGAGGGGGAGGGAGGTTGTTGTGGATGGGAATGAAGAGGGGGAGGGAGGGGGAGGAGGAGGGGAATGAAGAGGGGGAGGGAGGGGGATGTAGAGGGGAATGAAGAGGGGGATGGAGGGGGAGGAGGAGGGGAATGAAGAGGGGGAGGGAGGGGTAGGTGGAGGGGAATGAAGAGAAGGAGGGAGTGGTGGTGGAGGGGAATGAAGAGGGGGAGGGAGGAGGAGGTGGAGGGCAATGAAGAGAAGGAAGGAGGGGGTGGTGGAGGGGAATGAAGAGGGGGAGGGATGGGGAGGGGGAGGGGAATGAAGAGGGGGAGGGAGGCGGAGGTGGATGGGAATGAAGAGGGGGAGGGAGGGTGTTGTGGATGGGAATGAAGAGGGGGAGGGAGGGGGAGGAGGAGGGGAATGAAGAGGGGGAGGGGGGAGGAGGTGGAGGGGAATGAAGAGGGGAGGGAGGGGTTTGTGGAGGGGAATGAAGATGGGAAGGGAGGGGGAGAAGGATGGGAATGAAGAGGGGGAGGGAGGGGGAGGTGGAGGGGAATGAAGAGGGGGAGGGATGGGGAGGTAGAGGGGAATGAAGAGGGGGAGGGAGGGGCAAGTGGAGGGGAATGAAGAGGGGGAGGGAGGGGGAGTTGGAGGGGAATGAAGAGCGGGAGGGAGGGGTGGTGGAGGGGAATGAAGAGGGGGAGGGAGGGGGAGGTGGAGGGGAATGAAGAGGGGGAGGGAGGCGGAGGTGGATGGGAATGAAGAGGGGGAGGGAGATTGTTGTGGATGGGAATGAAGAGGGGGAGGGAGGGGGAGGAGGAGGGGAATGAAGAGGGGGAGGGAGGGGGAGGTAGAGGGGAATGAAGAGGGGGAGGGAGTGGGAGGAGGAGGGGAATGAAGAGGGGGAGGGAGGGGTAGGTGGAGGGGAATGAAGAGAAGGAGGGAGTGGTGGTGGAGGGGAATGAAGAGGGGGAGGGAGGAGGAGGTGGAGGGCAATGAAGAGAAGGAAGGAGGGGGTGGTGGATGGGAATGAAGATGGGGAGGGATGGGGTGGTGGAGTCGAATTAAGAGGGTTATGGAGGGGGTGGTGGAGTGGAATGAAGAGGGGGAGGGAGGGGGTGGTGGAGTGGAATGAGGAGGGGGAGGGAGTGGGAGTTGGATGGGAATGAAGATGCGGAGGGAGGGGGAGTGGAGGGGAATGAAGAAGTGGAGGGAGGGGGTGGTGGATGGAAATGAAGAGGGGACGAAGGGGGAGGGAGGGGGAGGTGGGCAATGAACAGGCGGAGGGAGGGGGTGGTGGAGGGGAATGAAGATGTGGAGGGAGGAGGTGGTGGATGGGAATGAAGAGTGGACGAAGGGGGAGGGAGGGGGAGGTGGTTAATGAACAGGCGGAGGGAGGGGGTGGTGGAGGGGAATGAAGATGTGGAGGGAGGGGGTGGTGGATGGGAATGAAGAGGGGGAGGGAGGGGGTGGTGGAGGGGAATGAAGAGGGGGAGGGTGTGAAGGAGAGGAGTGGGGAGAGGAGTGGGGGAGAGGAGTGGGGAAAGGAGGGGTGGGGAGTGGATGGGGGAGAGGAATGGGGAGGGGACGGGTAAGGGAGTGTGTGAATGGAGTGGGTGGGATAGGAATTTGGGGTAAGGAGGGGGAAGAGAGTGGGGCAGCGGTGTTGGAGAGGGTGAGTGCGGAGGGCAGTGGACTGATGAGGGGAATGTACAAGGGCAGTGGAGGAGGGGCGTGGGGGAAGTGAGTGTAAGAGTGGGGAGGGAAGGGGAGGGGAGTGGGGGAGTGGAGCGGAGTAGGGGAGTGGGGCAGGGGTGTGGTGTTGGGGTGTGGGGTAGGGGAGGGCTGGGAGGGGAGTGTGGGCGGGGAGCGGAGTAGGGGAGTGGGGAATGGGAGTTTGTGAGGGGAGTGGGGAGGAGAGTTGGGGAGGGGAGTTGCAGAGAGGAGAGGGGTAGAGGAGTGTAGTAGCGGAGTGTGGTAAAGGAGTGGGGTGAGTGATTGAGGTAGGGGAGTGAGGGAGGGGTTTGGGGACAGGGAGTGGTGTAGGGGAGAGGCGTGTTTGATTGCGCGCGAGGAGAGGGGAGCGGAGTAGGGGAGTGGAGGGAAGGGGAGTTGGGGAGTGGAGTGGGGGACGTGTTTGGGGTAGGAGAGTTGGGTAGTGCAGGGCAGTGAGGAGTTGGAGGGAAGGGGAATGGGGTCGGGGAGTGCGGTAGGTGTGTCGAGTTGGGGAGTGGGGTAGGGGAGTGGGGGAGTGTTGTGGGGTAGGGGAGTGGGGTAGGGGTGTGGGGTAGGGAGTGGGGGAGGGTAGTGGTGGATGGGATTGTGCTGCGGGGGGGCAGTGAGGAGGTGCAGGGAAGCGGAGTGGTGGAACGCGAGTGGGAAAGGGTAGTGGGGGAGGGGAGTGGGGAGGGGAGTGGGGAAGGGGATTGGGGCAGAGGAGTGGGGCAGAGGAGTGGGGAGCATTGTGGGGGAGGTTAGTGTGGGAGGGGAGCTGGGGCGGGGAGCGGGGAGGGGAGTTGTGGAAGTGAGTGAGGGAGGGGAGTGTGAGAGGAGAGTGGGTGAGGGGAGTTGGGGAGGGGAGTTGGGGATGGGAGTTGGGGAGGGGAGTGGGGGAGGGGGGTGGGGCAGGGGAGTTGGGGAGTGGAGTGGGGGAGGGGAGTTAGGGAGGGGTGTTGGGGACGGGAGTTGGGGAGGGGGCGGGGTAGGGGAGTGACGGATGGCAGTTCGGGAGGGGAGTGGGCAGGGGAGTGAGGGTGGGGAGCGGGGTAGGGAAGTGGGGTATGGGAGTTTGTGAGGTGAGTGGGGGATGAGAGTTGGGGAGGAGAGTTGGGTAGGAGATTTACGGAGAGGAGAGGGGGAGGGGAGTGGGGTAGAGGAGTGTGGTATAGGAGTAGGGTGTGTGAGTGGGGTAGGTGAGTGAAGGAGTGGAGTGGGCGACAGGGAGTGGGATATGGGAGTGGGGGAGGGGAGCGGAGTAGGGGTGTGGGGTAGGGGTGTGGTGTCGGGGAGTGGGGTAGTGGAGTGGGGTAGGGGAGTGGGGTCGGGGAGTTGGGTAAGAGAGTGGGGAAGGGTGTTGGGGAGGGGAGTGGGGGAGTGGAGTGTGGTAGGGGAGTGGGGTCGGGGATTTGGGTAAAAGAGTGGGGGAGGAGGTGGGGCAGGGGAGTGGGGCAGGGGTGTGGGGGAGGGGAGTTGGGGAGGTGAGTGAGGGAGGAGAGTGGGGAGGGGAGTTGGGGAGTGGGGGAGGGGAGTTGGGGAGCGGAGTGGGGGAGGGGAGTGGGGGAGGGGAGTGGGGGAGGGGAGTGGGGGAGGGGAGTGCGGGAGGGGAGTTGGAATGGGAGTTGAGGAGGGGTGTGGGGGAGGGATGTGGGGGAGGGATGCGGAGTGGGGGGTGGGGTATGCGAGTTGGTGAGGGGCCTGGGGGAGGAGAAGGGGAGGGGAGTTGGGGAGGGGAGTTGGTGAGGGACATTGCAGAGAGGAGTTGCAGAGGGGAGTTCGGGATGGGAGTTGGGGAGGGTAGTTGGGGTATGGGAGTTTGTGTGAGGAGTGGGGGAGGAGAGTTGGGGAGGGGAGTTGGGGAGGGCCGTTGCAGAGGGGAGTTGCAGAGGGGTGTTAGGGAGGTGAGTTGGGGAGGGGAGTTGGGGAGGGGTTTTAGGGTATGGGAGTTTGTCTGAGGAGTGGGGGACGAGAGTTGGGGAGGGGAGTTGGGGAGGGGAGTTGGGGAGGGAAGTGGGGGAGGGGAGGGGAGTTGGGTAGAGGAGTGGGGTGTAGGAGTAGGGTGGTGAGTGGGGTAGGGGAATGAGGGAGGGGAGTGAGGGACATGGATTGGGGTAGGGGAGTGGGGGAGCGGAGAGGGGTAGGGGAGTGTGGTAGGGCTGTAGTGGCGGGGAGTGGAGTAGGGGAGTTGGGGGATGGGTGTGGGGGAGGGGAGCGGAGTAGGGGAGTGGGGTATGGGAGTTAGTGAGGGGAGTGGGGGAGGAGAGTTGGGGAGGAGAGTTGCGGAGAGGAGAGGGGTAGAGGAGTGTGGTAGAGGAGTGGGGTGAGTGATTGGGGTAGGGGAATGAGGGAGGGGAGTGAGGGACAGGGAGTGGGGTAGGGGAGTGGGGGTGGGGGGTGGTGTAGGGGAATGGGCAGAGGAGTGGGGCAGAGGAGTGGGGCAGAGGAGTGGGGAGCGTTTAGGGGGAGGTTAGTGTGGGAGGGGAGCGGGGGAGGGGAGCGTGGGAGGGTAGTAGTGGAAGTGAGTGAGGGAGGGGAGTGTGGGAGGAGAGTGGGGGAGGGGAGTTGGGGAGGGGAGTTGGAGAGGGGAGTTGGGGTGGGGAGTTGGAGAGGGGAGTTGGGGAGGGGAGTTGGGGAGGGGAGCGGGGTAGGGGAGTGAGGGAGGGGAGTTGGGTGGGGAGTGGGGAGGAGAGTTGGGGAGGGGCGTTGCGGAGAGGAGCGGGGTAGAGGAGTGGGGTGTAGGAGTAGGGTGGTGAGTGGGGGAGGGATGCGGAGTAGGGGAGTGGGGTATGGGAGTTGGTGAGAAGAGTGTGGGAGGAGAGTTGGGGAGGGGAGTTGGGGAGGGGAGTTGGGGAGGCGATTTGGGGTATGGGAGTTTGTGTGAGGAGTGGGGGAGGAGAGTTGGGGAGGGGTGTTGGGGAGGGAAGTGGGGGAAGGGAGGGTGAGGGGAGTTGGGGACTGGAGTGAGGGAGGGGAGTGCCGTACGGGTGTTGGGGAGGGGAGTTGGGGAGGGGAGGGGCAAGGGGAGGTTTGTACGGGAGTGGGGGAGGGGTGTTAATGCAGGGAGTGGGGGAGTGGAGTGGTGGAGGGAAGTTGCGGTGAGAAGAGGGGGAGGGGAGTTGGGTAGAGGAGTGGGGGAGGGGAGTGGGATGTGTGAGAGGGTTAGGGGAGTGAGGGAGGGGAGTGGGGGACATGGAGTGGGGTGGGGGAGTGGGGTAGGGGAGTGGGGGAGCGGAGAGGGGTAGGGGAGTGTGGTAGGGCTGTGGTGGTGGGCAGTGGAGTAGGGGAGATGGGGGAGGGGTGTGGGGGAGGGGAGCGGAGTAGGGGAGTGGGGCAGGGGTGTGGTGTCGGGGAGAGTGATAGGGGAGTGGGGGGAGGGGAGTGGGGGCAGGGAGCGGAGTAGGGGAGTGGGGTATGGGAGTTAGTGAGGGGAGAGGGGTAGAGGAGTGTGGTAGAGGAGTGTGGTAATGGAGTGGGGTGAGTGATTGGGGTAGGGGAGTGAGGGAGGGGAGTGGGGGACAGGGAGTGGGGTAGGGGAGTGGCGTATTTGTGTGGGGGCGGGGAGAGGGGAGTGGAGTGGGGGAGGGGATTTGGGTATGGGAGTTTGTGTGAGGAGTGGGGGAGGAGAGTTATGGAGGGGTGTTGGGGAGAGGAGTTGGGGAGGGAAGTGGGGGAAGGGAGGGTGAGGGGAGTAGGGGACTGGAGTGGAGGAGGGGAGTAGGGAGGGGAGTGCCGTACGGGTGTTGGGGAGGGGAGTTGGGGATGGGAGGGGCAAGGGGAGGTTGGTACGGGAGTGGGGGAGGGGTGTTCATGCAGGGAGTGGGGGAGTGGAGTGGTGGAGGGAAGTTGCGGTGAGGAGAGGGGGAGGGGAGTTGGGTAGAGGAGTGGGGGAGGGGAGTGGGGTGTGTGAGAGGGTTAGGGGAGTGCGGGAGGGGAGTGGGGGACATGGAGTGGGGTGGGGGAGTGGCGTAAGTGAGTGGGGGCGGAGAGAGGGGAGTGGAGTGGTGGAGGCGAGCGGAGGGAAGGGGAGTGGGGAGTGGAGTGGGTGAAGTGTGTGGGGCAGGAGAGTTGGGTGGTGGAGTGCAGTGAGGAGGTGGAGGGGAGGGGAATGGGGTAGGGGTGCGGTATCGGGGAGTGGGGTAGGGGAGTGGGGGAGCGGAGTGGGGTAGGGGAGTGGGGAAGGGGAGTGGGGTAGGGGTGTGGTGTATGGGAGAGGGGTAGGGGAGTAGTGGAGGAGAGTGCGGTAGGGGAGTGGGGGAGTGGAGTGGGGTAGGGGAGTGGGGGATGGTAGTGGGGGAGGGTAGTAGGGGCTGGGTGTTGTACGGGATGCAGTGAGGAGGTGCAGGGAAGCGGAGTGGGTGAGAGGAGTGGGGGAGGGGAGTGGGGCAGAGGAGTGGAGCAGAGGAGTGGGGCAGAGGAGTTGTGGAGGTTAGTGTGGGAGGGGAGCAGGAGAGGGGAGTTGTGGAGGTGAGTGAGGGAGGGGAGTGGGGGAGGAGAGTTGGGGAGGGGAGTGGTGGAATGGAGTGTGGCAGGGGAGTGCAGCAGGGGAGTTGGGAAGTGGAGTGGGGGAGGGGAGTTGTGGAGGGGATCTGGGGAGGGGAGCGGGGTAGGGGAGTGAGGGAGGGGAGTGGGGAGGGGAGTGAGGTAGGAGAGCGGATTATGGGAGTGGGGTATGGGAGTTGGTGAGGGGAGTGGGGGAGGAGAGTTGGGGAGGGGCGTTGCGGAGAGGAGAGGGGGAGCGGAGTGGGGTAGAGGAGTGGGGTATAGGGGTAGGGTGGTCAGTGGGGTAGGGGAATGAGGGAGGGGAGTGGGTGACAGGGAGTGGGGTAGGGGAGTGGGGTAGGGGTGTGGTGGAGGGGAGTGGGGTAAGGGAGTGGAGGAGCGGAGTGGTCACGGGGAGTGGGGCAGAGGAGTGGGGCAGAAGAGTGGGGCAGAGGAGTGGGGAGCGTTGTGGGGGAGGTTAGTGTGGGAGGGGTGCGGCAGAGGGGAGCGGGGAGTGGAGTTGTGTAAGTGATTGAGGGAGGGAAGTGTGGGAGGAGAGAGGGGGTGGGGAGATGGGGTGGGCAGTTGTGGAGGGGATTGTGGGAGGGGAGTGGGGGAGGGGAGTTTTGGAGGGGCGCGGGGTTGCGGAGTGAGGGAGGGCAGTTGGGGAGTGGAGTGGGGGAGGGGATTGAGGGAGGGGAGCGGAGTAGTGGAGTGGGGTATGGGAGTTGGTGACGGGAGTGGGGGAGGAGAGTTGGGGAGGAGAGTTGGGGAGGAGAATTTGGGGAGGGGAGTTGCGGAGAGGAGAGGGGAAGGGGAGTGGGATCGAAAGGTGGGGTACAGGAGTAGGCTGTGTGAGTGGGGTAGGTGAGTGAAGGAGGGGAGTGGGGGACAGGGAGTGGGGTACGGGAGTGGGGGGACGGGAGTGCGGGAGGGTAGCGGAGTAGGGGAGTGGGGTAGGGGAGTGGTGTCGGGGAGTGGGGTAGTGGTTTGGGGGAGCGGAGTGGGGTAGGGGAGTGGGGTAGTGGTGTGTGGTAGAGGAGTGACGTGAGTGAGTGCGGTTGGGGATTGAGGGAGGGGAGGGGGGACAGGGAGTGGGGTAGGGGAGTGGTGTATTTGAGTGGGGGCGAGGAGAGGGGAGTGGAGTGGGGGAGGGGAGTGGACGGAAGGGGAGTGGGGGAGTGGAGTGGGGGACGTGTTTGGGGTAGGACAGTTGTGTCGTGGAGGGCAGTGAGGAGGTGGAGGGAAGGGGAGTGGGGAGGGGAGTGGGGTAGGGGTGTCGTGTTGCGGAGTGGGGGAGCGGAGTGGGTTAGGGGAGTGGGGTAGGGGAGTGGGGGCGGGTAGTGGTGAAAGGGAGTGTGGTACGCGAGGGCAGTGAGGAGGTGCAGGGAAGCGGAGTGGTGAAACGGGTGTGGGGGAGGGTATTGGGGGAGTGGAGTGGGTGAGGGGAGTGAGGCAGAGGAGTGGGGCACAGGAGTTGTGGAAGTGAGTGAGGGAGTGGAGTGTGGGAGGAGGGTGGGGGAGGGGAGTTGGGGAGGGGAGTTGGGCAGGGGAGTGTGGGAGGGGAGTGGGGGAGGGGAGTGGGGTAGGGAAGTGGGGTAGTGGTGTGTGGTAGAGGAGTGGGGTGAGTGAGTGGGGGACAGGGGGTGGGGTAGGGGAGTGGCGTATTTGAGTGGGGGCGGGGATAGAGGAGTGGAGTGGGGGAGGGGAGTGGAGGGAAGGGGAGTGGGGGAATTGTAGTGGGGGACGTGTTTGGGGTAGGAGAGTTGGGTAGTGGAGGGAAGTGAGGAGGTGCAGGGAAGCGGAGTGGTGGAACGGGTGTGGGGGAGGGTAGTGGGGGAGTGGAGTGGGGAAGTGAGTGGGGCAGAGGAGTGGGGCAGAGGAGTGAGGATCGGTGTGGGGGAGGTTAGTGCGGGAGGGGAGCGGGGCAGGAGTGCGGGGGAGGGGAGCACGGAGGGGAGTTGTGGAAGTGAGTGAGGGAGGGGAGTGTGGGAGGAAGGTGGGGGAGGGTAGTTGGGGAGGGGAGTTGGGGAGGGGAGTGTGGGTGGGGAGTGGGGGAGGGGAGTGGGGCAGGGGAGTTGGGAGTGGAGTTGGGGAGGGGAGTTGGGGAGGGGAGTTGGGGAGGGAGTTGGGGAGGGGAGCGGGGTAGCCGAGTGAGGGAGGGCAGTTGTGTAGGGGAGTGGGGGAGGGGAGTGAGGGAGAGGAGCGGAGTAGGGAAGTGGGGTATGGGAGTTCGTGAGGGGAGTGGGGGAGGAGAGTTGGGGAGCAGAGTTGGGGAGGGGAGATGGGGAGGGGAGTAGCAGTGAGGAGAGGGGGAAGGGAGTGGGGTAGAGGAGTGGGGTATTGGAGTAGGGTGTATGAGTGGGGTAGGTGAGTGAAGGAGGGGAGTGGGGGACAGGGAGTGGGGTAGGGGAGTGGGGGGAGGGAAGTGGGGGAGGGGAGCGGAGTAGGGGAGTGGGGTAGGGGAGTGGTGTCGGTGAGCGGGGTAGTAGCGTGGGGGAGTGGAGTGGGGTAGGGGAGTGGGGTAGGGGTGTGGTGGTGAGGAGTGGGTTATGGGTGCGGAGTAGGCGAGTGGGGTCGGGGTGTGGTGTCGGGGAGTGTCGTAGGGGAGTTGGGAAGGGGAGTGGGGTAGGGGAGCGGAGTAGGGGAGTGGGGTATGGGCGTTTGTGAGGGGAGTAGGGGAGGAGAATTGGGGAAGGGAGTGGCGGGGAGGGTAGGGGAGTGGAGGGAAGGACAGTGGGGAGTGGAGTTGGGGAAATATTTGGGGTCAGAGAGTTGGGTAGTGGAGGGCAGTGAGGAGTGGAGGGAAGGGGAGTGGGCGAGGGTAGTGGGGTTGGGGAGTCGGGTAGGGGTGTGGTGATGGGGAGTGGGGTCGGGAAGTGAGGTAGGGGTGGTGTGGAGGGGAGTGCGTTAGGGGAGTGCGGTAGGGGAGTGGGGGAGGGTAGTGGGGAATGGGAGCGTGGTACAGGGGGGCAGTGAGGAGGTGAAGGGAAGCGGAGTGGTGGACGGGAGAGGGGGAGGGGAGTGGGGGACGGGAGTGGGGGAGGGGAGTGCGGTAGGGGAGTTGGAATGGGAGTTGGAATGGGTGTTGGGGAGGGGAGAGGGGTAGGGGAGTTGGGGAGGGGACCTGAGGAGGGGAGTGGGGGAGAGGAGTGGGCCATTGGAGTGGGTCAGAGGAGTGGGGCAGAGGAGTGGGGAGCGTTGTGGGGAAGGTTAGTGCGGGAGGGGAGCGGGGGAGGGGAGCGGGGGAGGGGAGCACGGAGGCGAGTTGTGGAAGTGAGTGAGGGAGGTGAGTGTGAGAAGAGGGTGGGGAGGGGAGTTGGGGAGGGGTGTTGGGGAGGGGAGTGTGGTAGGGGAGTGGGGGAGGGGAGTGGGGCAGGGGAGTTGGGGAGTGGAGTGGGGAAGGGGAGTTGGGGAGGGGAGTTGGGGAGGGGAGTTGGGGAAGGGGGCGGGGTAGCGGAGCGAGGGAGGGCAGTTGGGGAGGGGAGTGGCGGAGGGGAGTGAGGGAGGGGAGCGGAGTAGGGGAGTGGGGTATGGGAGTAGTTAAGGGGAGTGGGGGAGGAGAGTTGGGGAGGAGAGTTGGGGAGGGGAGTTGGGGAGGGGAGTTGCAGAGAGGAGAGGGGGACGGGAGTGGGGTAGAGGAGTGGGGAATTGGTGTAGGGTGTGTGAGTGGGGTAGGTGAGTGAAGGAGGGGAATGGGGGACAGGGAGTGGAGTTGGGGAGTGGGGGGAGGGGAGTGGGGGAGGGGAGCGGAGTATGGGAGTGGGGTAGGGGTGTGGTGTCGGGGAGTGGGGTAGTGGAATGGGGGCGTAGTGAGGGGTAGGGGAGTGGGGTAGGGGTGTGGTGGCGGGGAGTGGGGTAGGGGTGTGGAGTAGACGAGTGGGGTAGGGGTGCGATGTCGGGGAGTGGGGTAGGGGAGTTGGGAAGGGAAGTGTGGGAGGGGAGCGGAATAGGGGAGTGGGGTATGGGCGTTGGTAAGGTGAGTGGGGGAGGAGAGTTGGGGAGGGGAGTGGCGGAGTGGAGAGGGGGAGGGGAGTGGGGTAGAGGTGTGTGGTAGAGGAGTAGGGTGAGTGAGTAGGGTTGGGGAGTGAGGGAGGGGAGTGGGGGACAGGGTGTGGGATAGGGGAGTGGTGTATTTGAGTGGGGGCGGGGAGACGGGAGTGGAGTGTGGCAGGCGAGTGGAGGGAAGGGGATTGGGTGGAGCGGAGTGAGGTAGGGGAGTCGGGTAGGGGTGTGGCGATGGGGAGTGGGGTCTGGAAGTGAGGTAGGGGTCGTGTGGAGGGGAGTGCGTTAGGGGAGTGCGGTGGGGGGTGGGGGAGTGGAGTGGGGTTGGGGAAGTGGGGGAGGGTAGTGGGGAATGGGTGCGTGGTACGGGAGGAGAGTGAGGAGGTGAAGGGAAGCGGAGTGGTGGACGGGAGAGGGGAAGGGGAGTGGGGGACGGGAGTGGGGGAGGAGAGTGCGGTAGGGGAGTTGGAATGGGAGTTGGAATGGGAGTTGGGGAGAGGGGTGGGGTAGGGGTGCGATGGAGGGGATCTGGGGAGGGGAGTGGGGGAGAGGAGTGAAGGAGGGGAGTTGAGGAGGGGTATGGGGCAGGGGATCGGGGAGGGGTTCAGAGTAGGGGAGTGGGGTATGGGAGTTGGCGCAGGGAGTGGGGTAGGGGAGTTGAGGCAGGGTGTGGGGGAGAGGAGTGGGGGAGGGGAGTTGCGGAGAGGAGTAGGGGAGGGGAGTGGGGTAGAGTGGGGGAGGGGTGTGGGATGTGTGAGTGGGGTAGAGAGGTGAGGGAGGGGAGTGGGGGAGCGGAGTGGGGTATGGGAGTTGGTGAGGGGAGTGGGGGAGGAGAGTTGGGGAGGAGAGTTGGGGAGGGGAGTTGGGGAGGGGAGTTGCGGAGAGGAGAGGGGGAAGGGAGTGGTGTAGAGGAGTGGGGTATTGGAGTAGAGTGTATGAGTTGGGTAAGTGAGTGAAGGAGGGGTGTGGGGGACAGGGAGTGCGGTAGGGGAGTGGGGGGACGGAAGTGGGGGAGGGGAGCGGAGTAGGGGAGTGGGGTAGCGGTGTGGTGTCGGGGAGTGGGGTAGTGGAGTGGGTGAGTGGAGTGGGGTAGGGGGTGGCGTAGGGGAGTGGTGGCAGGGAGTGGGGCAGGGGTGCAGAGTAGGCGAGTGGGGTAGAGGAGTGGTGTCGGGGAGTGTCGTAGGGGAGTTGGGAAGGGGAGTGGGGGAGGGGAGCGGAGTAGGGGAGTGGGGTATGGGCGTTGGTGAGGGGAGTAGGGGAGGAGAGATGGGGAAGGGAGTGGCGGGGTGGAGAGGGGGAGGGGAGTGGTGTAGAGGTGTGTGGTAGAGGAGTAGGGTGAGTGAGTAGTGTTGGGGAGTGAGGGAGGGGAGTGGGGGACAGGGTGTGGGATAGGGGAGTGGCGTATTTGAGTGTGGGCGGGGAGAGTGGAGTGGAGTGTGCGAGCGGAGTGGAGGGAAGGGGAGTGGGAAGTGGAGTTGGGGACATATTTGGGGTAAGAGAGTTGGGTAGTGGAGGGCAGTGAGGAGGTGGAGGGAAGGGGAGTGGGGGAGGGGAGTGGGGTAGGGTGTCGGGTAGGGGGGTGGGGGCGCGGTGTGGGGTAGGGGAGTCGGGTAGGGGTGTGCTGATGGAGAGTGGGGTCGGGAAGTGAGGTAAGGGTGGGGTGGAGGGGAGTGCGTTAGGGGAGTGCGGTAGGGGGGTGGGGGAGTGGAGTGGGGTTGGGGAAGTGGGCGAGGGTAGTGGGGAATGCGAGCGTGGTACGGGAGGGGAGTGAGGAGGTGAAGGGAAGTGGAGTGGTGGACGGGAGAGGGGAAGGGGAGTGGGGGAGGGGAGTGGGGGAGGGGAGTGCGGTAGGGGAGTTGGAATGGGAGTTGGAATGGGAGTTGGGGAGGGGGTTGGGGTAGGGGAGCGACGGAGGGGAGCTGGGGAGGGGAGTGGGGGAGAGGAGTGAGGGAGGGGAGTTGAGGAGGGGTTTGGGGCAGGGGATCGGGGAGGGGTTCAGAGTAGGGGAGTGGGGTATGGGAGTTGGCGCAGGGAGTGGGGTAGGGGAGTTGAGGCAGGGTGTGGGGGAGAGGAGAGGGTGAGGGGAGTTGCGGAGAGGAGTAGGGGAGGGGAGTGGGGTAGAGTGGGGGAGGGGTGTGGGATGTGTGAGTGGGGTAGAGAGGTGAGGGAGGGGAGTGGGGGAGGGGAGTGATGGAGGGGAGCGGAGTAGGGGAGTGGGGTATGGGAGTTGGTGAGGGGAGTGGGGGAGGAGAGTTAGGGAGGAGAGTTGGGGAGGGGAGTTGGGGAGGGGAGTTGCGGAGAGGAGAGGGGGAAGGGAGTGGGGTAGAGGAGTGGGGTATTGGAGTAGGGTGTATGAGTTGGGTAGGTGAGTGAAGGAGGGGAGTGGGGGACAGGGAGTTGGGTAGGGGAGTGGGGGGAGGGAAGTGGGGGAGGGGAGCGGAGTAGAGGAGTGGGGTAGGGGTGTGGTGGCGGGGAGTGGGGTAGGGATGCGGAGTAGGCGTGTGTGGTAGGGGTGTGATTTCGGGGAGTGTCGTAGGGGAGTTGGGAAGGGGAGTGGGGGAGGGGAGCGGAGTCGGGGAGTGGGGTATGGGCGTTGGTGAGGGGAGTAGGGGAGGAGAGTTGGGGAAGGGAGTGGCGGGGTGGAGAGGGGGAGGGGAGTGGGGGACAGTGTGTGGGATAGGGGAGTGGCGTATTTGAGTGGGGGCGGGGAGTGTGGAGTGGAGTGTGGGAGGGGAGTGGAGGGAAGGGGAGTGGGAAGTGGAGTTGGGGACATATTTGGGGTAAGAGAGTTGGGTAGAGGAGGGCAGTGAGGAGGTGGAGGGAAGGGGAGTGGGGGAGCGGTGTGGGGTAGGGGAGTCAGGTAGGGGTGTGGTAATGGGGAGTGGGGTCGGTAAGTGAGGTAAGGGTGGTGTGGAGGGGAGTGCGTTAGGGGAGTGCGGTAGGGGAGTGGGGGCGTGGAGTGGGGTAAGGGAGTGGGGGAGGGTAGTGGGGAATGGGAGCGTGGTACGGGAGGGCAGTGAGGAGGTGAAGGGAAGCGGAGTGGTGGACGGGAGAGGGGGAGGGGAGTGGGGGAGGGGAGTGCGGTAGGGGAGTTCGAATGGGAGTTGGAATGTGAGTTGGGGAGGGGAGTGGGGGAGAGGAGTGAGGGAGGGGAGTTGAGGAGGGGTGTTGGGCAGGGGAGTGGGGGAGGGGTTCAGACTAGGGGAGTGGGTTAGGGGAGTAGGGGAGGGGAGTGGAGGAGGGGAGCGGAGTAGGGGAGTGGGGTAGGGGTGTGGTGACGTGGAGTGGGGTAGGGGTGCGGAGTAGACGAGTGGGGTAGGGGTGTGGTGTCGGGGAGTGGGGTAGGGGAGTTGGGAAGGGAAGTGGGGAGGGGAGCGGAGTCGGGGAGTGGGGTATGGCCGTTGGTGAGGGGAGTGGGGGAAGAGAGTTGCGGAGGGGAGTGGCGGAGTGGGGAGGGGGAGGGGAGTGGGGTAGAGGTGTGTGGTAGAGGAGTAGGGTGAGTGAGTAGGGTTGGGGAATGAGGGAGGGGAGTGGGGGACAGGGTGTGGGATAGGGGAGTGGCGTATTTGAGTGGGGGCGGGGAGAGCGGAGTGGAGTGTGGGAGGCGAGTGGAGGGCAGGGGAGTGGGGAAGGGGAGTGGGGTAGGGGTGTCGTGTTGGGGAGTATGGTAGGGGAGTGGGGGAGGGGAGTGAGGTAGGGGTGTCGGGTAGGGGAGTGGGGGAGCGGTGTGGGGTAGGGGAGTCAGGTAGGGGTGTGGTGATGGGGAGTGGGTCGGTAAGTGAGGTAAGGGTGGGGTGGAGGGGAGTGCGTTAGGGGAGTGCGGTAGGGGTGTGGGGGAGTGGAGTGGGGTAAGAGAGTGGGGGAGGGTAGTGGGGAATGGGAGCGTGGTACGGGAGGGCAGTGAGGAGGTGAAGGGAAGCGGAGTGGTGGACGGGAGAGGGGGAGGCGGAGTGGGGGAGGGGAGTGCGGTAGGGGAGTTGGAATGGGAGTTGGAATGTGAGTTGGGGAGGGGAGTGGGGTAGGGGAGTTGCGGAAGGGAGTTGGGGAGGGGAGTGGGGGAGAGGAGTGAGGGAGGGGAGTTGAGGAGGGGTGTTGGGCAGGGGAGTGGTTTAGGGGAGTGGGGGGAGGGGAGTGGGGGAGGGGAGCGGAGTAGGGGAGTGGGGTAGGGGTGTGGTGGCGTGGAGTGAGGTAGGGGTGCGGAGTAGACGAGTGGGGTAGGGGTGTGGTGTCGAGGAGTGGGGTAGGGGAGTTGGGAAGGGAAGTGGGGGAGGGGAGCGGAGTCGGGGAGTGGGGTATGGGCGTTGGTGTGGGGAGTGGGGGAAGAGAGTTGCGGTGGGGAGTGGCGGAGTGGAGAGGGGGAGGGGAGTGGGGTAGAGGTGTGTGGTAGAGGAGTAGGGTGAGTGAGTAGGGTTGGGGAATGAGGGAGGGGAGTGGGGGACAGGGTGTGGGATAGGGGAGTGGCGTATTTGAGTGGGGGCGGGGAGAGCGGAGTGGAGTGTGGGAGGCGAGTGGAGGGAAGGGGAGTGGGGAAGGGGAGTGGGGAAGGGGAGTGGGGTAGGGGTGTCGTGTTCGGGAGTGGGGTAGGGGAGTGGGGGAGTGGAGTGGGGTAGGGGAGTCGGGTATGGGAGTGGTGATGGGGAGTGGGTCGGGAAGTGAGGTGGGGTGGTGTGGAGGGGAGTGCGTTAGAGGAGTGAGGTAGGGGGTGGGGGAGTGGAGTGGGGTAGGGGAGTGGGGGAGGGTAGTGGGGAATGGGAGTGTGGTACGGGAGGGGAGTGAGGAGGTGAAGGGAAGCGGAGTGGTGGACGGGAGAGGGGAAGGGGAGTAGGGGAGGGGAGTGGGGGAGGGGAGTGCGGTAGGGGAGTTGGAATGGGAGTTGGAATGGGAGTTGGGGAGGGGCGTGGGGTAGGGGAGCGACGGAGGGGAGCTGGGGCAGGGGAGTGGGGGAGGGGTTCAGAGTAGGGAAGTGGGGTATGGGAGTTGGCGCAGGGAGTGGGGTAGGGGAGTTGAGGCAGGGTGTGGGGGAGAGTTGTGGGGGAGGGGAGTTGCGGAGAGGATTAGGGGAGGGGAGTTGGGTAGAGTGGGGGAGGGTTGTGTGATGTGTGAGTGGGGTGGAGAGGTGAGGGAGGGGAGTGGGGGAAAGGGAGTTGGGTAGGGGAGTGGGGGCGTGTAGCGTGGAGTGGAGTGGGGGAATGGAGTGGCGGAGGTGTGTTGGGCAGGAGAGTTGGGGAGTGGAGGGCAATGAGGAGGTGGATGGAAGGGGAGGCGGTAGGAGAGTTGGGGAGTGTAGTGGGGGCGGGGAGCGGAGTAGGGGAGTGGGGTATGGAAGTTGGTGAGGGGAGTTGTGGTGGAGAGTCGGGGAGGGGAGTTGCGGAGAGGAGAGGGGTAGAGGAGTGTGGTAGAGGAGTGTGATAGAGGAGTGGGGTGAGTGAGTGGGTGGGGGAGTGAAAGAGGGGAGTGGGGGACAGGGAGTGGGGGAGGGGAGTGGCGTATTTGAGTGGGGAAGGGGAGAGGGGAGTGGAGTGGGGGAGGGGAGTGGAGGGAAGGTGAGTGGGGGAGTGGAGTGGGGGACGTGTTTGGGGTAGGAGAGTTGGGTAGTGGAAGGCAGTGAAGAGGTGGAGGGAAGGGGAGTGGGAGTGGGGGCGGGGAGAGGGGTAGGGGTGTCGTGTGCTGGAGTGGGGGTGCGGAGTGGTGTAGGGGAGTGGGGTTGGGGAGTGGGGTTGGGGAGTGGGGTAGGGGAGTGGGGGCGGGTAGTGGTGGATGGGAGTGTGGTACGGGAGGGAAGTGAGGAGGTGCAGGGAAGCGGAGTGGTGGAACGGGTGTGGGGAGGGTAGTGGGGGAGTGGAATGGGCGATTGGAGTGGGGGAGAGGAGTGGGGAGCGTTGTGACGCAGGTTTGTGCGGGAGGGGAGCGGGGGAGGGGATCGGGGGAGGGGAGCACGGAGGCGAGTTGTGGAAGTGAGTGAGGGAGGGGAGTGTGGGAGGAGGGTGGGGGAGGGGAGTTGGGGAGGGGAGTTGTGGATGGGAGTGTGGGAGGGGAGTGGGGGAGGGCAGTGGGGCATTGGAGTTGGGGCGTGGAGTGTGGGAGGGGAGTTGGGGAGGGGAGCGGGGTAGCGGAGTGAGGGAGGGCAGTTGGGGAGGGGAGTGGGGGAGGGGAGTGAGGGAGGGGAGCGGAGTAGGGGAGTGGGGGATGGGAGTTGGGGAGGAGAATTGGGGCGGGGAGTTGGGGAGGGGTGTTGCGGAGAGGAGTGGGGGACAGGGAGTGGGGTAGGGGAGTGGGGGAGGGAGTGGAGGAGGGGAGCTGAGTAGGGGAGTGGGGTAGGGGAGTGGTGTCGGTGAATGGGGTAGTGGAGTGGGGGAGGGGAGCAGAGTAGGGGAGTGGGGTAGGGGTGTGATGTCGGGGAGTGGAGTAGGGGAGTTGGGAAGGGGAGTGGGGGTGGAGTATTGGGCAGGGGAGTGGTGGAGTGGAGAGGGGGAGGGGAATGGGGTAGAGGTGTGTGGTAGAGGAGTAGGGTGAGTGAGTAGGGTTGGGAAGTGAGGGATGGGAGTGGGGGACAGGGTGTGGGATAGGGGTGTGGCGTATGTGAGTGGGGGCGGGGAAAGGGGAGTTGAGTGTGGGAGGGGAGGTGAGGGAAGGGGAGTGCGGAGTGGAGTTGGGGACATATTTGGGGTAGGAGAGTTGGGTAGTGGAGGTCAGTGAGGAGGTGGAGGGAAGGGGAGTGGGGGAGGGGAGTTGGGTAGGGGTGTCGTGTTGGGGAGTGGGGTAGGGGAGTGGGGGAGCGGAGTGGGGTAGGGGAGTCGGGTAGGGGTGTGGTGATGGGGAGTGGGGTCGGGAGGTGAGGTAGGGGTGGTGTGGATGGGAGTGCGTTAGGGGACTGCGGTAGGGGAGTGGGGGAGTGGAGTGGGGTAGGGGAGTGATGAAGGGTAGTGAGGAGTGGGAGCGTGTTACGGGAGGGCAGTGAGGAGTTGAAGGGAAGCGGAGTGGTATACAGGAGAGGGGGAGGGGAGTGGGCGAGGGGGTGGGGGAGGGGAGTGCGGTAGCGGAGTTGGAATGGGAGTTGGAATGGAAGTTGGGGAGGGGTGTGAGGTTGGGGAGCGACGGAGGGGAGTTGGGTAGGGGAGTGGGGGAGCGGAGTGGGGTAGGGGAGTCGGGTAGGGGTGTGGTGATGGGGAGTGGGGGAGGGAAGTGAGGTAGGGGTGGTGTGGAGGGGAGTGCTTTAGAGGAGTGCGGTAGGGGATTGAGGGAGTGGAGTGGGGTAGGGGAGTGGGGGAGTGTAGTGGGGAATGGGAGCATGTTACCGGAGGGCAGAGCAGGTGAAGGGAAGCGGAGTGGTGGACGGGAGTGGTGGACGGGAGTGGGGGAGGGGAGTGGGGGAGGGGAGTTGGGGAGGGGAGTGGGGGAGGGGAGTGCGGTAGGGGAGTTGGAATGGGAGTTGGGATGGGAGTTGGAATGGGAGTTGGAATGGAAGTTGGAATGGGAGTTGGGGAGGGGAGTGGGGTAGGGGAGCGACAGAGGGTAGTTGGGGAGGGGAGTGGGGGAGAGGTGTTCGGGAGGGGAGTTGTGGAGGGGTGTGGGGCAGGGGAGTGGGTGTGTGGTTCAGTGTAGGGGAGTGGGGTATGGGAGTTGGCGCAGGGAGTGGGATAGGGGAGTTGAGGCAGGGTGTGGGGGAGCGGAGTGGGGGAGGGGAGTGGGGTAGGGGAGTTGCGGAGGGGAATGGGGAGGGGGGTTGGGGAGTGGGATGCGGGAGGGAGGTGAGGGAGGGTATTGGGGAAGGGAAGTTGGGGATGGGAGTTAGGGAGTGGAGCGGGGGAATGGAGTGGGGGTGTGGAGTGGGGTAGTGGAGTGCGGGAGGGGTATGGGGGAGGGTAGTGGGGGAGGGGAGTTGGGGAGGGAAGAGTGGTCGGGGACTTGGGGAGGGGAGTTGTGGAGGGGAGCTGTGGAGAGCAACTGTGGAGGGGAGCGGGGTAGGTGAGTGTGGGAGGGGAGTTGGGGAGGGGAGTAGGGGAGGGGAGTGCAGGAGGGGAGTTGAGGAGGGGTGTGGGGGAGGGGAGCGGATTAGGGGAGCAGTGTAGGGGAGTGTGGTATGGGAGTTTGTGAGGGGAGTGGCGGAGGAGAGTTGGGAAGCGGAGTTGTGTAGGGGTGTGGTAACGGGGAGTGGGGTAGGGGAGTGGGGTAGGGGTTATGTGGAGGGGAGTGCGGTAGGCGAGTGAAGTGGGGGAGGGTAGTGGGGGATGGGAGCGTGGTAGGGGAGGGCAGTGAGGAGGTGCAGGGATGTGGAGTGGTGGACGGGAGTGGGGGAGGGGAATGTGTGAGGGGGTGGGGTAGGGGAGTAGGGGAAGGGGAGCGGGGTAGGGGAGTTGCGGAGGGGAATGGGGAGGGGGGTTGGGGAGTGGGATGCGGGAGGGAGGTGAGGGAGGGTATTGGGGAAGGGGAGTTGGGGAGGGGAGTTAGGGAGTGGAGTGGGTGAGTGGAGTAGGGGTGTGGAGTGGGGGAGGGGAGTGGGGGTGGGGAGTGGGTGAGGGGGTGGGGTAGGGGAGTAGGGGATGGGGAGCGGGGTAGGGGAGTTGTGGAGGGGTATCGGGAGGGAGTTGGGGAGGGGAATCGGGAGGGGGTTGGGGAGGGGAGTGCGGGAGGGGAGTGAGGGAGGGTTGTGGGGGAGGGCAGTTGGGGAGGGGAGTTGGTAAGGGGAGTGGGGAGTGGGGTTGGGGAGAGGAGTGCGGGAGGGGTATGGGGGAGGGTAGTGGGGGAGGGGAGTGGGGGAGGGAAGTGTGGTCGGGGAGTTGGGGAGGGGAGTTGTGGAGGGGAGCTGTGGAGGGGAGCTGTGGAGGGGAGCGGGGTAGGTGAGTGAGGGAGGGGAGTTGGGGAGGGGAGTAGGGGAGGGGAGTGCAGGAGGGGAGTTGAGGAGGGGTGTGGGGGAGGGGAGCGGATTAGGGGAGCAGTGTAGGGGAGTGTGGTATGGGAGTTTGTGAGGGGAGTGGCGGAGGAGAGTTGGGAAGCGGTGTTGTGTAGGGGTGTGGTAACGGGGAGTGGGGTAGGGGAGTGGGGTAGGGGTTATGTGGAGGGGAGTGCGGTAGGCGAGTGAAGTGGGGGAGGGTAGTGGGGGATGGGAGCGTGGTAGGGGAGGGCAGTGAGGAGGTGCAGGGATGCGGAGTGGTGGACGGGAGTGGGGGAGGGGAGTGTGTGAGGGGGTGGGGTAGGGGAAGGGGAGCGGGGTAGGCGAGTTGCGGAGGGGAATGGGGAGGAGGGTTGGGGAGTGGGATGCGGGAGTGGGGTGAGGGAAGGTAGTGGGGGAGGGGAGTGGGGGAGGGGAGTTGGTGATGGGAGTGATGTCGGGGAGTGGGGGAGGGGAGTGGGGGAGGGGAGTGTGGGAGGGGTGTTGGGAGGGGAGTTGTGGAGGGGAGTTGGGGAGGGAGTTGGGGAGGGGAGTTGGGTAGGGGAGTGGGGTGTGGGAGTTAGTGAAAGGAGTCAGGGTGGAGAGTTGGGGAGGGGAGTTAACGATTGGAGTGGGGGAGTGGAGTGGGGGTGTGGAGTGGGGGAGGGGAGTGGGGGTGGGGAGTGGGTGAGGGGGTGGGGTAGGGGATTAGGGGATGGGGAGCGGGGTAGGGGAGTTGGGGAGGGGAATCGGGAGGGGGTTGGGGAGTGAAGTGTGGGCGGGGAGTGAGGGAGGGTAGTGGGGGAGGGGAGTTGGGGAGGGGAGTTGGTGAGGGGAGTGGGGTATGGGAGTTTCTGAGGGGCGTGGGGGAGGAGAGTTGAGGAGTGGAGTGGGGGAGTGGAGTGGGGGAGTGGAGTGGGGGAGGGGAGTGATTCACTGGAGTGGGGGAGGGGAGTTGGGGACTGGAGTGGGCTGAGCGGAGTGGAGGAGGGGAGTGGGGTATGGGAGTTGGAGAGGGAAGTAGGGGAGGAGTGTTGGGGAGGGGAGTTGGGGAGGGGATTGGGGTAGAAAGTGGGGTAGGAGAGTGGGGGAGGGGAGCTAAGGCAGGGATAGGGGAGCGGAGTGGTTGAGGGGAGTTGCGGAGAGGAGAGGGGGAGGTGAGTGGGGTAGAGGAATGGGGAGGGCAGTGGGGGGGAGTCGGGGAATGTAGTTGGGGAGGGGACTTGGGGAGGGGCGTGGGGGATGGGGTGGGGGAGGGGAGTGGGGGAGGGGAGTTGGGGACTGGATTGAGGAGGGGAGTGGGGGAGGGGATTGCAGGAGGGGAATTGGGGAGGTGAGTGGGGGAGGGGAGTTGGGGACTGGAGTGGGGAGGGGAGTGGGGGAGGGGAGTGAGGGAGGGGTGTTGGAGAGGTGAGCGGGGAGGGGAGTGAGGGAGGGGAGTTGAGGAGGGATGTGGTGTATGGGATTTGATGAGGGAAGTGGGGGAGGAGTGTTGAGGAGGGGAGTTGGGGAGTGTAATGGGGTAGGGGAGTGGGGCAGGGGAGTGGGGAGGGGAGTTGAGGCAGGGATTGGAGGAGCGGAGTGATTGTGGGGAGTTGCGGAGATGAGAGGGGGAGCGGAGCGGTGGACAGGAGAGGGGAAGTGCAGTTGGGGGGAGTATGGGAGCGGAGTTGGGGGCAAGTGTGGTTGGCGAGTTGGAGTGCGGAGTGGGGAAGGGGAGTGGGGTAGGGGAGTTGAGGAGAGGTGTGGGGGAGGGAAGCGGAGTAGGGGAGCAGAGTATGGGAGTGGAGTATGGGAGATAGTGAGAGGAGTGGGGGAGGAGAGTTGGGAAGGGGAGTTGTGTAGGGGTGTGGTAACGGGGAGTGGGGTAGGGGAGTGGAGTAGGGGATATGTGGAGGGGTGTGCGGCAGGGGAATGGAGGGGGGAGGGTAGTGGGCGATGGGAGTGTGGTAGGGGAGGGCAGTGAGGAGGTGCAGGGATGCGGAGTGGTCGACGGGAGTGGGGGAGGGGTGGTGTAGGGGAGTGGGGGGAGGGGAGCGGGGTAGGGGAGTTGGGGAGGGGAATGGGGAGGGTCGTGGGGGAGGGGAGTTGGAGAGGGAAGTGTGGTCGGGGAGTTGGGGAGGGGAGTTGTGGAGGGGAGCTGTGGAGGGGAGCTGTGGAGGGGAGCGGGGTAGGTGAGTGAGGGAGGGTAGTTGGGGAGGGGATTAGGGGAGGGGAGCTGTGGAGGGGAGTTGAGGAGGGGTGTGGGGGAGGGGAGCGGATTAGGGGAGCAGTGCAGGGGAGTGTGGTATGGGAGTTTGTGAGGGGAGTGGCGGAGGAGAGTTGGGAAGCGGAGTAGTGTAGGGGTGTGGTAACGGGGAGTGGGGTAGGGGAGTGGGGTAGGGGTTATGTGGAGGGGAGTGTGGTAGACGAGTGGAGTGCGGGTGGGTAGTGGGGGATGGGAGCGTGGTAGGGGAGGGCAGTGAGGAGGTGCAGGGATGCGGAGTGGTGGACGTGAGTCGGGGAGGGGAGTGTGTGAGGTGGTGGGGTAGGGGAAGGGGAGCGGGGTAGGGGAGTTGCGGAGGGGAATGGGGAGGAGGGTTGGGGAGTGGGATGCGGGAGGGGGGGTGAGGGAGGGGAGTGGGGGAGGGGAGTTGGTGATGGGAGTGGGGGAGGGGAGTGGGGGAGGGGAGTGGGGGAGGGGTGTTGTGGAGGGGTGTTGGGTAGGGGAGTTGGGGAGGGAGTTGGGGAGGGGAGTGGGGTATGGGAGTTTGTGAGGGGAGTCAGGGCGGAGTGTTGGGGAGGGGAGTTAGGGAGTGGAGTGGGGGAGTGGAGTGTGGGTGTGGAGTGGGGGAGGGGAATGGGGGTGGGGAGTGGGTGAGGGGTGGGGTAGGGGAGTAGGGGATGGGGAGCGGGGTAGGGGAGTTGGGGAGGGGAATCGGGAGGTGGATGGGGAGTGGTGTGCGGGATGGGAGTGAGGGAGGGCAGTGGGGGAGGGGAGTTGGGGAGGGGAGTTGGTGAGGGGAGTGGGTGGGGGAGTGGGGTAGGGGAGTTGGGGAGGGGAGTGGGAGAGGCGTGTTGCAGAATGGAGTTGGGGAGGGGAGTTGGGGAGGCGAGTTGGGGAGGGGCGTGGGGGATGGGGTGGGGGAGGGGAGTGGGGGAGGGGAGTTGGGGACTGGATTGAGGAGGGGAGTGGGGGAGGGGATTGCAGTAGGGGAGTTGGGGAGGTGAGTGGGGGAGGGGAGTTGGGGACTGGAGTGGGGGAGGGGAGTGGGGTAGGGGAGTGAGGGAGGGGTGTTGGAGAGGTGAGCGGGGGAGGGGAGTGAGGGAGGGGTGTTGAGGAGGGATGTGGTGTATGGGATTTGGTGAGGGAAGTGGGGGAGGAGTGTTGAGGAGGGGAGTTGGGGAGGGTAATTGGGTAGGGGTTGGGGCAGGGGAGTGGGGGAGGGGAGTTGAGGCAGGGATTGGAGGAGCGGAGTGGTTGTGGGGAGTTGCGGAGATGAGAGGGGGAGGGGAGTGGTGGACAGGAGAGGGGGAGTGCAGTTGGGGGGAGTATGGGAGCGGAGTTGGGGGGAAGAGTGGTTGGAGAGTTGGGGTGGGGAGCTGGCGAGAGGAGTGGGGAAGGGGAGTGGGGTAGGGGAGTTGAGGAGAGGTGTGGTGGAGGGAAGCGGAGTAGGGGAGCAGGGTAGGGGAGTGGGGTATGGGAGTTAGTGAGAGGAGTGAGGGAGGAGAGTTGGGAAGGGGAGTAGTGTCGGGGTGTGGTAACGGGGAGTGGGGTAGGGGAGTGGGGTAGGGGATATGTGGAGGGGTGTGCGGCAGGGGAATGGAGGGGGGAGGGTAGTGGGGGATGGGAGTGTGGTAGGGGAGGGCAGTGAGGAGGTGCAGGGATGCGGAGTTGTCGACGGGAGTGGGGGAGGGGTGGTGCAGGGGAGTGGGGGAAGGGGAGCGGGGTAGGGGAGTTGGGGAGGAGAATGGGGAGGGTAGTGCGGGAGGGGTGTTGGGGAGGGAAGGGTGGTCGGGGAGTTGGGGAGGGGAGTTGTGGAGGGGAGCTGTGGAGGGGAGCTGTGGAGGGGAGCGGGGTAGGTGAGTGAGGGAGGGGAGTTGGGGATGGGATTAGGGGAGGGGAGCTGTGGAGGGGAGTTGAGGAGGGGTGTGGGGGAGGGGAGTGTGTGAGGGGATGGGGTCGGGGAAGGGGAGCGGGGTAGGCGAGTTGCGGAGGGGAATGGGGAGGAGCGTTGGGGAGTGGGATGCGGGAGGGGGGTGAGGGAGGGTAGTGGGGGTGGGGAGTGGGGGAGGGGAGTTGGTGATGGGAGTGGGGGTGGGGAGTGGGTGAGGGGGTGGGGTAGGGGAGTAGGGGATGGGGAGCGGGGTTGGGGAGTTGGGTAGGGGAATCGGGAGGTGGTTGGGGAGTGGAGTGCGGGATGGGAGTGAGGGAGTGTAGTGGGGTAGGGGAGTTGGGGAGGGGAGTGGGGGAGGCGTGTTGCAGAATGGAGTTGGGGAGGGGAGTTGGAGATGGGGAGTTGTGGAGGGGAGTGAGGTATGGGAGTTTGTGAGGGGAGTGGGGGAGGAGAGTTGGGGAGGGGAGTTGGGGGAGTGGAGTGGGGGAGTGGAGTGGGGGAGTGGAGTGGGGGAGTGGCATGGGGGAGGGGAGTGAGGGAGGGGAGTTGAGGAGGGATGTGGTAAAGAGGAGTGGGGAAGGGGAGTGGGGGAGGGGAGTGTAGTGGGGAGTGGGGTATGGGATTTTGTGAGGGAAGTGGGGGAGGTGTGTTGAGGAGGGGAGTTTGCGAAGGTAATGGGGTTGGGGAGTGGGGCAGGGGAGTGGGGGAGGGGATTTGAGGCAGGGATTGGAGGAGCGGAGTGGTTGTGGGGAGTGGAGTAGGGGCGTCGGGTATGGGATTTGGTGAGGGAAGTGGGGGAGGAGTTTTGGGGAGGGGAGTTGGATGAGGGGTGTGGTTTAGGGGAGTGGGGTAGGAGAGTGGGGGAGGGGATTTGAGGCAGCGATTGGGGGAGCAGAGTGGTTGTGGGGAGTTGCGGAGATGAGAGGGGGAGGGGAGTGGTGGACAGGAGAGGGGGAGTGCAGTTGGGGGGAGTATGGGAGCGGAGTTGGGGGGAAGAGTGGTTGGGGATTTGGGGTGGGGAACCGGTTTAGGGGAGTGGGGAAGGGGAGTGGGGTAGGGGAGTTGAGGAGAGGTGTGGGGGAGGGAAGCGGAGTAGGGGAGCAGGGTAGGGGAGTGGGGTATGGGAGTTAGTGAGAGGAGTGGGGGAGGAGAGTTGGGAAGGGGAGTTGTGTAGGGGTGTGGTAACGGGGAGTGGGGTAGGGGAGTGGGGTAGGGGATATGGGGAGGTGTGTGCGGCAGGGGAATGGAGGGGGGAGGGTAGTGGGGGATGGGAGTGTGGTAGGGGAGGGCAGTGAGGAGGTGCAGGGATGCGGAGTGGTTGACGGGAGTGGGGGAGGGGTGGTGTAGGGGAGTGGGGGAAGGGGAGCGGGGTAGGGGAGTTGGGGAGGGGAATGGGAGGGGAGTGCAGGAGGGGAGGTGAGGAGGGGTGTGTGAGGGGAGTGAGGGAGGAGAGTTGGGGAGGGGAGTTAGGATGGGGAGTGGGGGAGTGGAGTTGGGGACTGGAGTGGGAGAGGGGAGTGGAGTAGGGGCGTCGGGTATGGGAGTTGGTGAGGGAAGTGGGTGAGGAGTTTTGGGGAGGGGAGTTGGATGAGGGGAGTGGTGTAGGGGAGTGGGGTAGGAGAGTGGGGGAGGGGAGTTGAGGCAGCGATTGGGGGAGCAGAGTGGTTGTGGGGAGTTGCGGAGAGGAGAGGGGGAGCGGAGTGGTGTAGAGGAATGGGGGAGGGCAGTGGGGGGAGTCGGGGAACGTAGTTGTTGAGGGGACTTGGGGAGGGTCATGGGGGATGGGGGTGGCGGGGAGGAGTGGGGGAGGGGTGTTGGGGACTGGAGTGGGGAGGGGGTGTGGGAGGGGATTGCGGTAGGGAAGTGGGGTAGGGGAGTTGGGGAGGGGAGTGGGGGAGGCATGTTACAGAATGGAGTTGGGCAGGGGAGTTGGGGATGGGGAGTTGTGGAGGGGAGTGAGGTATGGGAGTTTGTGATGGGAGTGGGGGAGGAGAGTTGGGGAGGGGAGTTGGGGGAGTGGAGTGGGGGACTGGAGTGGGGGAGTGGAGTGGGGGAGTGGCATGGAGGAGGGGAGTGGGGGAGGGGAGTGATTCACTGGAGTGGGGGAGGGGAGTTGGGAACTGGAGTGGGCTGAGCGGAGTGGAGGAGGGGAGTGGGGTATGGGAGTTGGAAAGGGAAGTAGGGGAGGAGTGTTGGGGAGGGGAGCTGGGGAGGGGATTGGGGTAGGTAAGTGGGGTAGGAGAGTGGGGAGGGGAGCTAAGGCAGGGATTGGGGGAGCGGAGTGGTTGAGGGGAGTTGCGGAGAGGAGAGGGGGAGGTGAGTGGGGTTAAGGAATGGGGAGGGCAGTGGGGTCAGTCGGGGAACGTAGTTGGGGAGGGGACTTGGGGAGGGGCGTGGGTGATGGGGTGGGGGAGGTGAGTGGGGGAGGGGATTTGGGGACTGGATTGAGGAGGGGAGTGGGGGAGGGGATTGCAGTAGGGGAGTTGGGGAGGTGAGTTGGGAGGGGAGTTGGGGGACTGGAGTGGGGGAGGTGAGCGGGGGAGGGGAGTGAGGGAGGGGAGTTGAGGAGGGATGTGGTGAAGAGGATTGGGGAAGGGGAGTGGGCGAGGGATGTGGAGTAGGGGAGTGGGGTATGGGATTTGGTGAGGGAAGTGGGGGAGGTGTGTTGAGGAGGGGAGTTGGGGAGAGTAATGGGGTAGGGGAGTGGGGCAGGGGAGTGGGGGAGGGGAGTTGAGGCAGGGATTAGAGGAGCGGAGTGGTTGTGGGGAGTTGCGGAGACGAGAAGGGGAGGGGAGTGGTGAACAGGAGAGGGGGAGTGCAGTTGGGGGGAGTATGGGAGCTGAGTTGGGGGGAAGAGTGGTTGGGGAGTTGGGGTGGGGAGCTGGTTAGGGGAGTGGGGAAGGGGAGTGGGGTAGGGGAGTTGAGGAGAGGTGTGGGGGAGGGAAGCGGAGTCGGGGAGCAGGGTAGGGGAGTGGGGTATGGGAGTTAGTGAGAGGAGCGGGGGAGGAGAGTTGGGCAGGGGAGTTGTGTAGGGGTGTGGTAACGGGGAGTCGGGTAGGGGAGTGGGGTAGGGGATATGTGGAGGGGTGTGCGGCAGGGGAATGGAGGGGGTGGGTAGTGGGGGATGGGAGTGTGGTAGGGGTGGGCAGTGAGGAGGTGCAGGGATGCGGAGTGGTCGACGGGAGTGGGGGAGGGTTGGTGTAGGGGAGTGGGGGAAGGGGTGCGGGGTAGGGGAGTTGGGGAGGGGAATGGGGAGGGGAGTGCAGGAGGGGAGGTGAGGAAGGGTGTGTGAGGGAGGAGAGTTTGGGAGGGGAGTTAGGGAGGGGAGTGGGGGAGTGGAGTTGGGGACTGGAGTGGGAGAGGGGAGTGGAGTAGGGGCGTCGGGTATGGGAGTTGGTGAGGGAAGTGGGAGAGGAGTTTTGGGGAGGGGAGTTGGTAGAGGGGAGTGGTGTAGGGGAGTGGTGTAGGAGAGTGGGGGAGGGGAGTTGAGGCAGCGATTGGGGGAGCAGAGTGGTTGTGGGGAGTTGCGGAGAGGAGAGGGGGAGCGGAGTGGTGTAGAGGAATGGGGGAGGGGTGTTGGGGACTGGAGTGGGGAGGAGGGTGTGGGAGGGGATTGCGGTAGGGGAGTTGGGGAGGTGAGTGGGGGAGGGGAGTGAAGGAAGGGAGTTGAGGAGAGGTGTGGGGGAGGGAAGCGGAGTAGGGGAGCAGAGTAGGGGAGTGGGGTATGGGAGTTAGTGAGAGGAGTGGGGGAGGAGAGTTGGGAAGGGGAGTTGTGGAGGGGAGCTGTGGAGGGGAGCGGGGTAGGTGAGAGAGGGAGGGGAGTTGGGGAGGGGAGTAGGGGAGGGGAGTGCAGGAGGGGAGTTGAGGAGGGGTGTGGGGGAGGGGAGCGGATTAGGGGAGCAGTGTAGGTGAGTGTGGTATGGGAGTTTGTGAGGGGAGTGGCGGAGGAGAGTTGGGAAGCGGAGTTGTGTAGGGGTGTGGTAACGGGGAGTGCGGAAGGCGAGTGGGGTGGGGGAGGGTAGTGGGGGATGGGAGCGTGGTAGGGGAGGGCAGTGAGGAGGTGCAGGGATACGGAGTGGTGGACGGGAGTGGGGAGGGGAGTGTGTGAGGGGGTGGGGTAGGGGAGTAGGGGAAGGGGAGCGGGGTCGGGGAGTTGCGGAGGGGAATGGGGAGGGGGTTGTGGAGTGGGATGCAGCAGTGGGGTGAGGGAGGGTAGTGGGGGAGGGGAGTTGGGGAGGGGAGTTGGTGATGGGATGTGGGGGAGGGGTGTTGGGGAGGGGAGTTGGGTAGGGGAGTGGGGTATGGGAGTTTGTGAGGGGAGTCAGGGTGGAGAGTTGGGGAGGGGAGTTAGGGATTGGAGTGGGGGAGTGGAGTGGTGGAGTGGAGTGGGGGAGTGGAGTGGGGGAGGGTAGTGGGGGTGGGGAGTGGGTGAGGGGGTGGGGTAGGGGAGTAGGGGAGGGAAGTTGGGGAGGGGAGTTGGGGAGTTGGTGCGGGAGGGGAGTGAGGGAGGGTAGTTGGGCAGGGGAGTTGGGGAGGGGAGTTGGTGAGAGGAGTGGGTGGGGGAGTGGGGTAGGGGAGTTGGGGAGGGGAGTGGGGGAGGCGTGTTGCAGAATGGAGTTGGGGAGGGGAGTTGGGGATGGGGAGTTGTGGAGGAGAGTGAGGTATGGGAGTTTGTAAGGGGGGTGGGGGAGGAGAGATGGGGAGGGGAGTGGGGGAGTGGAGTGGGGGAGTGGAGTGGGGGAGGGGAGTGGGGGTGGGGAGTGGGGGAGGGGAGTGATTCACTGGAGTGGGGGAGGGGAGTTGGGGACTGGAGTGGGCTGAGCGGAGTGGAGGAGGGGAGTGGGGTATGGGAGTTGGAGAGGGAAGTAGGGGAGGAGTGTTGGGGAGGGGAGTTGGGGAGGGGATTGGGGTAGGTAAGTGGGGTAGGAGAGTGGGGGAGGGGAGCTAAGGCAGGGATTGGGGGAGCGGAGTGGTTGAGGGGAGTTGCGGAGAGGAGAGGGGGAGGTGAGTGGGGTAGAGGAATGGGGAGGGCAGTGGGGGGGAGTCTGTAAATGTAGTTGGGGAGGGGACTTGGGGATGGGCGTGCGGGATGTTGTTAGGGAGGGGAGTGGGGGAGGGGTGTTGGGGAGGGGAGTTGGGGAGGGGAGTTGGGGAGGGAGTTGGGGACTGGAGTGGGGGAGGGGTGTGGAGTATGGGAGTGAAGTACGGGAGTGGGGTATGGGAGTTGGTGAGGGAAGTTGGGGAGGAGTGTTGGGGAGGGGAGTTGAGGCACGGATTGGGGGAGCGGAGTGGTTGAGGGGAGTTGCGGAGAGGTGAGGGGGAGGGGAGTGGGGTCGAGGAATGGGGAGGGAAGTGGGGGGAGTCGGGGAACGTAGTTGCGGAGGGGACTTGGAGAGGGGCATGGGGATGGGGGTGGGGCAGTGGAGTGGGGGAGGGGAGTTGGAGACTGGAGTGGGGGAGGGGAGTGGGGTAGGGGAGTGAGGGAGAGGTGTTGGGGAGGTGAGCGGGGGAGGGGAGTAGGGAGGTGAGTTGAGGAGAGTGTGGGGGAGGGGAGTGCGGGAGGGGAGTGTGGGAGGGGAGTGGGGGAGGGGAGTGGGGTGGGGGAGTGTGGTATGGGACTTGGTGAGGGAAGTGGGGGAAGAGTGTTGGGGAGTGGGAGATGGGGAGGGTAGTGGGGTTGGGGAGTGGGGTCGGGGAGTGGGGGAGCGGAGAGGGGGAGGGGAGGTGAGGCAGGGATTGGAGGAGCGGAGTGATTGTGGGGAGTTGCGGAGAGGAGAGGGGGAGGGGAGTGGGGTACAGGAGTGGGGGTGGGCAGTGGGGGTGAGTGCAGTACAGGAGCTTGGGAGTGGAGTTGGGGAGGGGAGTGGTCTACAGGAGTGAGGGAAAGGAGTTTGGGAGGGGAGTTGGGGAGGCGAGTTGGGGAGGGGAGTTCGGTTGGGGTGTTGGGGAGGGAGGTTGGGGATGGGAGTGGGGTAGGGGAGTGAGGGAGAGGAGTTGGGAAGGGGAGTTGTGGATGGGAGTTGCGGAGGGGAGTTGGGGAATGGTGTGGGGTATGGGAGTGGGTGAGGTGCGTTGGGGAGGGGAGTTGGGGAGGGGAGTGGGGTAGGGGAGTGGGTGAGGGGAGTGGGGGAGGGGAGTGGGGGAGGGGAGTCGGGTATGGGAGTTTGTGCGGGGAGTGGGGGAGGAGCGTTGGGGAGGGGATTTGAGGCAGGGAGTGGCAGAGAGGAGTGGGGGAGGGGGGTTGCGGAGAGGAGAGGAAGAGGGAAGTGGGGTAGAGGAGTGGGGGAGGGGAGTTGAGTGCGTGAGTGGGGTAGGGGAGTGGGGGAGGGTAGTGGGGGACGGGTGTGTTGTTGGGGAGGGCAGTGAGGAGGTGCAGGGAAGCAAAGTGGTGGACGGGAGTGGGAGAGGGGTGTGGGGAGGGGTGGGATAGGGGAGTGGGGTAGGGGAGTGGGGGAGGGGAGTGAGGGAGGGGAATGGGGTAGGGGAGTGAGGGAGGGGAGTGAGGGAGTGGAATGTGGTAGGGGAATGGGGTAGGGGAGTGGGGTAGGGGAGTTACAGAGAGGAGGGGGAGAGGAGTGTGTTGGGGAGTGGGGGAGGGGAGTTTTGGAGGGGAGTTGGGGAGGGTAGTGGGGTAGGGGAGTGGGGTAGGGGAGTGGGGGAGGGGAGTGGGGGAGGGGAGTTGAGGCAGGGATTGGAGGAGCGGAATGGTTGTGGGGAGTTGCGGAGAAGAGAGGGGAGGGGAGTGGGGTACAGGAGTGGGGAAAGGTAGTGGGGGGGAATGTGGGAGCGGAGTTGGGGAGGGGACTTGGTGAGGGGCGTGGGGTATGGGAGTGGGGATGGGGAGTGGGGTAGAGGAGTGGGGTAGGGAAGTGGGGTAGTCGGGGAACATAGTTGTGGAGGGGACCTGGGGAGGGGCGTGGGGGATGGGGGTGAGGGAGGGGAATGGGGGAGGGTAGTTGGGGACTGGAGTGGGGAGGGGTGTGGGGGAGTGGATTGCGGTAGGGGAGTTGGGGAGGTGAGTGAGGGAGGGGAGTTGGGGACAGGAGTGGTGGAGGGGAGTGTGGTAGGGGAGTGAGGGAGGGGTGTTGGGGAGGAGAGCGGGGGATGGGAGTCAGGGAGGGGAGTTGAGGGGTGTGGGGGAATGGAGTGGGGGCGGGGAGTGGGGGCAGAGAGTGGGGGAGGGGAGTGGGGGAGGGCAGTGGAGTATGTGAGTGAGGTATGGGAGTTGGTGAGGGAAGTGGGGGAGGAGTGTTGGGGAGGGGAGTTGGGGAGGGGAGTTGTGGAGGGTAGTGAGGAGGTGCAGGGAAGCAAAGTGGTGGACGGGAGTGGGGGAGTAAAGTGGGGAGGGGGTGGGGTAGGGGACTGGGGTCGGGGAGTGGAGGAGGGGAGTGAGTGAGGGGAGTGGGGGAGGGGAGTTAAAGAGAGGAGGGGGAGGGGAGTGGGTTGGGGAGTGGGGAGGGGGTTGGGGAGGGGAGTTGGGGAGGGGAGTGGGGGAGGGTAGTGGTGTAGGGGAGTGGGGTAGAGGAGCGGGAAAGTGGAGTGAGATAGGGGCGTGGGGTAGGGGAGCGCAGTGAGGAGGTGGAGGGAAGGAGAGTGGGGGAGGGTAGTAGGATAGGTGAGTTGGGGAGCGGAGTGGGGTAGGGGAGTGGGGTAGGAGAGTGGGAGAGGTGTCTGGGGTAGGGGCGTTGGGTAGTGGAGGGCAGTGAGGAGATGGAGGGAAGGGGAGTAGGGGACGGGAGCAGGATAGGAGAGTTGGGGAGTGGAGTGGAAGAGTGGAGTGGGGGTGGGAGTGGGGGATGGGAGTGCAGTAGGGAAGTTGGGGAGGGGAGTTGCGGAGGGGAGTGGGGGAGGGGAATGAGGGAGGGGAGATGTGGAGGGGTGTGGGGGAGGGGAGTGGGAGGGGAGTGGGGGAGGGGAATGAGGGAGGGGAGATGTGGAGGGGTGTGGGGGTGGAGAGTTGGGGAGGGGAGTTGGGGAGGGGAGTTGGGGAGGGGAGTGGGGTAGGGGAGAGGGGTAGGGGAGAGGGGTAGGGGAGAGGGGAAGGGGAGAGCGTGAGGGGAGTTGAGGAGGGGAGTGTGGCAGAGGAGTGGGGTAGGGGTGTTGCGGAGAGGGGAGGGGTGGGGAGTGAGGTAGGGCAGTGGTGGAGGGGAGTGGGGGAGGGGAGTGGGGTAGGGGAGGGCAGTGAGGAGGTGGAGTGAAGGGGAGTTGCATGGGGAGTGGGGGAGGGCACTGGCATAGGGGAGTTTGATAGGGGAGTTGGGAGGCAATGAGGAGGATAAGGAAGGGGAGTCGGTGAGGGGAGTTGGGGAGGGGAGTCTGGTAGGGGAGTGGGGTAGAGGAGTGTGGTAGGGGAGTGTGGTAGGGGAGTTATTGAGGCGAGTGGGGGAGTGGAGTGGGGTAGGAGAGGTGGGTAGGGGAGTAGGGAATGGGAGTGGGTTAGGGGAGTGGGGGAGGTGATTGGGGAGGGGAGGGGAGTACTGAGAGTGGGGTATTGGAGTTGTTGAGGGCAATGGGGGAGGGGAGTGAGGCAGGGGAGTTGAGGAGGAGAGTGGGGAGGGGAGTCTGGTAGGGGAGTGGGGTAGGGGAGTGTGGTAGGGGAGTGGGGTAGGGGAGTTATGGTGGCGAGTGGGGTAGTGGAGTCGGGTAGGAGAGGTGGGTAGGGGAGTAGGGAATGGGAGTGGGTTAGGGGAGTGGGGTCGGGGAGTGGGTTAGGGGAGTGGGGGATGTGATTGGGGAGGGGAGGGGAGTACTGAGAGTGGGGTATTGGAGTTGTTGAGGGGAATGGGGGAGGGGAGTGAGGCAGGGGAGTTGGGGATTGGAGTGGTGTAGAGGAGTTGGGTATGGGAAGGCAGTGAGGAGGATAAGGAAGGGGAGTAGAGGAGGGGAGTGGGGGATGTCAGTGGGGTAGGGGAGTGGGGGAGGGGAGTGAGGGAGGGGAGTGGGGTAGGGGAGTGGGGTAGGGGAGTGGGGGAGGGGAGTGAGGGAGGAGAGTGAGTTGGGGAGTGGGGTAGGGGAATTACTGAGAGGAGGGGGAGGGGAGTGAGTTGGGGAGTGGGGGAGGGGAGTTGGGGAGGGGAGTTGGGGAGGGTAGTAGTGGAGGGGATTGGGGGTGGGAAGTGGGGTAGGGGAGTGGGGGAGGGGAGTGGGTTGGGGAGGGGAGTCGGGAAGGGGAGTGAGGGACGGGGGTTGGGGAGGATTGTGGGGTAGGGGAGTGGGGGAGGGGAGTGGGGGAGGATTGTGGGGTAGGGTAGTGGGGGAGGTTAGAGGGGGAGGTTAGAGGGGGAGGGGAGTGGGGGAGGAGAGTTGGGGGTGGGAGTGGGGACGGGTGTGAGGGAGGGGAGTTGAGAAGGGGTGTGGGGGAGGGGAGTGGGGTGGTAAGTGGAGCAGGGGTGTTGGGTATGGGAGTTGTTGAGGGGAGTGGGGGAGGAGATTTGGGGAGGGGAGTTGGGAGAAGAGTGGGGGAGGGGAGTGCGGTAGGGGAGTTGGGGAGGGCATTGAGGGAGGGGATTTGAGAAGGGGTGTGTGGGAGGGGAGTGGGGTGGTAAGTGGATCAGGAGAGTTGCGTATGGGAGCTGGGGAGGGGAGTGGGGGACGAGAGTTGGTGGTGGAGTGGGGCGGTGGTGGTGGTGGAGTGGGGCGGTGGTGGTGGTGTGGGGCGGTGGTGTTGGTGGAGTGGGGCGGTGGTGGAGTGGAGTGGGGTGGTTGTGGTAGTGGAGTGGGGTGGTAAGTGGATCAGGGGAGTTGCGTATGGGAGCTGGGGAGGGGAGTGGGGGACGAGAATTGGGGGTGGGAGTGGGAAGGGGAGTTGGGGAGGGGAGTGGGGGAGGGGAGTGGGGGAAGGGAGTGAGGGAGGGGAGTTGGGAGAGGAGTGCTTGCGGGGAGTTGCGGAGAGGAGAGGGGAGGGGAGTGGATGAGAGGAGTGGGGGAGTGTAGTGGGGTCGTGGGAGTGGGGTATGGGTGTGGGGTAGGGTAGTGGGGAAGGGGAGAGGGGGAGGCGAAGGAGGGAGGGGAGTGGGGTAGGGTAATGTGTAGGGGAGTTTGGGAGGGGAGTGCGGTGGGGTGTGGATCAGGGGAGTTGGATATGGGAGTTGGTGAGGGGAGTGGGGGATGAGAGTTGGGGAGAGGAGTGGGGGAGGGGTGTGGGGGAGGGGTGTGGGGGAGGGGAGTGGGCTGGGGAGTTGGGGATGGGAGTGGGGGTATTTGTGTGAGGTCGGTGTGTGGGGTAGGGGAGTGGAGTAGGGGAGTTGGGTTTGGAGTGGGGGAGGGAAAAGAGTAAGGGGAATGGGGGACAGGGAGTGGGGTAGGGGAGTGGATAGGTCCGTGTGGGTGGGGAGAGGGGAGTGCAGTGGGGGAGGGGAGTGGGGAGGGGAGAGGCTAGGGGAGCTTGGGAGGGGTGTGGGGTGGGGCGAGGAGCAGGGGAGTTGGGTCTGGGAGTTTGTGAGGGGAGTGGGGGAGGAGATATGGGGAGGGGAGCTGGGAGAGGAGTGGGGGAGGGGAGTGCAGTAGGGGAGTTGGGGAGGGCATTGAGGGAGGGGAGTTGAGAAGGGGTGTGTGGGAGGGGTGTGGGGTGGTAAGTGGATCAGGGGAGTTGGGTATGGGAGCTGGGGAGGGGAGATGGGGACGAGAGTTGGGGGTGGGAGTGGGAAGGGGAGTTGGGGAGGGGAGTGGGGGAGGGGAGTGGGGGAGGGGAGTGAGGGAGGGGAGTTGCGGCGGGGAGTGGGGGAGGGGAGTGGGTGAGAGGAGTGTGGGTGTGTCGAGGGGTGTGGGAGTGAGGTTGGGGAGTGGGGGAGGAGAGAGTGGGAGGGGAGTGGGGGACAGGGTGTGGGGTAGGGGATGGCGTAATTCCGTGGGGGTGTGGAGAGGGGAGTGGAGTGGGGGAGGAGTGCGATGTAGGGGAGGGGGGCATGGGAGTGTTGGAGGGGAGTTGGTTGAGTGGAGTGGGAGAGGGGCGTGGGGGCGGGGAGTTGGGGAGGAGAGTGGGGTAGGGTAGTGCTGTATGGGAGTTGGTGAGGAGAGTGGGGGAGGAGAGGTGGGGAGGAGAGGTGGGGAGGGGAGTTGGGGCGGGGAGTTGGGGAGGGGAGTTGGGGAGGGGAGTTGGGGAGGGGAGTGCGGTAGGGGAGTGGGGTAGGGGAGTGGTGTAGGGGAGTGGGGAGGGGAGTTGAGGCGGGGAGTGGGGGACAGGAGTGGAGGAAGGATGTTGCGGAGACGAGATGTGGCTGGGAGAGGGGAGTGGTGTGGGGGAGGGGAGTGGGGGAGGGGTTTTGTAGGGGAGTTTGGGAGGGGAGTGGGGTAGGGGTGTGGGGGAGGGTAGTGGGGGAGCGGAGTGGTGTAGGGGAGAGGGGTAGGGGAAGACTGTAAGGAGATGGAGGGAAGGGGAGTTGGGGAGGGGATTTGGAGTGGACAGTGGGGTAGGGGAGCAGTGGAGGGGAGTGGGATAGGGAGTGGGGGAGAGGAGTTGGGAAGGGGTGTGCAGAGGGGTGTGCGGCGGGGAGTAGGGGAGTGGAGTGGGGTAGGGTCGTGTGGGAGGGGTGTGCTGGAAGGGAGTGGAGTAGGGGAGTAGGGTAGGGGAGAGCAGTGAGGAGGTGGAGCAAAGGGGAGAGTGGAGGGGAGTGGTGGAGGGGAGGGCAGTGAGGATTTGGAGGGAAGGGTAGTGGGGGAGGAAAATAGGGGAGGGGAGTTGGGGAGGGGAGTTTGTTTGATGAGTGGGGTAGGGGAGTGGGGGAGGGCAGTGGGGTAGGGGAGTGGTATAGTGGAGTGGGGTAGCGAAGGGCAGTGAGAAGGTGGAGGGAAGGGGCGTGGGGTGAGGAGTGGGGGAGGGAAGTGGGGTAGGGGAGTTGGGTAGGGGAAGGCAGTGAGGAGGATAAGGAAGGGGAGTAGGGGAGGGGAGTGGGGGAGGGTAGTGGGGGTGGTAACTCGGGGAGTGGAGTGAGGTAGGGCAGTGGGGGATGCGAGTGGGGTCGGGAGTGAGGTAGGGGAGTGGCATAGGGGATGGCAGTGAGGAGGTGGAGTGAAGGGGGTGGCGTGGGGTGTAGGTGAGGGCAGTGGCGTAGGGGAGTTCGGTAGGGGAGGGCAGTGAGGAGGAGAAGGAATGGGAGCAGGGGAGGGGAGTGGGGGAGGGGTGTGGGCGAGTGGAGTGGGGTAGGGGTGTGGGGCAGGGGAGTGGGGGAGGGAAGTGAGTTAGAGGAGTGGGGTAGGGGAGCGGGAAAGTGGGGTGGGATAGGGGCGTGGGGTAGGGGAGCACAGTGAGGAGGTGGAGGGAAGGAGAGTGGGGGAGGGGAGTAGGATAGGTGAGTTGGGGAGCGGAGTGGGGTAGGGTAGTGGGGTAGGAGAGTGGGGGAGGTGTCTGGGGTAGGGGCGTTGGGTAGTGGAGGGCAGTGAGGAGCTGGAGGGAAGGGGAGTGGGGGACGGGAGCCGTATAGGAGAGTTGGGGAGCGGAGTGGGGTAGGGGAATGGGGTAGGGGAGTGGGGGTGCAGAGTGGGGAAGGGGAGTGGGGTCGGGGAGTGGGGTAAGGGTGTGGGGTGTGGGAGTTGTGGAGGGGAGTGCGGTAGGGGTGTGGGGGAGTGGAGTGGGTTAGGGAGGTAGGGTAGGGGAGCGAGGAGGTGGAAAGAAACGAAGTTGGTGGACTGGAGTGAGGAAGGGGAGTGGGGGAGGGGTTGGCGGAGGGGTGTGGGGGAGGGGAGTGCAGTAGGGAAGTTGGGGAGGGGAGTTGGGGTGGGGAGTTGGGGAGGGGAGTGGGGGAGGGGAATGAGGGAGGGGAGATGTGGAGGGGTGTGGGGGAGGGGAGTGGAGTAGCGAGTGGTGTTTGGGAGTTGGTAAGAGAGTGGGGGAGGAGAGTTGGGGAGGGGAGTTGGGGAGGGGAGTTGGGGAGGGGAGTGGAGTAGGGGAGAGGGGTAGGGGAGAGGGGTAGGGGAGAGGGGAAGGGGGAGAGGGGAGGGGTGTTGAGGCGGGGAGTGTGGCAGAGGAGTGGTGTAGGGGTGTTGCGGAGAGGAGAGGTGTGGGGAGTGAGGTAGGGAAGTGGTGGAGGGGAGTGGGGGAGGGGAGTGGGGGAGGGGAGGGCAGTGAGGAGGTGGAGTGAAGGGGAGTTGCATGGGGAGTGGGGGAGGGCACTGGCGTAGGGGAGTTTGGTAGGGGACGGCAATGAGGAGGATAAGGAAGGGGAGTAGGTGAGGGGAGTTGGGGAGGAGAGTGGGGAGGGGAGTCTGGTAGGGGAGTGGGGTAGGCGAGTGTGGTAGGGGAGTGGGGTAGGGGAGTTATGGAGGCGAGTGGGGTAGTGGAGTGGGGTAGGAGAGGTGGGTAGGGGAGTAGGAAATGGGAGTGGTGTAGGGGAGTGGGGTCGGGGAGTGGGTTAGGGGAGTGGGGGATGTGATTGGGGAGGGGAGGGGAGTACAGAGAGTGGGGTATTGGAGTTGTTGAGGGGAATGGGGGAGGGGTGTGAGGCAGGGGAGTTGGGGATGGGAGTGGGGTAGAGGAGTTGGGTAGGGGAAGGCAGTGAGGAGGATAAGGAAGGGGAGTAGGGGAGGGGAGTGGGGGAGGGTAGTGGGGGTGGTAACTGGGGGAGTGGAGTGAGGTAGGGCAGTGGGGGAGGTGAGTGGGGTCGGGGAGTGGGGTAGGGGAGTGGCATAGGGGACGGCAGTGAGGAGGTAGAGTGAAGGGGAGTGACGTGGGGAGTAGGGGAGGGAAGTGGGGTAGGGGAGTTGGGTAGGGGAGGGCAGTGAGGAGGAGAAGGAATGGGAGTAGGGGAGGGGAGTGGGGGAGGGGAGTGGGGGAGGGGAGTGGGTTGGGCAGTGGGGGAGGGGAGTGCTGTAGGGAATTTGGGGAGGGGAGTTGGGGAGGGGAGTTGCGGAGGGGAGTAGGGGAGGGCAGTTGGGGAGTGGAGTGCGGTCGGGCAGTTGGGGAGGGGAGTTTGTGAGGGGAGTGGGGTAGGGGAGTTGGGGAGGGGAGTTGGGGAGGGTAGTAGTGGAGGGGATTGGGGGTGAGGAGTGGGGGAGGGGCGTAGGAGAGGGGAGTGCAGGAGGGGAGTTGCGGAGGGGTGTGGGGGAGGGGAGTGGAGTCGGGGAGCAGAGCAGTGGAGGCGGGTATGGGAGTTAGTGAGTGGAGTGGGGAGGAGAGTTGGGAAGGGGAGTTGTGTAAGGGTGTGGTAACGGGGAGTGTAGTAGCGGAGTGAGGTAGGGGATATGTGGAGGGGAGTGCGGTAGGGGAGTAGAGTGGGGGAGGGTAGAGGGGGATGGGAGTGTGGTAGTGGAGGGCAGTGAGAGGGTGCAGGGATGCGGAGTGGTGGACGGGAGTAGGGGAGGGGAGTGGGGGAGGGGTTGGGGTAGGGGAGTGGGTGAAGGGGAGCGGGGTAGGGGTGTTGCGGTGGGGAATGGGATGGGGGGTTTGGGAGTGGAGTGCGGGAGGGAAGTTGCAGAGGGGAGTTGTTGAGGGGAGTGGGGTATGGGTGTTTGTCAGGGGAGTGAGGGAGGAGAGCTGGGGAGGGGAGTTAGGGAGGGGAGTGGGGGCGTGGAGTGGGGGATTGGAGTGAGGGAGGGGAGTGGAGGAGGGGAGTTGGGGACTGGAGTGGGGAGGGGAGTGGGGGAGGGGAGTACTGTAGGGGAGTTGAGTGGGGGAGGGGAGTTGGGGAGTAGAGTGGGTGAGGGGAGTGGAGTTGGGCTTTGGAGTAGGGGAGTGGAATATGGGAGTTGGTGATGGAAGTGGGGGCGGAGTGTTGGGGAGGGGAGCTGATGCGGGGAGTGGGGTAGGGGAGTGTGGTAGGAGAGTGGCGGAGGGGAGATGAGGCAGGGATTGGGGGAGCAGAGTGGTTGAGGGGAGTTGTGGAGAGGAGAGGAGGAGGGGGTGGGGTAGAGAAATGGGGGAAGGCAGGGTGGGGGAGTCGGGGCGCGTAGTTGGGGAGGGAACTTGGGGAGCGGCGTGGGGGATGGGAGTGGGGGAGGGGAGTGGGGGAGGGGAGTTGGGGACTGGAGTGGGGAGGGGAGTGGGGGAGGGGATTGCGGTAGGGGAGTTGGGGAGGTGAGTGGGGGAGGGGAGTTGGGGACTGGAATGGGGGAAGGGAATGGGGTTGGGGAGTGAGGGAGGGGTGTTGGGGAGGTGAGCAAGGGAGGGGAGTGAGGGAGGGGAGTTGAGGAGGGGTGTGGGGGAAGGGAGTGTGGGAGGGGAGTGGGGAGGGGAGTGAGGGAGGGGAGTGGTGCAGGGGAGTGGGGTATGGGAGTTGGTGAGGGAAGTGGGGGAGGACTGTTGGGGAGGGGAGTTGGAGACGGTAGTGGTGTAAGGGAGTGGGATAGGGCAGTGGAGGCAGGGGTTGGAGGAGCGTAGTGGTTGAGGGGAGTTGCGGAGAGGAGAGAGGGAGTGGAGTGGCGTACAGGAGTGGGGGACGGCAGTGGGGGGAGTGTGGGGGAGGGGAGTGGGGAAGGGGAGTCGGGGAGGGGAGTGGGGGAGGGTTAGGGGAGTGGGGTGGGGAGTGGGGGAGGGGATTGAGGGAGGGGAATGGGGAGGGGAGTGGGCGATGTGAGTAGCGTCGGGGAGTGGGGTAGGGGAGTTGGGGAGGTGATCTGGGGAGGGGAGTTGGGGAGTGGAGTGGGGTGGCTGTGCGGTAGGGGAGTTGGGGAGCAGAGTTGGGGAGGGGAGTTGGGGAGGGGATTGAGGAGGGGTGTATGGTATGGGAGTAGGTGAGGGAGTGGGGGAGGAGCGTTGGGGAGGGGATTTGAGGCAGGGAGTGGGGGAGAGGAGTGGTGGAGGGGAGTTGCGGAGAGGAGAGGGGGAGGGAAGTTGAGTGGGTGATATGGGGAGGGTAGTGGGGGACGGGAGTGTTGTAGGGGAGGGCAGTGAGGAGGTGCATGGAAGCAAAGTGGTGGATGGAAGTGGGGGAGGGGAGTGGGGAGGGGGTGGGGTAGGGAAGTGGCCTAGGGGAGTGCAGAGGGGAGTGAGGGAGGGGAGTGAGGGAGGGGAGGGGGTAGGGGAGAAGGGGAGGGGAGTTACAGAGAGGAGGGGGAGGGGAGTGGGTTGGGGAGTGGGGGAGGGGAGTTGGGGAGGGGAGTTGGGGAGGGTAGTAGTGGAGGGGATTGGGGGTGGTAAGTGGGGTAGTGGTGTGGGGATTGGTTGTGACGTAGGGGAGTGGGGGAGGGGAGTAGGGGAGGAGAGCGAGGTAGGGGAGGTGGCAGGGGAGGGGGGCTGGGGAGTTGTTATAGATAAGTGGGGGAGGCGAGCGGGGGAGTGGATTGGGGGAGGGGAGTTCAGGAGTGGAGCAGTGGAGGGTGTTGGGGTGTGGAGTTGTGGAGGGGAGTGGTGTAGGGGAGTGAGGGAGGCGAGTTGGGGAGGGGAGTTTGGGAGGGGAGTTGGGGAGGGGAGTTGGGGAGGGGAGTTGGGGAGGGGAGTGGGGTAGGGGAGTGAGGGAGGGGAGTTGGGGAGGGGAGTGGGGTAGGGGATTAAGGGAGGGGAGTTGCGGAGTGGAGTTGGGGAGTGGAGTGGGGTTTGGGAGTTGGTGAGGGGAGTGGATGAGGAGAGTTGGGGAGGGGAGTTGGGAGGGGAGTGGGGTAGGGGAGTGAGGGAGGGGAGTTGAGGATGGGTGTGGGGGAGGGGACAAATGACTGGAGTGGGGAAGGGGAGTGTGCGAGTGGAGTGGGGAGGGGAGCCCTGTAGGGGAGTTGAGGAGGGGAACTGGGGAGGGGAGTGTGGGAGGGGAGTGAGGGAGGGGAGTTGGGGAGGATTGTGGGGTAGGGGAGTGGGGGAGGGGAGTGGGGAGGGGAGTGGGGGAGGGGAGCCGGGTGTGGGAGTTGGTGCGGGGAGTGGGGGAGGAGAGTTGGGGTGGGGAGTTGGGGAGGGGTGTTGGGGACGGGAGTGAGGGAGTGGAGTTGAGAAGGGGTGTGGGGGAGGGGAGTGGCGTTGTAAGTGGAGCAGGGGAGTTGGGTATGGGAGTTGGGGAAGGGTGTGCGGTAGGGGGAGTGGGGGAAGGGTGTGTGGGAGCGGAGTGGGGAGAGGAGAGGGGAGGGGAGAGGGTGATAGGAGTGGGGCGGTGTAGTGGGGCGTGGGAGTGGGGTAAGGGATTGGGGCAGGGGAGTTGCGGATGTGAGTGGGAGTGGGGAGTGGGGAGTGGGGTATGGGTATGGGGTAGGGGAGTGGCAAAGGTCCGTAGGGGTGGGGAGAGGGGAGTGGAGTGGGGGAGGGGCGTGGGGAGGGGGTGGGTAAGGGAGTTTGGGAGGGGGTGGGGTGGGGTGGGGAGTGGCGTGGGGTGTGGAGCAGGGGAGTTGGGTATGGGAGTTGGTAAATGGAGTGGGGAAGGAGAGTTGGGGAGAGGAGTGGGGGAGGGGAGTGGGGAGGGGAGTGAGGGAGGGGAGTTGGAGAGGATTGTGGGGGAGGGGAGTGGGGGAGGGGAGTTGGGGATGGGACTGGGGGTTGGGAGTGGTGTAAGTGAGTGGGGTAGGGGAGTGGGGTAGGGGAGTGGGGTGGGGAGTGGGGGAGGGGAAAGAGGGAGGGGAGTGAGGGAGGGGAGTGTGAGAGGGGAGATGGGGAGGAATGTGGGAGAGAGGAGTGGGGGATGGGAGTGGAGTAGGGGAGTCGGGTACGGGAGTTTCTGCGGGGAGTGGCGGAGGAGAGTTGGGGAGGGGTTGTGGGGAGGAGAGTGGGGGAGTGTATTGCGGGAGGGGAGTTGGGGAGGGGAGTGAGGGAAGGGAGTGGGGTGGTAAGGGTGCAGGGGAGTTGGGTATGGGAGTTGGTTAGGGGAGTGGGGGACGGGAGTTAGGGGTGGGAGCTGGGAAGGGGAGTTGGGGAGGGTTGGATAGGGGATTGCGGTAGGGGAGTGGGGGAAGGGAGTGGGGGAAGGGAGTGGGGGAGGGGCGTGGGGAGAGGAGTGGTTGCGGGGAGTTGCGGAGAGGAGAGGCGGAGGGGAGTGGGTGAGAGGAGTGGGGGAGTGTAGTGGGGTGTGGGTGTGGGGTAAGGGAGTGGGGGAGGGGAGTTGGGGATGGGAGTGGGGGTGGAGAGTGGGTTCGGTGTGTGGGGTAGGGGAGTGGGATATGGACTGGGGGAGGGGAAAGAGGGAGGGGAGTGGGGGACAGGGAGTGGGGTAGGGGAGAGGCGTAGGTCCGTGGGGGAGGGGATGGGGGAGTGGAGTGGGGGAGGGGAGTGGGGAGGGGATTGGGGAGGCGAATGGCTAGGGGAGCTTGGGAGGGGAGTGGGGTGATGAGTGGAGTGGGGTGTGGAGTGGAGCAGGGGAGTTCGGTATGGGAGTTTGTGAAGGGGAGTGGGGGTGGAGATTTGGGGAGGGGAGATGGGAGAGGAGTGGGGGAGTGGAGTGCGGTAGGGGAGTTGGAGAGGGGAGTGAGGGAGGTGAGTTGAGAAGGGGTGTTGGGGAGGGGAGTGGGGGCGGGGAGTGAGGGAGGGGAGTGGGGGAGGGGAGTGGATGCAGGGAGTTGCGGAGAGGAGAGGGGGTGGGGAGTGGGTGAGAGGAGCGGGGGAGTGTCGTGGGGGGTGGGAGTGGGGGTGGGGAGTGGGGGAGGAGAGAGAGGGAGGGGAGTGGGGGACAGGGTGTGGGGTAGGGGAGTGGCGTAGTTCCGTTGGGGCGGGGAGAGGGGAGTGGAGTGGGGGAGGAGTGCGATGTAGGGGAGGGGGGCATGGGAGTGGTGGAGGGGAGCTGGTTGAGTGGAGTGGGAGAGGGGTGTGGGGGCGGGGAGTTGGGGAGGAGAGTGGGGTAGGATAGTGCGATATGGGAGTTGCTGAGGAGAGTGGGGGAGGAGAGGTGTGGAGGAGAGTTGGGGAGGGGAGTTGGGGAAGGGAATGGGGGAGGGGAGTGGGGTAGGGGAGTGCAGGAGGGGAGTTGAGGCGGGGAGTGGGGGAGAGGAGTGGAGGAGGGATGTTGCGGAGAGGAGATGGGGCTGGGAGAGGGGAGTGGTGTGGAGGATGGGAGTAGGGGAGGGGAGTGGGAGAGAGGTTTGGTAGAGGAGCATGGGAGGGGAGTGGGGTAGGGGAGTGGGGATGGTAGTGGGGGAGCGGTGTGCTGTAGGGGAGAGGGGTAGGGGCATGCTGCAAGGAGATGGAGGGAAGGGGAGTTTGGGAGGGGATTTGGAGTGAGTAGTGGGGTAGGGGAGCAGGGGAGGGGAGTGGGATAGGGAGTTGGGGAGGGGAGTTGGGAGGGGAGTTGGGGAGGGGAGTTGGGTAGGGGAGTGGGGTATGGGAGTGGGGTAAGGGAGTGGCGGAGGGGAGTGGAGGAGGGATGTTGCGGAGAGGAGATGGGGCTGGGAGAGGGGAGTGGTGTGGGGGAAGGGAGTGGGGGAGGGGAGTGGGGGAGGGGTTAGGTAGGGGAGCTTGGGAGGGGAGTGGGGTCGGGGAGTGGGGGAGCGGAGTGGGGGTGCGTAGTGGTCCAGGGGAGAGGGGTAGGGGAAGGCTGTAAGGAGATGGAGGGAAGGGGAGTTGGAGTGGGCAGTGGGGTAGGGGAGCAGGGGAGGGGAGTGGGATAGGGCGTTGGGGAGGGGAGTTGGGAAGGGGTGTGGGGGAGGGGTGTGGGGGAGGGGTGTGAGGGTGGGGCGTAGGGGAGTGGAGTGTGGTAGGGTCGTGTGGGAGGGGAGTTGTGATAGGGAGTGGACTAGGGGAGTGGGGTCGGGGAGGGCAGTGAGGAGGTGGAGGAAAGGGAGAGGGGAGGGGAGTGGTGAAAGGGAGTGGAGTAGGGGCGTTGGGTAGTGGAGGGCAGTGAGGAGATGGAGGGAAGGGGAGTGGGGACGGGAGCAGGATAGGAGAGTTGGGGTGCGGAGTGGGGGAGGGCAGTGGGGTAGGGGAGTGTGGTAGGGGAGTGGGGGTGGGGGAGTGTGGTCGGGGAGTGGGGTAGGGGTGTTGTGTTGGGGAGTGGGGCAGGGGAGTGGGTGTGGGACTTTTGGAGGTGAGTGCGGTAGGGGTGTGGGTGAGTGGAGTGGGGTAGGGAGGTAGGGTAGGGGAGGTGGAGGGAGGTGGAGGGAAGTGGAGTGGTGGACGGGAGTGGGGAAGGGGAGTGGGGGAGGGGGTGGCGGAGGGGAGTGGGGGATGGGAGTGCAGTAGGGAAGTTGGGGAGGGGACATGGGGAGGGGAGTTTGGGAGGGGAGTGGGGGTGGGGAATGAGGGAGGGGAATGAGGGAGGGGAGATGTGGATGTGTGTGGGTGAGGGGAGTGGGGGAGGGGAGTGGGGGAGGGAAGTGAAGTAGGGGAGTGGTGTTTGGGGACTGGTGAGGGAGTGGGGGAGGAGAGTTGGGGAGGGGAGTGGGTAGGGGAGTGGGGGAGGGGAGTTGAGGCGGGGAGTGGGGCAGAGGATTGGGGTAGGGGTGTTGCGGAGAGGAGAGGGGGAGGGGAGTGAGGTAGGGCAGTGGGGGAGGGGAGTGGGGGATGGGAGTGGGGTAGTGGAGGGCAGTGAGGAGGTGGAGTGAAGGGGAGTTGCGTGGGGAGTGGGGGAGGGCACTGGCGTAGGGGAATTTGGTAGGGGAGGGCAATGAGGAGGATAAGGAAGGGGAGTAGGTGAAGGGAGTGGGGGAGGGTAGTGGGGAGGGAAGTGTGGTAGAGGTGTGAGTAGGGGAGTGGTGTAGGGGAGTGGGTGAGGAGACTGAGGTAGGGGAGTGGCATAGGGGAGTGGGAAAGGGGATTGGGATAGCTGAGTGGGGTAGGGGAGTTGTGGAGGGAGTGGGGTAGGGGAGTGGGGTAGGAGAGGCGGGTAGGGGAGTAGGTGAGGGGTGTGGGGTAGGGGAGTGGGGGAGGGGATTGGGGTAGGGGAGTGGGGTCGGGGAGTGGGGTAGGGGAGTGGTGTAGGGGAGTGGGGTAGGGGAGTTGTCGAGGGGAGTGGGGTAGGGCAGTGTAGTAGAGGAATGGGGTAGGGGAGTTGGGGAGGGGAGTGGGGGAGGGGAGTGAGGCAGGGGAGTTGTGGAGGGGAATGGGGTAGAGGAGTGGAGAATGGGAGTGGGGAGGGGAGTTGGGGAGGGGAGTTGGAGAGGGGAGTGGGGTAGAGGAGTGGGGGATGGGAGTGGAGGAGGGGAATTGGTGAGGGGAGTGGGGAGGGGAGTGGGGGTCAGGGAGTGGGGTAGCGGAGTGATGTAGGGGAGTGGGGGAGGGGAGTGAGGCAGGGGTGTGGGGTAGCGGACTGCAGTCGGGGAGTGGGAGAGGGGAGTGGGGGACAAGGAGTGGGGTAGGTGAGAGATGTAGTGGAGTGGGTGAGGGGATTTGGTGAGGGGAGTGGGGTAGGGGAGTGGGGCAGAGGAGAGGGGGAGGGGAGTGTGGGAGGGGAGTGAGGTAGGGGAATGGGAAAGGGGAGTGGGATAGGGGAGTGCAGTGAGGAGCTGCCGGGAAGGGGAGTGGGGAAGGGGTGTGGTAGGAGAGGTGGGTAGGGGAGTAGGGGAGGTGAGTGAGGTATGGGAGTTGTGGAGGGGAGTGGGGTAGGGGAGTGGGGTCGGGCAGTGTGGTAGGGGAGTGGGGTAGGGGAGTTGTAGAGGGGTTGCAGTAGGGGAGTGGGGGAGGGGAGTGGGGTTGGGGATTGGGGGAGGGTAGTGGGGGATGGGAGGGTGGTTGGGCAGGGCAGTGAAGAGGTGGAGGGATGCAGAGTGGTGGAGGGGAGTGGGGGAGGTGATTGGAGAGGGGGTGTGGTAAGGGAGTGAAGTAGGGGAGTGGGGTAGGAGAATGGGGTAGGGGATGGGGTCGGGGAGTTTGGGAGGGGAGTGGGGAGGAGAGTTGGGCCGGGGAGATGGGGAGGGGAGTTGGGAGGAGTTGGGGAGGGGAGTAGGGGAAGGAAGTGAGGCAGGGGAGTTGGGGAGGGGAGTGGGGAAGTAAGTGGAGTAGGGGTGTGGGGTATGGGAGTTTGTGAGGGGAGTTGGGGATGGGAGTTGGGGAGGGGAGTGGGATAGGGGAGTTGGGGAGAGGAGCGGGGTAGGGGAGTGGGGTAGAGGAGCTGGGCAGGGGACTTGGGGAGGGGAGTGGGGTAGAGGAGTGTGGGATGGAAGTGGGGTGGGGGCTGGGGTAGGGGAGTGGGGGATGTGAGTTGGGGAGGGGAGTGGGTGACAGGGAGTGGGGACAGGGCGTGAGGTATGGGAGTGAGGTAGGGGAGTGGGGGAGGCGAGTGGGGGAGGGGAGTGGGGTAGGGGAGTGGGAAAGGGGAGTGGGATAGTGGAGTTGGATAGTGGAGTGGGGTCGGGGCGTTGCGTATTGCAGGGCAGTGAGGAGGTGGAGAGAAGGTGAGTGGGGGATGGGGTGGGGTAGGAGAGGTGGGTAGGGGTGTCGGGGAGGAGAGTGAGGTAGGGGAGTGGGGGAGGGGAGTGGAGGAGGGGAGTGGGGGAGGGGAGTGGAGGAGAGGAGTGGGGTCGGGGAGTGTGGTAGGGGAGTGGGGTAGGAGGAGTGGGGTAGGGGAGTTGTGGAGGGGAGTGCGGTAGTGGAGTGGGGTCGGGGAGTCGTGTAGGGGAGTGTAGTAAGGGAGTGGGGTAGGGGAGTTGTGGATGGGACTGCGGACAGGGTGTGGGGTCGGGGAGTGGGGCAGGGGAGTGGGGTAGGGTAGTGGGGGATGGGATTGTCTTAGGTGAGGGCAGTGAAGAGGTGGAGGGAATCGGAGTGGTGGAGGGGAGTGGGGGAGGTGATTGGAGGAGGGGGTGTGGTAAGGGAGTGAGGTAGGGGAGTGGGGTAGGAGAATGGGTTAGGGGATGGGGTCGGGGAGTTTGGGAGGGGAGTGGGGAGAAGAGTTGGGCCGGGGGGTGGGGGAGGGGAGTTGGGAGGAGTTGGGGAGGGGAGTGGGGGAAGGAAGTGAGGCAGGGGTGTTGGGGAGGGGAGTGGGTATGTAAGTGGGGTAGGGGAGTGGGGTATGGGAGTGGTGTAGGGGAGTGGGGTAGGGGAGTTGTCGAGGGGAGTGGGGTAGGGCAGTGTAGTAGAGGAATGGGGTAGGGGAGTTGGGGAGGGGAGTGGGGGAGGGGAGTGAGGCAAGGGAGTTGTGGAGGGGAATGGGGTAGAGGAGTGGAGAATGGGAGTGGGGAGGGGAGTTGGGGAGGGGAGTTGGTGAGGGGAGTGGGGTAGAGGAGTGGGGGATGGGAGTGGAGGAGGGGAATTGGTGAGGGGAGTGGGGAGGGGAGTGGGGGTCAGGGAGTGGGGTAGCGGAGTGATGTAGGGGAGTGGGGGAGGGGAGTGAGGCAGGGGTGTGGGGTAGCGGACTGCAGTAGGGGAGTGGGAGAGGGGAGTGGGGGACAAGGAGTGGGGTAGGGGAGAGATGTAGTGGAGTGGGTGAGGGGATTTGGTGAGGGGAGTGGGGTAGGGGAGTGGGGCAGAGGAGAGGGGGAGGGGAGTGTGGGAGGGGAGTGAGGTAGGGGAATGGGAAAGGGGAGTGGGATAGGGGAGTGCAGTGAGGAGCTGCCGGGAAGGGGAGTGGGGAAGGGGTGTGGTAGGAGAGGTGGGTAGGGGAGTAGGGGAGGTGAGTGAGGTATGGGAGTTGTGGAGGGGAGTGGGGTAGGGGAGTGGGGTCGGGCAGTGTGGTAGGGGAGTGGGGTAGGGGAGTTGTAGAGGGGTTGCAGTAGGGGAGTGGGGGAGGGGAGTGGGGTTGGGGATTGGGGGAGGGTAGTGGGGGATGGGAGGGTGGTTGGGCAGGGCAGTGAAGAGGTGGAGGGATGCAGAGTGGTGGAGGGGAGTGGGGGAGGTGATTGGAGAGGGGGTGTGGTAAGGGAGTGAAGTAGGGGAGTGGGGTAGGAGAATGGGGTAGGGGATGGGGTCGGGGAGTTTGGGAGGGGAGTGGGGAGGAGAGTTGGGCCGGGGAGATGGGGAGGGGAGTTGGGAGGAGTTGGGGAGGGGAGTAGGGGAAGGAAGTGAGGCAGGGGAGTTGGGGAGGGGAGTGGGGTATGTAAGTGGAGTAGGGGTGTGGGGTATGGGAGTTTGTGAGGGGAGTTGGGGATGGGAGTTGGGGAGGGGAGTGGGATAGGGGAGTTGGGGAGAGGAGCGGGGTAGGGGAGTGGGGTAGAGGAGCTGGGCAGGGGACTTGGGGAGGGGTGTGGGGTAGAGGGGTGTGGGATGGAAGTGGGGTGGGGGCTGGGGTAGGGGAGTGGGGGATGTGAGTTGGGGAGGGGAGTGGGTGACAGGGAGTGGGGACAGGGCGTGAGGTATGGGAGTGAGGTAGGGGAGTGGGGGAGGCGAGTGGGGGAGGGGAGTGGGGTAGGGGAGTGGGAAAGGGGAGTGGGATAGTGGAGTTGGATAGTGGAGTGGGGTCGGGGCGTTGCGTATTGCAGGGCAGTGAGGAGGTGGAGAGAAGGTGAGTGGGGGATGGGGTGGGGTAGGAGAGGTGGGTAGGGGTGTCGGGGAGGAGAGTGAGGTAGGGGAGTGGGGGAGGGGAGTGGAGGAGGGGAGTGGGGGAGGGGAGTGGAGGAGAGGAGTGGGGTCGGGGAGTGTGGTAGGGGAGTGGGGTAGGAGGAGTGGGGTAGGGGAGTTGTGGAGGGGAGTGCGGTAGTGGAGTGGGGTCGGGGAGTCGTGTAGGGGAGTGTAGTAGGGGAGTGGGGTAGGGGAGTTGTGGATGGGACTGCGGACAGGGTGTGGGGTCGGGGAGTGGGGCAGGGGAGTGGGGTAGGGTAGTGGGGGATGGGATTGTCTTAGGTGAGGGCAGTGAAGAGGTGGAGGGAATCGGAGTTGTGGAGGGGAGTGGGGGAGGTGATTGGAGGAGGGGGTGTGGTAAGGGAGTGAGGTAGGGGAGTGGGGTAGGAGAATGGGTTAGGGGATGGGGTCGGGGAGTTTGGGAGGGGAGTGGGGAGAAGAGTTGGGCCGGGGGGTGGGGGAGGGGAGTTGGGAGGAGTTGGGGAGGGGAGTGGGGGAAGGAAGTGAGGCAGGGGTGTTGGGGAGGGGAGTGGGTATGTAAGTGGGGTAGGGGAGTGGGGTATGGGAGTTGGTAAGGGGATATGGGGAGGGGAGTTGGGGAGGGGAGTGGGATAGGGGTGTTGGGGTGGGGAGCGGGGTAGGGGAGTGGGGGAGAGGAATTGGTGAGGGGACTTGGGGAGGGGAGTGGGGTAGAGGAGTGTGGGATGGAAGTGGGGTGAGGAGTGGGGTAGGGGAGTGGGGGATGGGAGTTGGGGAGGGGAGTGGGGGACAGGGAGTGGGGACAGGGCGTGGGGTATGGGAGTGATGTAGGGGAGTGGGGGAGGCGAGTGGGGGAGGGGAGTGGGGTAGGGGAGTGGGAAAGGGGATTGGGATAGTGGAGTGGGATAGTGGAGTGGGGTCGGGGCGTTGGGTATTGGAGGGCAGTGAGGAGGTGGAGAGAAGGTGAGTGGGGGATGGGGTGGGGTAGGAGAGGTGGGTAGGGGTGTCGGGGAGTGGAGTGAGGTAGGGGAGTGGGGGAGGGGAGTGGAGGAGGGGAGTGGGGGAGGGGAGTGGGGTAGGGTAGTGTGGTAGGGGAGTGGGGTAGGGGAGTGTGGTAGGGGAGTTGTGGAGGGGAGAGCGGTAGGGGAGTGGGGTCGGGGAGTGGCGTAGGGGAGTGTGGTAGGGGAGTGAGGTCGGGGAGTGGGGCAGGGGAGTGGGGGAGGGTAGTTGGGGATGTGATTGTCTATGGTGAGGGCAGTGAAATAATGGAGGGAAACGGAGTGGTGGATCGGAGTGGGGGAGGGGATTGGTGGTGGGGTGTGGTAAGGGAGTGGTTTCTGCGAATGGGGTAGGGGTGTGTTGTAGCGGAGTTTGGGAGGCTAGTTGGTGAGGGGAGTGGGGAGGAGAGTGGGGGAAGTTAGTGTGGGAGGGGAGTGGGCGAGGGGAGTGGGCGAGGGGAGCTGGGGCGGGGAGTGGGGGAGGGGAGTGGGGGATAGGAGATGCGGAGGGGATTGGGGAGGGGTGTGGGGGAGGGAAGTAGGGGAGGAATGTGGGGGAGGGCAGTTGGGGGGAGTTGGGGAGGGGTGTGGCGGAGGGAAGTGAGGGAGGGGAGTTGGGGCGGGGAGTGGGGGAGGTAAGTTGGGGAGGGGAGTGGAGTACGGGCATGGGGTATGGGAGTTAGTGAGGGGAGTGGGGGAGGGGAGTGGGGTAGGGGTGTGGGGCAATGAGTTGGGGTGGGGAGTGGGGGAGTGGGGGAGGAGTGTGGGGGAGGGGAGTGGGGGAGAGGAGTTGGGGAGGGGAGTTGGGTAGAGGAGTGGGTTTGGGAGTGGGGTGGGGGAGTGGGGTAGGGGTGTGGGGGAGAGGCGTTGGGGATGGGAGTGGGAGACAGGGTTTGGGGGAAAGGGAGTGGGGGACAGGGAGATGGGTAGGGGAGTGATATAGGGGAGTGGGTAGGGGAGTGGGGGAGGGGAGTGGGGTAATGAGTTGGGGTGGGGAGTGGGGGAGTGGGGGAGGGGAGTGGGGGCGGGGAGATGGGGAGAGGAGTTGGGTAGAGGAGTGGGTTTGGGAGGTAGGGGAGTGGGGGAGGGGAGTGGAGGAGGGGAGTGGGGGAGGGGAGTGGGGAGGAGAGTGGGTGAAGTTAGTGCGGGAGGGGAGTGGGCGAGGGGAGTGGGCGAGGGGAGCTGGGGCGGGGAGTGGGGGAGGGGAGTGGGGGAAAGGAGATACGGAGGGGATTGGGGAGGGGTGTGGGGGAGGGAAGTAGGGGAGGGATGTGGGGGAGGGCAGTTGGGGGGAGTTGGGGAGGGGTGTGGGGGAGGGAAGTGAGGGAGGGGAGTTGGGGCGGGGAGTGGGGGAGGTAAGTTGGGGAGGGGAGTGGAGTACGGGCATGGGGTATGGGAGTTAGTGAGGGGAGTGGGGGAGGGGAGTGGGGTAGGGGTGTGGGGTAATGAGTTGGGGTGGGTAGTGGGGGAGTGGGGGAGGAGTGTGGGGGAGGGGAGTGGTGGACAGGGAGTGGGGGAAAGGGAGTGGGGGAAATGGAGTGGGGGACAGGGAGTGGGGTAGGGGAGTGCGGGAGGGGTGTTGGGGAGGGGAATGGTGTAGGGGTGTGGGGTAATGAGTTGGGTTGGGGAGTGGGGGAGGGGAGTGGGGGAGGGGAGTTGGGGAGAGGAGTTGGGTAGAGGAGTGGGTTTGGGAGTGGGGTGGGGGAGTGGGGTACGGGTGTGGGGGAGGGACGTAGGTCAGGGGAGTGGGGGACAGGGAGTGGGGGAAAGGGAGTGGGGGACAGGGAGTGGGATAGGGGAGTGGGGGAGGGGTGTTGGGGAGGGGAGTGGGGGACAGGGAGTTGGGGACAGGGAGTGGGGTAGGGGAGTGATAAAGTGGAGTGGGGTAGGGAAGCGGGTGAGGGGAGTGGGATAGGGGAGTGAGGTAGGGGAGTGGGGGAGGCGAGTGGGGGACAGGGAGTGGGGCAGGGGTGTGATATATGGGAGTGGGGACAGGAGTGGGTGAGAGAAGTGGGGTAGGGGAGTGGGGTAGGGGAGTGAGTGAAGGGAGTGGGGGAGGGAAATGGGGGACAGCAAGTGGTGCAGGGGAGTGCGGTAGGTGAGTCGGGGCGGGGAGAGGGGTGTGGGGGAGGGGCGTGTGGCAGGGGAGTGTGGGAGGGGAGTTCGGTAGGGGGAGTGTGGGAAGGGAGTAGGGAAGGGGAGTGCGGTAGGTAAGTGGGGTGTGGGAGTGGAGTAGGGGAGTGGGGTAGGGGAGTGATGTAGGGGAGTGGGGGGGTGGAGTGGTAAGGGGACTGGGGAGGGGAGTGGGGTAGGGGAGTGGGGCAGTGAGAGGGTGTGGAGTGGGGGAGGGGAGTGGGGTAGGGGAGTGCCAGCAGGAATGGGGTAGGGGAGTGGGGGAGGGAAGTGGGCTGGGGAGTGAGGGCGGGTAGTGTGGGAGGGGAGGGGAGAGGGGAGTAGGGGAGTGGAGTTGGGGAGGAGAGTGGGGACGGGACTGGGGGAGGTGATTTGCGGAGGGGAGTTGGGGAGGGGAGTGGGGGAGGGGAGATGGTGGTGGAGTTGGGGCGTGGAGCAGTTGAGGGGAGTTGGGGAGGGGAGTGGGGGAGTGGGGTAGGAGAGTGGGGGAGGGCAGTGGGGGAAGCATTGGGATAGGGGAGTATGGTTGGGGGAGGGGTTGGGGAGTGGGGGAGGGGAATGATGGAGGGAAGTTGGGAGGGGTGTGGGGAAGGGGTGTGGGGGAGGGGTGGCTGGGTGGGATGTGGGGTATGGGAGTGAGGGAGGGGTGTTACGGGGTAGTGGTATCGGGGAATGGTGTATGGGAGTCGGGGTGGGGATTTGGGGAACAAAGTGATGAGCTCAAAGGAGGAGAAGGGTGGGAGAGGAGTTGTGGGGGGAGAGAGAGAGCAAAATATGATAGGAGCGATTTGGCTAGGGTGGAATATTAACACACTGACAGAGAACACAGATTAATATTAACACACTCACTGACACACTGTGTATATCATGACCCACAGTCCGATACACCCTGTGAAGTGTAAAACACCCCCACTGTCCTCAGGAATATTAACACACTGACAGAGAACACAGATTAATATTAACACACTCACTGACACACTGTGTATATCATGACCCACAGTCAGATACACCCGGTGAAGTGTAAAACACCCCCACTGTCCTCAGGAATATTAACACACTGACAGAGAACACAGATTAATATTAACACACTCACTGACACACTGTGTATAACATGATGCACAGTCAGATACACCCTGTGAAGTGTAAAATACACCCACTGTCCTCAGTAATATTAACACATTGACAGAGAACACAGATTAATATTAACACACTCACTGACACACTGTGTACATCATGACCCACAGTCAGATCCACCCTGTGAAGTGTAAAACACCCCCACTGTCCTCAGCAATATTAACACACTGACAGAGAACACAGATTAATATTAACACACCCACTGACACACTGTGTACATCATGACCCACAGTCAGATACACCCTGTGAAGTGTAAAATACACCCACTGTCCTCAGTAATATTAACACACTGACAGAGAACACAGATTTATATTAACACACTCACTGACACACTGTGTATATCATGACCCACAGTTAGATACACCCTGTGAAGTGTAAAACACCACCACTGTCCTCAGGAATATTAACACACTGACAGAGAACACAGATTAATATTAACACACTCACTGACACACTGTGTATATCATGATCCACATTCAGATACACCCGGTGAAGAGTAAAACACCCCCACTGTCCTCAGTAATATTAACACACTGACAGAGAACACAGATTAATATTAACACACTCACTGACACACTGTGTAGATCATGACCCACAGTCAGATACACCCTGTGAAGTGTAAAACACCCCCACTGTCCTCAGGAATATCAACACACTGACAGAGAACACAGTTTAATATTAACACACTCACTGACACACTGTGTATATCATGACCCACAGTCAGATACACCCTGTGAAGTGTAAAACATCCCCACTGTCCTCAGGAATATTAACACACTGACAGAGAACACAGATTAATATTAACACACTCACTGACACACTGTGTATATCATGACCCACAGTCAGATAAACCCTGTGAAGTGTAAAACACCCCCACTGTCCTCAGTAATATTAACACACTGACAGAGAACACAGATTAATATTAACACACTCACTGACACACTGTGTATATCATGACTCACAGTCAGATAAACCCTGTGAAGTGTAAAACACCCCCACTGTCCTCAGGAATATTAACACACTGACAGAGAACAGAGATTAATAATTACACACTCACTGACACACTGTGTATATCATGACCCACAGTTAGATACACCCTGTGAAGTGTAAAACACTCCCACTGTCCTCAATAATATTAACACATTGACAGAGAACACAGATTAATATTAACACACTCACTGACACACTATGTATATCATGACCCACAGTCAGATACACCCTGTGAAGTGTAAAACACCCCCACTGTCCTCAGGAATATTAACACACTGACAGAGAACACAGATTAATATTAACACACTCACTGACACACTGTGTATATCATGACCCACAGTCAGATACACCCTGTGAAGTGTAAAACACCCCCACTGTCGTCAGCAATATTATCACACTGACAGAGAACACAGATTAATATTAACACACTCACTGACACACTGTGTATATCATGACCCACAGTCAGATACACAATGTGAAGTGTAAAATACCCCCACTGTCCTCAGCAATATTAACACACAGACAGAGAACACAGATTAATATTAACACACTCACTGACACAGTGTGTATATCTTGACCCACAGTCAGATACACCCTGTGAAGTGTAAAACACCCCCACTGTCCTCAGGAATATTAACACACTGACAGAGAACACAGATTAATATTAACACACTCACTGACACACTGTGTACATCATGACCCACAGTCAGATACACCTTGTGATGTGTAAAACACCCCCACTGTCCTCAGGAATATTAACACACTGACAGAGAACACAGATTAATATTAACACACTCACTGACACACTGTGTACATCATGACCCACAGTCAGATGCACCCTGTGAAGTGTAAAACACCCCCACTGTCCTCAGGAATATTAACACACTGACAGAGAACACAGATTAATATTAACACACTCACTGACACACTGTGTACATCATGACCCACAGTCAGATACACCCTGTGAAGTGTAAAACACCCCCACTGTCCTCAGGAATATTAACACACTGACAGAGAACACAGATTAATATTAACACAATCACTGACACACTGTTTATATCATGACCCACAGTCAGTTACACCCAGTGAAGTGTAAAACATCCCCACTGTCCTCAAGAATAATAACACACTGACAGAGAACACAGATTAATATTTACACACTCACTGACACACTGTGTATATCATGACCCACAGTCAGATACACCCAGTGAAGTGTAAAACACCCCTACTGTCCTCAGGAATATTAACACACTGACAGAGAACACAGATTAATATTAACACACTCACTGACACACTGTGTATATCATGACCCATATTCAGATACACCCTGTGAAGTGTAAAACACCCCCACTGTCCTCAGCAATATTAACACACTGACAGAGAACACAGATTAATATTAACACACTCACTGACACACTGTGTATATCATGACACACAGTCAGATACACCCTGTGAAGTGTAAAACACCCCCACTGTCCTCAGTAATATTAACACACTGACAGAGAACACAGATTAATATTAACACACTCACTGACACACTGTGTATATCATGACCCAGATTCAGATACACCCTGTGAAGTGTAAAACATTCCCACTGTCCTCAGTAATATGAACACACTGACAGAGAACACAGATTAATATTAACACACTCACTGACACACTGTGTATATCATGACCCACAGTCAGATACACCCTGTGAAGTGTAAAACACCCCCACTGTCCTCAGGAATATTAACACACTGACAGAGAACACAGATTAATATTAACACACTCACTGACACACTGTGTATATCATGACCCAGAGTCAGATACACCCTCTGAAGTGTAAAACACCCCCACTGTTCTCAGTTATATTAACACACTGACAGAGAACACAGATTAACATTAACACACTCACTGACACACTGTGTATATCATGACCCACAGTCAGATACACCCTGTGAAGTGTAAAACACCCCCACTGTCCTCAGGAATATTAACACACTGACAGAGAACACAGATTAATATTAACACACTCACTGACACACTGTGTATATCATGACCCACAGTCAGATATACCCTGTGAAGTGTAAAACACCCCCACTGTCCTCAGGAATATTAACACACTGACTGAGAACACAGATTAACATTAACACACTCACTGACACATTGTGTATATCATGACCCAGAGTCAGATGCACCCTGTGAAGTGTAAAACACTCCCAGTGTCCTCAGGAATATTAACACACTGACAGAGAACACAGATTAATATTAACACACTCACTGACACACTGTGTCCATCATGACCCACAGTCAGATACACCCTGTGAAGTGTAAAACACCACCACTGTCCTCAGGAATATTAACACACTGACAGAGAACACAGATTAATATTAACACACTCACTGACACACTGTGTATATCATGACCCACAGTCAGATACACCCAGTGAAGTGTAAAACACCCCCACTGTCCTCAGGAATAGTAACACACTGACAGAGAACACAGATTAATATTAACACACTCACTGAAACACTGTGTATATCATGACCCACAGTCGGATACACCCTGCGAAGTGTAAAACACCCCCACTGTCCTCAGGAATATTAACACACTGACAGAGAACACAGATTAATATTAACACACTCACTGACACACTGTGTACATCATGACCCACAGTCAGATACACCCTGTGAAGTGTAAAACACCCCACTGTCCTCAGTAATATTAACACACTGACAGAGAACACAGATTAATATTAACACACTCACTGACACACTGTGTATATCATGACCCACAGTTAGATACACCCTGTGAAGTGTAAAACACCCCACTGTCCTCAGGAATATTAACACACTGACAGAGAACACAGATTAATATTAACACACTCACTGACACACTGTGTATATCATGACCCACAGTCAGATACACCCTGTGAAGTGTAAAACACCCCCACTGTCCTCAGGAATATTAACACACTGACAGAGAACACAGATTAATATTAACACACTCACTGACACACTGTGTACATCATGACCCACAGTCCGATGCACCCTGTGAAGTGTAACACACCCCCACTGTCCTCAGTAATATTAACACACTGACAGAGAACACAGATTAATATTAACACACTCACTGACACACTGTGTATATCATGACCCACAGTCAGATACACCCTGTGAAGTGTAAAACACCCCCACTGTCCTCAGTAATATTAACACACTGACAGAGAACACAGATTAATATTAACACACTCACTGACACACTGTGTATATCATGACCCAGATTCAGATACACCCTGTGAAGTGTAAAACATTCCCACTGTCCTCAGTAATATGAACGCACTGACAGAGAACGCAGATTAATATTAACACACTCACTGACACACTGTGTATATCATGACCCACAGTCAGATACACCCTGTGAAGTGTAAAACACCCCCACTGTCCTCAGGAATATTAACACACTGACAGAGAACACAGATTAATATTAACACACTCACTGACACACTGTGTATATCATGACCCAGAGTCAGATACACCCTGTGAAGTGTAAAACACCCCCACTGTTCTCAGTAATATTAACACACTGACAGAGAACACAGATTAATATTAACACACTCACTGACACATTGTGTATATCATGACCCAGAGTCAGATGCACCCTGTGAAGTGTAAAACACTCCCACTGTCCTCAGGAATATTAACACACTGACAGAGAACACAGATTAATATTAACACACTCACTGACACACTGTGTCCATCATGACCCACAGTCAGATACACCCTGTGAAGTGTAAAACACCACCACTGTCCTCAGGAATATTAACACACTGACAGAGAATACAGATTAATATTAACACACTCACTGACACACTGTGTATATCATGACCCACAGTCAGATACACCCGGTGAAGTGTAAAACACCCCCACTGTCCTCAGGAATAGTAACACACTGACAGAGAACACAGATTAATATTAACACACTCACTGAAACACTGTGTATATCATGACACAGTCAGATACACCCTGCGAAGTGTAAAACACCCCCACTGTCCTCAGGAATATTAACACACTGACAGAGAACACAGATTAATATTAACACACTCACTGACACACTGTGTACATCATGACCCACAGTCAGATACACCCTGTGAAGTGTAAAACACCCCACTGTCCTCAGTAATATTAACACACTGACAGAGAACACAGATTAATATTAACACACTCACTGACACACTGTGTATATCATGACCCACAGTTAGATACACCCTGTGAAGTGTAAAACACCCCACTGTCCTCAGGAATATTAACACACTGACAGTGAACACAGATTAATATTAACACACTCACTGACACACTGTGTATATCATGACCCACAGTCAGATACACCCTGTGAAGTGTAAAACACCCCCACTGTCCTCAGGAATATTAACACACTGACAGAGAACACAGATTAATATTAACACACTCACTGACACACTGTGTACATCATGACCCACAGTCCGATGCACCCTGTGAAGTGTAACACACCCCCACTGTCCTCAGTAATATTAACACACTGACAGAGAACACAGATTAATATTAACACACTCACTGACACACTGTGTATATCATGACCCAGAGTCAGATACACCCTGTGAAGTGTAAAACACCCCCACTGTCCTCAGGAATATTAACACACTGACAGAGAACACAGATTAATATTAACACACTCACTGACACAATGTGTATATCATGACCCACAGTCAGAAACACCCTGTGAAGTGTAACACATCCCCACTGTCCTCAGGAATATTAACACACTGACAGAGAACACAGATTAATATTAACACACTCACTGACACACTGTGTATATCATGACCCACAGTCAGATACACCCTGTGAAGTGTAAAACACCCCCACTGTCCTCAGTAATATTAACACACTGACAGAGAACACAGATGAATATTAACACACTCACTGACACACTGTGTACATCATGACCCACAGTCAGATACACCCTGTGAAGTGTAAAACACCCCCACTGTCCTCAGGAATATTAACATACTGACAGAGAACACAGATTAATATTAACACACTCACTGACACACTGTGTATATCATGACCCACAGTCAGATATACCCTGTGAAGTGTAAAACACCCACACTGTCCTCAGGAATATTAACACACTGACAGAGAACACAGATTAATATTAACACACTCACTGACACACTGTGTATATCATGACCCACAGTCAGATACACCCTGTGAAGTGTAAAACATCCCCACTGTCCTCAGTAATATTAACACACTGACAGAGAACACAGATTAATATTAACACACTCACTGACACACTGTGTACATCATGACTCACAGCCAGATACACCCGGTGAAGTGTATAACACCCCCACTGTCCTCAGGAATATTAACACACTGACAGAGAACACAGATTAATATTAACACACTCAGTGACACACTGTGTATATCATGACCCACAGTCAGATACACCCTGTGAAGTGTAAAACACCCCCACTGTCCTCAGCAATATTTACACACTGACAGAGAACACAGATTAATATTAACACACTCACTGACACACTGTGTATATCATGACCCACAGTCAGATACACCCTGTGAAGTGTAAAACACCCCCACTGTCCTCAGTAATATTAACACACTGACAGAGAACACAGATTAATATTAACACACTCACTGACACACTGTGTATATCATGACCCAGATTCAGATACACCCTGTGAAGTGTAAAACATTCCCACTGTCCTCAGTAATATGAACACACTGACAGAGAACACAGATTAATATTAACACAATCACTGACACACTGTGTATATCATGACCCACAGTCAGATACACCCTGTGAAGTGTAAAACACCCCCACTGTCCTCAGGAATATTAACACACTGACAGAGAACACAGATTAATATTAACACACTCACTGACACACTGTGTATATCATGACCCAGAGTCAGATACACCCTGTGAAGTGTAAAACACCCCCACTGTTCTCAGTAATATTAACACACTGACAGAGAACACAGATTAATAATAACACACTCACTGACACACTGTGTATATCATGACCCACAGTCAGATACACCCTGTGAAGTGTAAAACACCCCCACTGTCCTCAGGAATATTAACACACTGACAGAGAACACAGATTAATATTAACACACTCACTGACACACTGTGTATATCATGACCCACAGTCAGATAAACCCTGTGAAGTGTAAAACATTCCCACTGTCCTCAGTAATATTAACACACTGACAGAGAGCACAGATTAATATTAACACACTCACTGACACACTGTGTACATCATGACCCACAGTCAGATACACCCTGTGAAGTGTAAAACACCCCCACTGTCCTCAGTAATATTAACACACTGACTGAGAACACAGATTAATATTAACACATTCACTGACACATTGTGTATATCATGACCCAGAGTCAGATACACCCTGTGAAGTGTAAAACACCCCCACTGTTCTCAGTAATATTAACACACTGACAGAGAACACAGATTAATAATAACACACTCACTGACACACTGTGTATATCATGACCCACAGTCAGATACACCCTGTGAAGTGTAAAACACCCCCACTGTCCTCAGGAATATTAACACACTGACAGAGAACACAGATTAATATTAACACACTCACTGACACACTGTGTATATCATGACCCAAAGTCAGATAAACCATGTGAAGTGTAAAACATCCCCACTGTCCTCAGTAATATTAACACACTGACAGAGAACACAGATTAATATTAACACACTCACTGACACACTGTGTACATCATGACTCACAGCCAGATACACCCGGTGAAGTGTAAAACACCCCCACTGTCCTCAGGAATATTAACACACTGACAGAGAACACAGATTAATATTAACACACTCACTGACACACTGTGTATATCATGACCCACAGTCAGATACACCCTGTGAAGTGTAAAACACCCCCACTGTCCTCAGCAATATTTACACAATGACAGAGAACACAGATTAATATTAACACACTCACTGACACACTGTGTATATCATGACCCACAGTCAGATACACCCTGTGAAGTGTAAAACACCCCCACTGTCCTCAGTAATATTAACACACTGACAGAGAACACAGATTAATATTAACACACTCACTGACACACTGTGGAGATCATGACCCAGATTCAGATACACCCTGTGAAGTGTAAAACATTCCCACTGTCCTCAGTAATATGAACACACTGACAGAGAACACAGATTAATATTAACACACTCACTGACACACTGTGTATATCATGACCCACAGTCAGATACACCCTGTGAAGTGTAAAACACCCCCACTGTCCTCAGGAATATTAACACACTGACAGAGAACACAGATTAATATTAACACACTCACTGACACACTGTGTATATCATGACCCAGAGTCAGATACACCCTGTGAAGTGTAAAACACCCCCACTGTTCTCAGTAATATTAACACACTGACAGAGAACACAGATTAATAATAACACACTCACTGACACACTGTGTATATCATGACCCACAGTCAGATACACCCTGTGAAGTGTAAAACACCCCCACTGTCCTCAGGAATATTAACACACTGACAGAGAACACAGATTAATATTAACACACTCACTGACACACTGTGTATATCATGACCCACAGTCAGATAAACCCTGTGAAGTGTAAAACATTCCCACTGTCCTCAGTAATATTAACACACTGACAGAGAGCACAGATTAATATTAACACACTCACTGACACACTGTGTACATCATGACCCACAGTCAGATACACCCTGTGAAGTGTAAAACACCCCCACTGTCCTCAGTAATATTAACACACTGACTGAGAACACAGATTAATATTAACACATTCACTGACACATTGTGTATATCATGTCCCAGAGTCAGATGCACCCTGTGAAGTGTAAAACACTCCCACTGTCCTCAGGAATATTAACACACTGACAGAGAACACAGATTAATATTAACACACTCACTGACACACTGTGTCCATCATGACCCACAGTCAGATACACCCTGTGAAGTGTAAAACACCACCACTGTCCTCAGGAATATTAACACACTGACAGAGAACACAGATTAATATTAACACACTCACTGACACACTGTGTACATCATGACCCACAGTCAGATACAACCTGTGAAGTGTAAAACACCCCCACTGTCGTCAGTAATATTAACACACTGACAGAGAACACAGATTAATATTAACACACTCACTGACACACTGTGTATATCATGACCCACAGTCAGATACACCCTGTGAAGTGTAAAACACCCCCACTGTCCTCAGGAATATTAACACACTGACAGAGAACACAGATTAATATTAACACACTCACTGACACACTGTGTACATCATGACCCACAGTCCGATGCACCCTGTGAAGTGTAACACACCCCCACTGTCCTCAGTAATATTAACACACTGACAGAGAACACAGATTAATATTAACACACTCACTGACACACTGTGTATATCATGACCCAGAGTCAGATACACCCTGTGAAGTGTAAAACACCCCCACTGTCCTCAGGAATATTAACACACTGACAGAGAACACAGATTAATATTAACACACTCACTGACACACTGTGTATATCATGAACAACAGTCAGATACACCCTGTGAAGTGTAAAACACCCCCCACTGTCCTCAGTAATATTAACACACTGACAGAGAACACAGATTAATATTAACACACTCACTGACACACTGTGTACATCACGACCCACAGTCAGATACACCCTGTAAAGTGTAAAACATGCCCACTGTCCTCAGTAATATTAACACACTGACAGAGAACACAGATTAATACTAACACACTCACTGACACACTGTGTACATCATGACCCACAGTCAGATACACCCTGTGAAGTGTAAAACACCCCCACTGTCCTCAGGAATATTAACACACTGACAGAGAACACAGATTAATATTAACACACCCACTGACACACTGTGTATGTCATGACCCACAGTCAGATATACCCTGTGAAGTGTAAAACACCCCCACTGTCCTCAGGAATATTAACACACTGACAGAGAACACAGATTAATATTAACACACTCACTGACACACTGTGTATATCATGACCCACAGTCAGATACACCCTGTGAAGTGTAAAACATCCCCACTGTCCTCAGTAATATTAACACACTGACAGAGAACAAAGATTAATATTAACACACTCACTGACACACTGTGTAAATCATGACCCACAGTCAGATGCACCCTGTGAAGTGTAAAACACCCCCACTGTCCTCAGGAATATTAACACACTGACAGAGAACACAGATTAATATTAACACACTCACTGACACACTGCGTACATCATGACTCATAGCCAGATACACCCGGTGAAGTGTAAAACACCCCCACTGTCCTCAGTAATATTAACACACTGACAGAGAACACAGATTAATATTAACACACTCACTGACACACTGTGTATATCATGACCCACAGTCAGATACACCCGGTGAAGTGTAAAACACCCCCACTGTCCTCAGTAATATTAACACACTGACAGAGAACACAGATTAATATTAACACACTCACTGACACACTGTGTACATCATGACCCACAGTCAGATACACCCTGTGAAGTGAAAAACACCCCACTGTCCTCAGGAATATTAACACACTGACAGAGAACACAGAGTAATATTAACACACTCACTGACACACTGTGTATATCATGACCCACAGTCAGATACACCCTGTGAAGTGTAAAACACCCCCACTGTCCTCAGGAATATTAACACACAGACAGAGAACACAGATTAATATTAACACACTCACTGACACACTGTGTATATCATGACCCACAGTCAGATACATCCTGTGAAGTTTAAAACACTCCACTGTCCTCAGCAATATTAACACACCGACAGAGAACACAGATTAATATTAACACACTCACTGACACACTGTGTACATCATGACCCACAGTCAGATACACCTTGTGAAGTGTAAAACACCCCAACTGTCCTCAGGAATATTAACACACTGACAGAGAACACAGATTAATATTAACACACTCACTGACACACTGTGTACATCATGACCCACAGTCAGATAAACCCTGTGAAGTGTAAAACACCCCCACTGTCCTCAGTAATATTAACACACTGACAGAGAACACAGATTAATATTAACACACTCACTGACACACTGTGTACATCATGACCCACAGCCAGATACACCCTGTGAAGTGTAAAACACCCCCACTGTCCTCAGTAATATTAACACACTGACAGAGAACACAGATTAATATTAACACACTCACTGACTCACTGTGTATATCATGACCCACAGTCAGATACACCCTGTGAAGTGTAAAACACCCCCTCTGTCCTCAGTAATATTAACACACTGACAGAGAACACAGATTAATATTAACACACTCACTGACACACTGTGTACATCATGACCCACAGTCAGATACACCCTGTGAAGTGTAAAACACCCCCACTGTCGTCAGTAATATTAACACACTGACAGAGAACACAGATTAATATTAACACACTCACTGACACACTGTGTATATCATGACTCACAGTCAGATACACCCTGTGAAGTGTAAAACAACCCCACTGTCCTCAGTAATATTAACACACTGACAGAGAACACAGATTAATATAAACACACTCACTGACACACTGTGTATATCATGACCCGCAGTCAGTTACACCCTGTGAAGTGTAAAACACCCCCACTGTCCTCAGTCATATTAACACACTGACAGAGAACACAGATTAATATTAACACACTCACTGACACACTGTGTATATCATGAGTCACAGTCAGATACACCCTGTGAAGTGTAAAACACCATCACTGTCCTCAGGAATATTAACACACTGACAGAGAACACAGATTAATATTAACACACTCACTGACACATTGTGTATATCATGACCCAGAGTCAGATGCACCCTGTGAAGTGTAAAACACTCCCACTGTCCTCAAGAATATTAACACACTGACAGAGAACACAGATTAATATTAACACACTCACTGACACACTGTGTCCATCATGACCCACAGTCAGATACACCCTGTGAAGTGTAAAACACCACCACTGTCCTCAGGAATATTAACACACTGACAGAGAACACAGATTAATATTAACACACTCACTGACACACTGTGTATATCATGACCCACAGTCAGATACACCCGGTGAAGTGTAAAACACCCCCACTGTCCTCAGGAATAGTAACACACTGACAGAGAACACAGATTAATATTAACACACTCACTGAAACACTGTGTATATCATGACCCACAGTCAGATACACCCTGCGAAGTGTAAAACACCCCCACTGTCCTCAGGAATATTAACACACTGACAGAGAACACAGATTAATATTAACACACTCACTGACAAACTGTGTACATCATGACCCACAGTCAGTTACACCCTGTGAAGTGTAAAACACCCCACTGTCCTCAGTAATATTAACATACTGACAGAGAACACAGATTAATATTAACACACTCACTGACACACTGTGTATATCATGACCCACAGTTAGATACACCCTGTGAAGTGTAAAACACCCCACTGTCCTCAGGAATATTAACACACTGACAGAGAACACAGATTAATATTAACACACTCACTGACACACTGTGTATATCATGACCCACAGTCAGATACACCCTGTGAAGTGTAAAACACCCCCACTGTCCTCAGGAATATTAACACACTGACAGAGAACACATATTAATATTAACACACTCACTGACACACTGTGTACATCATGACCCACAGTCCGATGCACCCTGTGAAGTGTAACACACCCCCACTGTCCTCAGTAATATTAACACACTGACAGAGAACACAGATTAATATTAACACACTCACTGACACACTGTGTATATCATGACCCAGAGTCAGATACACCCTGTGAAGTGTAAAACACCCCCACTGTCCTCAGGAATATTAACACACTGACAGAGAACACAGATTAATATTAACACACTCACTGACACACTGTGTCTATCATGACCCACAGTCAGATACACCCTGTGAAGTGTAAAACACCCCCCACTGTCCTCAGTAATATTAACACACTGACAGAGAACACAGATTAATATTAACACACTCAGTGACACACTGTGTACATCATGACCCACAGTCAGATACACCCTGTAAAGTGTAAAACATGCCCACTGTCCTCAGTAATATTAACACACTGACAGAGAACACAGATTAATATTAACACACTCACTGACACACTGTGTACATCATGACCCACAGTCAGATACACCCTGTGAAGTGTAAAACACCCCCACTGTCCTCAGGAATATTAACACACTGACAGAGAACACAGATTAATATTAACACACCCACTGACACACTGTGTATGTCATGACCCACAGTCAGATATACCCTGTGAAGTGTAAAACACCCCCACTGTCCTCAGGAATATTAACACACTGACAGAGAACACAGATTAATATTAACACACTCACTGACACACTGTGTATATCATGACCCACAGTCAGATACACCCTGTGAAGTGTAAAACATCCCCACTGTCCTCAGTAATATTAACACACTGACAGAGAACAAAGATTAATATTAGCACACTCACTGACACACTGTGTAAATCATGACCCACAGTCAGATGCACCCTGTGAAGTGTAAAACACCCCCACTGTCCTCAGGAATATTAACACACTGACAGAGAACACAGATTAATATTAACACACTCACTGACACACTGTGTATATCATGACCCAAAGTCAGATAAACCCTGTGAAGTGTAAAACATCCCCACTGTCCTCAGTAATATTAACACACTGACAGAGAACACAGATTAATATTAACACACTCACTGACACACTGTGTACATCATGACTCACAGCCAGATACACCCGGTGAAGTGTAAAACACCCCCACTGTCCTCAGTAATATTAACACACTGACAGAGAACACAGATTAATATTAACACACTCACTGACACACTGTGTATATCATGACCCACAGTCAGATACACCCGGTGAAGTGTAAAACACCCCCACTGTCCTCAGTAATATTAACACACTGACAGAGAACACAGATTAATATTAACACACTCACTGACACATTGTGTACATCATGACCCACAGTCAGATACACCCTGTGAAGTGTAAAACACCCCACTGTCCTCAGGAATATTAACACACTGACAGAGAACACAGATTAATATTAACACACTCACTGACACACTGTGTATATCATGACCCACAGTCAGATACACCCTGTGAAGTGTAAAACACCCCCACTGTCCTCAGGAATATTAGCACACAGACAGAGAACACAGATTAATATTAACACACTCACTGACACACTGTGTATATCATGACCCACAGTCAGATACATCCTGTGAAGTGTAAAACACCCCACTGTCCTCAGCAATATTAACACACCGACAGAGAACACAGATTAATATTAACACAATCACTGACACCATGTGTACATCATGACCCACAGTCAGATACACCTTGTGAAGTGTAAAACACCCCAACTGTCCTCAGGAATATTAACACACTGACAGAGAACACAGATTAATATTAACACACTCACTGACACACTGTGTACATCATGACCCACAGTCAGATAAACCCTGTGAAGTGTAAAACACCCCCACTGTCCTCAGTAATATTAACACACTGACAGAGAACACAGATTAATATTAACACACTCACTGACACACTGTGTACATCATGACCCACAGCCAGATACACCCTGTGAAGTGTAAAACACCCCCACTGTCCTCAGTAATATTAACACACTGACAGAGAACACAGATTAATATTAACACACTCACTGACTCACTGTGTATATCATGACCCACAGTCAGATACACCCTGTGAAGTGTAAAACACCCCCTCTGTCCTCAGTAATATTAACACACTGACAGAGAACACAGATTAATATTAACACACTCACTGACACACTGTGTACATCATGACCCACAGTCAGATACACCCTGTGAAGTGTAAAACACCCCCACTGTCGTCAGTAATATTAACACACTGACAGAGAACACAGATTAATATTAACACACTCACTGACACACTGTGTATATCATGACTCACAGTCAGATACACCCTGTGAAGTGTAAAACACCCCCACTGTCCTCAGGAATATTAACACACTGACAGAGAACACAGATTAATATAAACACACTTACTGACACACTGTGTATATCATGACCCGCAGTCAGTTACACCCTGTGAAGTGTAAAACACCCCCACTGTCCTCAGTCATATTAACACACTGACAGAGAACACAGATTAATATTAACACACTCACTGACACACTGTGTATATCATGAGTCACAGTCAGATACACCCTGTGAAGTGTAAAACACCATCACTGTCCTCAGGAATATTAACACACTGACAGAGAACACAGATTAATATTAACACACTCACTGACACACTGTGTATATCATGACCCACAGTTAGATACACCCTGTGAAGTGTAAAACATGCCCACTGTCCTCAGGAATATTAACACACTGACAGAGAACACAGATTAATATTAACACACTCACTGACACACTGTGTATATCATGACCCACAGTCAGATACACCCAGTGAAGTGTAAAACACCCCCACTGTCGACAGTAATATTAACACACTGACAGAGAACACAGATTAATATTAACACACTCACTGACACACTGTGTATATCATGACTCACAGTCAGATACACCCTGTGAAGTGTAAAACACCCCCACTGTCCTCAGTAATATTAACACACTGACAGAGAACACAGATTAATATTAACACACTCACTGACACACTGTGTATATCATGACCCACAGTCAGTTACACCCTGTGAAGTGTAAAACACCCCCACTGTCCTCAGTAATATTAACACACTGACAGAGAACACAGATTAATATTAACACACTCACTGACACACTGTGTATATCATGACTCACAGTCAGATACACCCTGTGAAGTGTAAAACACCCACACTGTCCTCAGGAATATTAACACACTGACAGAGAACACAGATTAATATTAACACACTCACTGACACACTGTGTATATCTTGACCCAGAGTCAGATACACCCTGTGAAGTGTAAAACACCCCCACTGTCCTCAGTAATATTAACACACTGACAGAGAACACAGATTAATATTAACACACTCACTGACACACTGTGTATATCATGACCCACAGCCAGATACACCCTGTGAAGTGTAAAACACCCCCGCTGTCCTCAGGAATATTAACACACTGACAGAGAACACAGATTAATATTAACACACTCACTGACACACTGTGTATATCACGACCCACAGTCAGATACACCCTGTGAAGTGTAAAACACCCCCACTGTCCTCAGCAATATTAACACACTGACAGAGTACACAGATTAATATTAACACACTCACTGACACACTGTGTATATCATGACCCACAGTCAGATGCACCCTGTGAAGTGTAAAACACCCCCACTGTCCTCAGTAATATTAACACACTGACAGAGAACACAGATTAATATTAACACACTCACTGACACACTGTGTACATCATGACCCACAGTCAGTTACACCCTGTGAAGTGTAAAACACCCCCACTGTCCTCAGTAATATAAACACACTGACAGAGTGCACAGATTAATATTAACACACTCACTGACACTCTGTGTATATCATGACCCAGAGTCAGATACAGCCTGTGAAGTGTAAAACACCCACACTGTCCTCAGTAATATTAACACAATGACATGAGAACACAGATTAATATTAACACACTCACTGACACACTGTGTATATCATGACCCACAGTCAGATACACCCTGTTAAATGTAAAACACCCCACTGTCCTCAGGAATATTAACACACTGACAGAGAACACAGATTAATATTAACACACTCACTGACACACTGTGTATATCATGACCCTCAGTCAGATACACCCTGTGAAGTGTAAAACACCCCACTGTCCTCAGGAATATTAACACACTGACAGAGAACACAGATTAATATAAACACACTCACTGACACACTGTGTATATCATGACCCACAGTCAGATACACCCTGTGAAGTGTAAAACACACCCACTGTCCTCAGGAATATTAACACACAGACAGAGAACACAGATTAATATTAACATACTCACTGACACACTGTGTATATCATGACCCACAGTCAGATACATCCTGTGAAGTGTAAAACACCCCACTGTCCTCAGCAATATTAACACACCGACAGAGAACACAGATTAATATTAACACACTCACTGACACACTGTGTACATCATGACCCACAGTCAGATACACCTTGTGAAGTGTAAAACACCCCCACTGTCCTCAGGAATATTAACACACTGACAGAGAACACAGATTAATATTAACACACTCACTGACACACTGTGTACATCATGACCCACAGTCAGATACACCCTGTGAAGTGTAAAACACCCCCACTGTCCTCAGTAATATTAACACGCTGACAGAGAACACAGATTAATATTAACACACTCACTGACACACTGTGTACATTATGACCCACAGCCAGATACACCCTGTGAAGTGTAAAACACCCCCACTGTCCTCAGTAATATTAACACACTGACAGAGAACACAGATTAATATTAACACACTCACTGACTCACTGTGTATATCATGACCCACAGTCAGATACACCCTGTGAAGTGTAAAACACCCCCACTGTCCTCAGTAATATTAACACACTGACAGAGAACACAGATTAATATTAACACACTCACTGACACACTGTGTACACCATGACCCACAGTCAGATACACCCTGTGAAGTGTAAAACACCCCCACTGTCGTCAGTAATATTAACACAGTGACAGAGAACACAGATTAATATTAACACACTCACTGACACACTGTGTATATCATGACTCACAGTCAGATACACCCTGTGAAGTGTAAAACACCCCCACTGTCCTCAGTAATATTAACACACTGACAGAGAACACAGATTAATATAAACACACTCACTGACACACTGTGTATATCATGACCCACAGTCAGTTACACCCTGTGAAGTGTAAAACACCCCCACTGTCCTCAGTCATATTAACACACTGACAGAGAACACAGATTAATATTAAAACACTCACTGACACACTGTGTATATCATGACCCAGAGTTAGATACACCCTGTGAAGTGTAAAACACCCCCACTGTCCTCAGTAATATTAACACACTGACAGGGAACACAGATTAATATTAACACACTCACTGACACACTGTGTATATCATGACCCACAGCCAGATACACCCTGTGAAGTGTAAAACACCCCCGCTGTCCTCAGGAATATTAACACACTGACAGAGAACACAGATTATTATTAACACACTCACTGACACACTGTGTATATCACGACCCACAAAAAGATACACCCTGTGAAGTGTAAAACACCCCCACTGTCCTCAGCAATATTAACACAATGACAGAGTACACAGATTAATATTAACACACTCACTGACACACTGTGTATATCATGACCCACAGTCAGATACACCCTGTGAAGTGTAAAACACCCCCACTGTCCTCAGTAATATTAACACACTGACAGAGAACACAGATTAATATTAGCACACTCACTGACACACTGTGTACATCATGACCCACAGTCAGTTACACCCTGTGAAGTGTAAAACACCCCCACTGTCCTCAGTAATATTAACACACTGACAGAGTGCACAGATTAATATTAACACACTCACTGACACACTGTGTATATCATGACCCAGAGTCAGATACAGCCAGTGAAGTGTAAAACACCCCCACTGTCCTCAGTAATATTAACACACTGACAGAGAACACAGAGTAATATTAACACACTCACTGACACACTGTGTATATCATGACCCACAGTCAGATGCACCCTGTGAAGTGTAAAACACCCCCACTGTCCTCAGTAATATTAACACACTGACAGAGAACACAGAGTAATATTAACACACTCACTGTCACACTGTGTACATCATGACCCACAGTCAGATACACCCTGTGAAGTGTAAAACACCCCCACTTTCCACAGGAATATTAACACACTGACAGAGAACACAGATTAATATTAACACACTCACTGACACACTGTGTATATCATGACCCAGAGTCAGATACACCCTGTAAAGTGTAAAACATCCCCACTGTCCTCAGTAATATTAACACACTGACAGAGAACACAGATTAATATTAACACACTCACTGACACACTGTGTATATCATGACCCGCAGTCAGATACACCCTGTGAAGTGTAAAACACCCCCACTGTCCTCAGTAATATTAACACACTGACAGAGAACACAGATTAATATTAACACACTCACTGACACACTGTGTATATCATGACCCACAGTCAGATACACCCTGTGAAGTGTAAAACACCCCCACTGTCCTCAGTAATATTAACACGCTGACAGAGAACACAGATTAATATTAACACACTCACTGACACACTGTGTACATTATGACCCACAGCCAGATACACCCTGTGAAGTGTAAAACACCCCCACTGTCCTCAGTAATATTAACACACTGACAGAGAACACAGATTAATATTAACACACTCACTGACTCACTGTGTATATCATGACCCACAGTCAGATACACCCTGTGAAGTGTAAAACACCCCCACTGTCCTCAGTAATATTAACACACTGACAGAGAACACAGATTAATATTAACACACTCACTGACACACTGTGTACACCATGACCCACAGTCAGATACACCCTGTGAAGTGTAAAACACCCCCACTGTCGTCAGTAATATTAACACAGTGACAGAGAACACAGATTAATATTAACACACTCACTGACACACTGTGTATATCATGACTCACAGTCAGATACACCCTGTGAAGTGTAAAACACCCCCACTGTCCTCAGTAATATTAACACACTGACAGAGAACACAGATTAATATAAACACACTCACTGACACACTGTGTATATCATGACCCACAGTCAGTTACACCCTGTGAAGTGTAAAACACCCCCACTGTCCTCAGTCATATTAACACACTGACAGAGAACACAGATTAATATTAAAACACTCACTGACACACTGTGTATATCATGACCCAGAGTTAGATACACCCTGTGAAGTGTAAAACACCCCCACTGTCCTCAGTAATATTAACACACTGACAGGGAACACAGATTAATATTAACACACTCACTGACACACTGTGTATATCATGACCCACAGCCAGATACACCCTGTGAAGTGTAAAACACCCCCGCTGTCCTCAGGAATATTAACACACTGACAGAGAACACAGATTATTATTAACACACTCACTGACACACTGTGTATATCACGACCCACAAAAAGATACACCCTGTGAAGTGTAAAACACCCCCACTGTCCTCAGCAATATTAACACAATGACAGAGTACACAGATTAATATTAACACACTCACTGACACACTGTGTATATCATGACCCACAGTCAGATACACCCTGTGAAGTGTAAAACACCCCCACTGTCCTCAGTAATATTAACACACTGACAGAGAACACAGATTAATATTAGCACACTCACTGACACACTGTGTACATCATGACCCACAGTCAGTTACACCCTGTGAAGTGTAAAACACCCCCACTGTCCTCAGTAATATTAACACACTGACAGAGTGCACAGATTAATATTAACACACTCACTGACACACTGTGTATATCATGACCCAGAGTCAGATACAGCCAGTGAAGTGTAAAACACCCCCACTGTCCTCAGTAATATTAACACACTGACAGAGAACACAGAGTAATATTAACACACTCACTGACACACTGTGTATATCATGACCCACAGTCAGATGCACCCTGTGAAGTGTAAAACACCCCCACTGTCCTCAGTAATATTAACACACTGACAGAGAACACAGAGTAATATTAACACACTCACTGTCACACTGTGTACATCATGACCCACAGTCAGATACACCCTGTGAAGTGTAAAACACCCCCACTTTCCACAGGAATATTAACACACTGACAGAGAACACAGATTAATATTAACACACTCACTGACACACTGTGTATATCATGACCCAGAGTCAGATACACCCTGTAAAGTGTAAAACATCCCCACTGTCCTCAGTAATATTAACACACTGACAGAGAACACAGATTAATATTAACACACTCACTGACACACTGTGTATATCATGACCCGCAGTCAGATACACCCTGTGAAGTGTAAAACACCCCCACTGTCCTCAGTAATATTAACACACTGACAGAGAACACAGATTAATATTAACACACTCACTGACACACTGTGTATATAATGACCCACTGTCAGATACACCCTGTGAAGTGTAAAACACCCCCACTGTCCTCAGGAATATTAACACACTGACAGAGAACACAGATTAATATTAACACACTCACTGACACACTGTGTATATCATGACCCACAGCCAGATGCACCCTGTGAAGTGTAAAACACCCCCACTGTCCTCAGTAACATTAACACATTGACAGAGAACACAGATAAATATTAACACACTCACTGACACACTGTGTATATCATGACCCACAGTCAGATACACCCTGTGAAGTGCAAAACATCCCCACTGTCCTCAGGAATATTAACACACTGACAGAGAACACAGATTAATATTAACACACTCACTGACACACTGTGTACATCATGACTCACAGTCAAATACACCCTGTGAAGTGTAAAACACCCCCACTGTCCTCAGTAATATTAACACACTGACAGAGAACACAGATTAATATTAACACACTCACTGACACACTGTGTATATCATGACCCACAGTCAGATAAACCCTGTGAAGTGTAAAACACCCCCACTGTCCTCAGGAATATTAACACACTGACAGAGAACACAGATTAATATTTACACTCTCACTGACACAATGTGTACATCATGACCCACAGTCAGATAAACCCTGTGAAGTGCAAAACACCCCAACTGTCCTCAGGAATATTAACACACTGACAGAGAACACAGATTAATATTAACACACTCACTGACACACTGTGTATATCATGACCCACAATTAGATACAAACTGTGAAGTGTAAAACACCCCCACTGTCCTCAGTAATATTAACACACTGACAGAGAACACAGATTAATATTAACACACTCACTGACACACTGTGTACATCATGACCCACAGTCAGATACACCCGGTGAAGTGTAAAACACCCCCACTGTCCTCAGCAATATTAACACACTGACAGAGGACACAGATTAATATTAACACACTCACTGACTCACTGTGTATATCATGACCCACAGTCAGATACACCCTGTGAAGTGTAAAACACCCCCACTGTCCTCAGTAATATTAACACACTGACAGAGAACACAGATTAATATTAACACACTCACTGACACACTGTGTACATCATGACCCACAGTCAGATACACCCGGTGAAGTGTAAAACACCCCCACTGTCCTCAGTAATATTAACACACTGACAGAGAACACAGATTAATATTAACACACTCACTGACACACTGTGTATATCATGACTCACAGTCAGATACACCCTGTGAAGTGTAAAACACCCCCACTGTCCTCAGTAATATTAACACACTGACAGAGAACACAGATTAATATAAACACACTCACTGACACACTGTGTATATCATGACCAACAGTCAGTTACACCCTGTGAAGTGTAAAACACCCCCACTGTCCTCAGTCATATTAACACACTGACAGAGAACACAGATTAATATTAACACACTCACTGACACACTGTGTATATCATGACCCAGAGTCAGATACACCCTGTGAAGTGTAAAACACCCCCACTGTCCTCAGTAATATTAACACACTGACAGAGAACACAGATTAATATTAACACACTCACTGACACACTGTGTATATCATGACCCACAGCCAGATACACCCTGTGAAGTGTAAAACACCCCCGCTGTCCTCAGGAATATTAACACACTGACAGAGAACACAGATTAATATTAACACACTCACTGACACACTGTGTATATCACGACCCACAAAAAGATACACCCTGTGAAGTGTAAAACACCCCCACTGTCCTCAGCAATATTAACACAATGACAGAGTACACAGATTAATATTAACACACTCACTGACACACTGTGTATATCATGACCCACAGTCAGATACACCCTGTGAAGTGTAAAACACCCCCACTGTCCTCAGTAATATTAACACACTGACAGAGAACACAGATTAATATTAGCACACTCACTGACACACTGTGTACATCATGACCCACAGTCAGTTACACCCTGTGAAGTGTAAAACACCCCCACTGTCCTCAGTAATATTAACACACTGACAGAGTGCACAGATTAATATTAACACACTCACTGACACACTGTGTATATCATGACCCAGAGTCAGATACAGCCAGTGAAGTGTAAAACACCCCCACTGTCCTCAGTAATATTAACACACTGACAGAGAACACAGAGTAATATTAACACACTCACTGACACACTGTGTATATCATGACCCACAGTCAGATGCACCCTGTGAAGTGTAAAACACCCCCACTGTCCTCAGTAATATTAACACACTGACAGAGAACACAGAGTAATATTAACACACTCACTGTCACACTGTGTACATCATGACCCACAGTCAGATACACCCTGTGAAGTGTAAAACACCCCCACTTTCCACAGGAATATTAACACACTGACAGAGAACACAGATTAATATTAACACACTCACTGACACACTGTGTATATCATGACCCAGAGTCAGATACACCCTGTAAAGTGTAAAATATCCCCACTGTCCTCAGTAATATTAACACACTGACAGAGAACACAGATTAATATTAACACACTCACTGACACACTGTGTATATCATGACCCACAGTCAGATACACCCTGTGAAGTGTAAAACACCCCCACTGTCCTCAGTAATATTAACACACTGACAGAGAACACAGATTAATATTAACACACTCACTGATACACTGTGTATATCATGACCCACAGTCAGATACACCCTGTGAAGTGTAAAACACCCGCACTGTCCTCAGGAATATTAACACACTGACAGAGAACACAGATTAATATTAACACACTCACTGACACACTGTGTATATCATGACCCACAGCCAGATGCACCCTGTGAAGTGTAAAACACCCCCACTGTCCTCAGTAACATTAACACATTGACAGAGAACACAGATAAATATTAACACACTCACTGACACACTGTGTATATCATGACCCACAGTCAGATACACCCTGTGAAGTGCAAAACATCCCCACTGTCCTCAGGAATATTAACACACTGACAGAGAACACAGATTAATATTAACACACTCACTGACACACTGTGTACATCATGACTCACAGTCAAATACACCCTGTGAAGTGTAAAACACCCCCACTGTCCTCAGTAATATTAACACACTGACAGAGAACACAGATTAATATTAACACACTCACTGACACACTGTGTATATCATCACCCACAGTCAGATAAACCCTGTGAAGTGTAAAACACCCCCACTGTCCTCAGGAATATTAACACACTGACAGAGAACACAGATTAATATTTACACTCTCACTGACACACTGTGTACATCATGACCCACAGTCAGATAAACCCTGTGAAGTGCAAAACACCCCAACTGTCCTCAGGAATATTAACACACTGACAGAGAACACAGATTAATATTAACACACTCACTGACACACTGTGTATATCATGACCCACAATTAGATACAAACTGTGAAGTGTAAAACACCCCCACTGTCCTCAGTAATATTAACACACTGACAGAGAACACAGATTAATATTAACACACTCACTGACACACTGTGTACATCATGACCCACAGTCAGATACACCCGGTGAAGTGTAAAACACCCCCACTGTCCTCAGCAATATTAACACACTGACAGAGGACACAGATTAATATTAACACACTCACTGACACACTGTGTACATCATGACCCACAGTCAGATACACCCTCTGAAGTGTAAAACACCCCCACTGTCCTCAGGAATATTAACACACGTTCAGAGAACACAGATTAATATTAACACACTCACTGACACACTGTGCATATCATGACCCACAGTCAGATACACCCTGTGAAGTGTAAAACACCCCCACTGTCCTCAGTAATATTAACACACTGACAGAGAACACAGATTAATATTAACACACTCACTGACACACTGTGTATATCATGACCCACAGTCAGATACACCCTGTGAAGTGTAAAACACCCCCACTGTCCTCAGGAATAGTAACACACTGACAGAGAACACAGATTAATATTAACGCTCTCACTGACACACTGTGTATATCATGACCCACAGTCAGATACACCCTGTGAAGTGCAAAACACCCCCACAGTCCTCAGTAATATTAACACACTGACAGAGAACACAGATTAATATTAACACACTCACTGACACACTGTGTATATCATGACCCACAGTCAGATACACCCTGTGAAGTGTAAAACACCCCCACTGTCCTCAGGAATATTAACACACTGACAGAGAACACAGATTAATATTAACACACTCACTGACACACTGTGTACATCATGACCCACAGTCAGATACACCCTGTGAAGTGTAAAACACCCCCACTGTCCTCAGTAATATTAACACACAGACAGAGAACACAGATTAATATTAACACACTCACTGACACACTGTGTACATCATGACCCACAGTCAGATAAACCCTGTGAAGTGTAAAACACCCCCACTGTCCTCAGGAATATTAACACACTGACAGAGAACACAGATTAATATTAACACACTCACTGACACACTGTGTATATCATGACCCACAGTCAGATACACCCTGTGAAGTGTAAAACATCCCCACTGCCCTCAGTAATATTAACACCTGACAGACACCACAGATTAATATTAACACACTCACTGACACACTGTGTATATCATGACCCACAGTCAGATACACCCTGTGAAGTGTAAAACACCCCCACTGTCCTCAGGAATATTAACACACTGACAGAGAACACAGATTAATATTAACACACTCACTGACACACTGTGTACATCATGACCCACAGTCAGATAAACCCTGTGAAGTGTAAAACACCCCCACTGTCCTCAGTAATATTAACACACTGACAGAGAACACAGATTAATATTAACACACTCACTGACACACTGTGTATATCATGACCCACAGTCAGATACACCCTGTGAAGTGTAAAACACCCCCACTGTCCTCAGGAATATTAACACACTGACAGAGAACACAGATTAATATTAACACACTCACTGACACACTGTGTATATCATGACCCACAGTCAGATACACCCTGTGAAGTGTAAAACATCCCCACTGTCCTCAGTAATATTAACACACTGACAGAGAACAAAGATTAATATTAACATATTGTTTGCCTTTGCTCCGTGACCTTTTGGTCAGCTATGTCGCCTGGTCCAATCTGCACCTTCTCCTTTGTTATCTCTTGCCCAACCCCCACCTCACTTGTTTATAATCTGTGACTTTTCTAATATTTGTCAGTTCCGAAGAAGGGTCACTGACCCGAAACGTTAACTCTGCTTCTCTTTCCACAGATGCTGCCAGACCTGCTGAGTGAATCCAGCATTTCTTGTTTTTGTTTCAGATTTCCAGCATCCGCAGTATTTTGCTTTTATTTTAGTGTTTAATTCACTGCCACTTCTCTTCCAGGAATGCCTACCTTGAAGAAGTTCTGCTCTTCTCTCCGACGGGATTTTCGTTTGTCTCTTTTACCTTGTTCACCTTCATTGCTTTCTATTTCCCTCCTGGTGTTTGATAAGGTATCTACCAAAATTCGTTTTCACAGCCACATCTCCTTCCTCAGTGACTGTCTCCGGCTCCGACTGATTCCACGTGGATTCCAACTGCAGTTTCACCCATCATGCTTTGAAACCACCCAGGATCACAGGTATCTCCGAGAAATACAACGTTCCTCGGACTGCTACTCTCGCCGCATCCTGAGATCTACACTCAGTGCTATGCGCCACCATATACACACACTGGACCTCTCTCTCCAGCAGCACCTTCTCACCTTATCTCAAATCTGTTCTACTCCGCAGTTTCATCTCATCTTACGTCTCATCCGACGCATTAACAAAAAACTTTTTTTCTTCCTTTCAGGTGTTAAGGAACGCAAGCTCCAGCAGCTGATGGGGACTAATGCCCCTCCAGATCCTCCTTCCGCTTCACTTCCCTCTGACCCCACCCCTTCTGATCTCACCCCCTGCCGTGTATTCACTATACCCTCTGACCTCCCCCTCTCTGATGCTGAGCATTCTGTACTCAGCAAAGGACTCAGTTTTATCCCATTACGTCCCCACCTCAATGAATTTCGCGCTCGGCATGACGTTGAGCTCTTCTTCCGTCGCCTCCGCCTCCGGGCTCACTTCTTAGACCAGGAGTCCTCCCCGCGACCAGCAGACCCATTCACCCGCCTCCAGCATTCTCCCTCTACCTGGACCCCTCACCCTGGCCTCTTACCCGCTCTTGATCTCTTCATTGAAAACTGTCGGCGAGACATTGGTCGTCTCAATTTCTCTGCCCACCTCACTCACTCTAACCTGTCCCCCTCTGAACTTGAGGCACTCCGTTCTCTCAGGTCTAACCCCGACATGGTCATCAAACCTGCAGACAAGGGTGGTGCTGTTGTTGTATGGCGTACTGACCTCTACCTTGCAGAAGCTCAACGCCAACTCACAGACACCTCTTCCTACCTCCCTCTGGACCATGACCCCACCACCGAACATCAAGCCACCGTCCAAAGGACTGTCACTGACCTCATCTCCTCTGGAGATCTTCCCTCTACAGCTTCCAACCTCATAGTCCCGCAACCCCGGACAGCCCGCTTCTATCTCCTTCCCAAAATCCACAAACGGGACTGTCCCAGCAGACCCATTGTGTCAGCCTGCTCCTGCCCAACTGAACTTATTTCTTCCTATCTAGACTCTATCTTTTCTCCGCTGGTGCAGTCTCTTCCCACCTACATCCGTGACTCTTCTGACGCCCTACGTCATTTTGACAATTTCCAGTTTCCTGGTCCCAACCGCCTCCTCTTCACTATGGACGTCCAATCGCTCTACACCTCCATCCCCCACCAGGATGGTTTGAGAGCTCTCCGCTTCTTCCTGGAACAGAGGCCCAAGCAGTCCCCATCCACCAACACCCTCCTCCGCCTGGCTGAACTTGTTCTCACATTGAACAACTTCTCCTTCAACTCCACGCACTTCCTTCAAGTAAAAGGTGTCGCTATGGGTACCCGCATGGGTCCTAGTTATGCCTGTCTTTTTGTGGGATATGTCGAGCATTCTTTGTTCCAGTCCTACTCAGGCCCCCTCCCCCAACTCTTTTTCCGGTACATTGATGACTGTATCGGTGCCGTTTCCTGCTCCCGCCCCGAACTCGAAAACTTTATCAACTTTGCTTCCAATTTCCACCCTTCTCTCACCTTTACATGGTCCATCTCTGACACTTCCCTTCCCTTCCTCGACTTCTCTGTCTCCATCTCTGGGGATAGGTTGTCTACCAATATCCATTATAAGCCCACTGACTCCCACAGCTACCTCGACTACACTTCTTCACACCCTACCTCCTGTAAGGACTCCATTCCATTCTCCCAGTTTCTCCGTCTCCGACGCATCTGCTCTGATGATGCTACCTTCCATGACGGTGCTTCTGATATGACCTCCTTTTTCCTCAACCGAGGATTTCCCCCCACTGTGGTTGACAGGGCCCTCAACCGTGTCCGACCCATTCCCCGCACCTCTACCCTCACCCCTTCCCCTCCCTCCCAGAACCGTGACAGGGTTCCCCTTGTCCTCACTTTTCATCCCACCAGCCTCCATATCCAAAGGATCATCCTCCGCCATTTTCGCCACCTCCAGCGTGATGTCACTACCAGTCGCATCTTCCCCTCCCTTCCCCTGTCAGCATTCCGAAGGGATCGTTCCCTCCGCGACACCCTGGTCCACTCCTCCATTACCCCCACCACCTCGTCCCCGTCCCAGGGCACCTTCCCTTGCAATCGCAGGAGGTGTAATACCTGCCCATTTACCTCCTCTCTCCTCACTATCCCAGGCCCCAAACACTCCTTTCAGGTGAAGCAGCGATTTACTTGTACTTCTTTCAATGTAGTATACTGTATTCGCTGCTCACAGTGTGGTCTCCTCTACATTGGGGAGACCAAGCGCAGACTGGGTGACCGCTTTGCGGAACATCTCCGCTCAGTCCGCAAGCAGGACCCTGAGCTTCCGGTTGCTTGCCATTTCAACACTCCCCCCTGCTCTCATGCTCACATCTCTGTCCTGGGATTGCTGCAGTGTTCCAGTGAACATCAACGCAAGCTCGAGGAACAGCATCTCATCTACCGATTAGGCACACTACAGCCTGCCGGACTGAACATTGAGTTCAATAATTTCAGAGCATGACAGCCCCCCACTTTACTTTCATTTTTAGTCATTTTTAGTTATTTTTTCTTCCTTTTTTTTGCATTCCTTTTTACATTTTTTGCATTTATTTCATTACATCTTAGTTTGTTCAGTTTGCTTACCCACTGTTTTTTTCAGGTTGTTTTTCTTCAGGTTTGCACTTGCTGATGTTCTATATTCAGTATATTCACACCTAATCTGTACTAATGCTTTGTCTTTCAAAACACCATTAACATATTGTTTGCCTTTGCTCCGTGACCTTTTGGTCAGCTATGTGGCCTGGTCCAATCTGCACCTTCTCCTTTGTTATCTCTTGCCCAACCCCCACCTCACTTGTTTATAATCTGTGACTTTTCAAATATTTGTCAGTTCCGAAGAAGGGTCACTGACCCGAAACGTTAACTCTGCTTCTCTTTCCACAGATGCTGCCAGACCTGCTGAGTGAATCCAGCATTTCTTGTTTTTGTTTCAGAATTCCAGCATCCGCAGTATTTTGCTTTTATATTAATATTAACACACTCACTGACACACTGTGTAAATCATGACCCACAGTCAGATGCACCCTGTGAAGTGTAAATCACCCCCACTGTCCTCAGTAATATTAACACACTGACAGAGAACACAGATTAATATTAACACACTCACTGACACACTGTGTATATCATGACCCACAGTCAGATAAACCCTGTGAAGTGTAAAACTTTCCCACTGTCCTCAGTAATATTAACACACTGACAGAGAACACAGATTAATATTAACACACTCACTGACACACTGTGTATATCATGACCCACAGTCAGATAAACACTGTGAAGTGTAAAACACCCCCACTGTCCTCAGTAATATTAACACACTGACAGAGAACACAGATTAATATTAACACACTCACTGACACACTGTGTATATCATGACCCACAGTCAGATAAACCCTGTGAAGTGTAAAACACCCCCACTGTCATCAGTAATATTAACACACTGACAGAGAACACAGATTAATATTAACGCACTCACTGACACACTGTGTACATCATGACCCACAGTCAGATACACCCTGTGAAGTGTAAAACACCCCCTCTGTCCTCAGTAATATTAACACACTGACAGAGAACACAGATTAATATTAACACACTCACTGACACACTGTGTATATCATGACCCACAGTCAGATACACCTGGTGAAGTGTAAAACACCCCCACTGTCCTCAGTAATATTAACACACTGACAGAGAACACAGATTAATATTAACACACTCACTGACACACTGTGTATATCATGACCCACAGTCAGATACACCCGGTGAAGTGTAAAACACCCCCACTGTCCTCAGTAATATTAACACACTGACAGAGAACACAGATTAATATTAACACACTCACTGACACACTGTGTACATCATGACCCACAGTCAGATACACGCATGAAGTGTAAAACACCCCACTGTCCTCAGGAATATTAACACACTGACAGAGAACACAGATTAATATTAACACACTCACTGACACACTGTGTATATCATGACCCAGAGTCAGATACACCCTGTGAAGTGTAAAACATCCCCACTGTCCTCAGGAATATTAACACACTGACAGAGAACACAGATTAATATTAACACACTCACTGACACACTGTGCATATCATCACCCACAGTCAGATACACCCGGTGAAGTGTAAAACATCCCCACTGTCCTCAGGAATATTAACACACTGACAGAGAACACAGATTAATATTAACACACTCACTGACACACTGTGTATATCATGACCCACAATTAGATACAAACTGTGAAGTGTAAAACACCCCCACTGTCCTCAGTAATATTAACACACTGACAGAGAACACAGATTAATATTAACACACTCACTGACACACTGTGTACATCATGACCCACAGTCAGATACACCCGGTGAAGTATAAAACACCCCCACTGTCCTCAGCAATATTAACACACTGACAGAGGACACAGATTAATATTAACACACTCACTGACACACTGTGTACATCATGACCCACAGTCAGATACACCCTGTGAAGTGTAAAACACCCCCACTGTCCTCAGGAATATTAACACACGTTCAGAGAACACAGATTAATATTAACACACTCACTGACACACTGTGCATATCATGACCCACAGTCAGATACACCCTGTGAAGTGTAAAACACCCCCACTGTCCTCAGTAATATTAACACACTGACAGAGAACACAGATTAATATTAACACACTCACTGACACACTGTGTATATCATGACCCACAGTCAGATACACCCTGTGAAGTGTAAAACACCCCCACTGTCCTCAGGAATAGTAACACACTGACAGAGAACACAGATTAATATTAACGCTCTCACTGACACACTGTGTATATCATGACCCACAGTCAGATACACCCTGTGAAGTGCAAAACACCCCCACAGTCCTCAGTAATATTAACACACTGACAGAGAACACAGATTAATATTAACACACTCACTGACACACTGTGTATATCATGACCCACAGTCAGATACACCCTGTGAAGTGTAAAACACCCCCACTGTCCTCAGGAATATTAACACACTGACAGAGAACACAGATTAATATTAACACACTCACTGACACACTGTGTACATCATGACCCACAGTCAGATACACCCTGTGAAGTGTAAAACACCCCCACTGTCCTCAGGAATATTAACACACTGACAGAGAACACAGATTAATATTAACACACTCACTGACACACTGTGTACATCATGACCCACAGTCAGATAAACCCTGTGAAGTGTAAAACACCCCCACTGTCCTCAGGAATATTAACACACTGACAGAGAACACAGATTAATATTAACACACTCACTGACACACTGTGTATATCATGACCCACAGTCAGATGCACCCTGTGAAGTGTAAAACATCCCCACTGCCCTCAGTAATATTAACACCTGACAGACACCACAGATTAATATTAACACACTCACTGACACACTGTGTATATCATGACCCACAGTCAGATACACCCTGTGAAGTGTAAAACACCCCCACTGTCCTCAGGAATATTAACACACTGACAGAGAACACAGATTAATATTAACACACTCACTGACACACTGTGTACATCATGACCCACAGTCAGATAAACCCTGTGAAGTGTAAAACACCCCCACTGTCCTCAGTAATATTAACACACTGACAGAGAACACAGATTAATATTAACACACTCACTGACACACTGTGTATATCATGACCCACAATTAGATACAAACTGTGAAGTGTAAAACACCCCCACTGTCCTCAGTAATATTAACACACTGACAGAGAACACAGATTAATATTAACACACTCACTGACACACTGTGTACATCATGACCCACAGTCAGATACACCCGGTGAAGTATAAAACACCCCCAATGTCCTCAGCAATATTAACACACTGACAGAGGACACAGATTAATATTAACACACTCACTGACACACTGTGTACATCATGACCCACAGTCAGATACACCCTGTGAAGTGTAAAACACCCCCACTGTCCTCAGGAATATTAACACACATTCAGAGAACACAGATTAATATTAACACACTCACTGACACACTGTGCATATCATGACCCACAGTCAGATACACCCTGTGAAGTGTAAAACACCCCCACTGTCCTCAGTAATATTAACACACTGACAGAGAACACAGATTAATATTAACACACTCACTGACACACTGTGTATATCATGACCCACAGTCAGATACACCCTGTGAAGTGTAAAACACCCCCACTGTCCTCAGGCATAGTAACACACTGACAGAGAACACAGATTAATATTAACGCTCTCACTGACACACTGTGTATATCAAGACCCACAGTCAGATACACCCTGTGAAGTGCAAAACACCCCCACAGTCCTCAGTAATATTAACACACTGACAGAGAACACAGATTAATATTAACACACTCACTGACACACTGTGTATATCATGACCCACAGTCAGATACACCCTGTGAAGTGTAAAACACCCCCACTGTCCAGAGGAATATTAACACACTGACAGAGAACACAGATTAATATTAACACACTCACTGACACACTGTGTACATCATGACCCACAGTCAGATACACCCTGTGAAGTGTAAAACACCCCCACTGTCCTCAGGAATATTAACACACTGACAGAGAACACAGATTAATATTAACACACTCACTGACACACTGTGTACATCATGACCCACAGTCAGATAAACCCTGTGAAGTGTAAAACACCCCCACTGTCCTCAGGAATATTAACACACTGACAGAGAACACAGATTAATATTAACACACTCACTGACACACTGTGTATATCATGACCCACAGTCAGATACACCCTGTGAAGTGTAAAACATCCCCACTGCCCTCAGTAATATTAACACCTGACAGACACCACAGATTAATATTAACACACTCACTGACACACTGTGTATATCATGACCCACAGTCAGATACACCCTGTGAAGTGTAACACACCCCCACTGTCCTCAGGAATATTAACACACTGACAGAGAACACAGATTAATATTAACACACTCACTGACACACTGTGTACATCATGACCCACAGTCAGATAAACCCTGTGAAGTGTAAAACACCCCCACTGTCCTCAGTAATATTAACACACTGACAGAGAACACAGATTAATATTAAGACACTCACTGACACACTGTGTATATCATGACCCACAATTAGATACAAACTGTGAAGTGTAAAACACCCCCACTGTCCTCAGTAATATTAACACACTGACAGAGAACACAGATTAATATTAACACACTCACTGACACACTGTGTACATCATGACCCACAGTCAGATACACCCGGTGAAGTATAAAACACCCCCACTGTCCTCAGCAATATTAACACACTGACAGAGGACACAGATTAATATTAACACACTCACTGACACACTGTGTACATCATGACCCACAGTCAGATACACCCTGTGAAGTGTAAAACACCCCCACTGTCCTCAGGAATATTAACACACGTTCAGAGAACACAGATTAATATTAACACACTCACTGACACACTGTGCATATCATGACCCACAGTCAGATACACCCTGTGAAGTGTAAAACACCCCCACTGTCCTCAGTAATATTAACACACTGACAGAGAACACAGATTAATATTAACACACTCACTGACACACTGTGTATATCATGACCCACAGTCAGATACACCCTGTGAAGTGTAAAACACCCCCACTGTCCTCAGGAATAGTAACACACTGACAGAGAACACAGATTAATGTTAACGCTCTCACTGACACACTGTGTATATCATGACCCACAGTCAGATACACCCTGTGAAGTGCAAAACACCCACACAGTCCTCAGTAATATTAACACACTGACAGAGAACACAGATTAATATTAACACACTCACTGACACACTGTGTATATCATGACCCACAGTCAGATACACCCTGTGAAGTGTAAAACACCCCCACTGTCCTCAGGAATATTAACACACTGACAGAGAACACAGATTAATATTAACACACTCACTGACACACTGTGTACATCATGACCCACAGTCAGATACACCCTGTGAAGTGTAAAACACCCCCACTGTCCTCAGGAATATTAACACACTGACAGAGAACACAGATTAATATTAACACACTCACTGACACACTGTGTATATCATGACCCACAGTCAGATAAACCCTGTGAAGTGTAAAACACCCCCACTGTCCTCAGGAATATTAACACACTGACAGAGAACACAGATTAATATTAACACACTCACTGACACACTGTGTATATCATGACCCACAGTCAGATACACCCTGTGAAGTGTAAAACATCCCCACTGCCCTCAGTAATATTAACACCTGACAGACACCACAGATTAATATTAACACACTCACTGACACACTGTGTATATCATGACCCACAGTCAGATACACCCTGTGAAGTGTAAAACACCCCCACTGTCCTCAGGAATATTAACACACTGACAGAGAACACAGATTAATATTAACACACTCACTGACACACTGTGTACATCATGACCCACAGTCAGATAAACCCTGTGAAGTGTAAAACACCCCCACTGTCCTCAGTAATATTAACACACTGACAGAGAACACAGATTAATATTAACACACTCACTGACACACTGTGTATATCATGACCCACAGTCAGATACACCCTGTGAAGTGTAAAACACCCCCACTGTCCTCAGGAATATTAACACACTGACAGAGAACACAGATTAATATTAACACACTCACTGACACACTGTGTATATCATGACCCACAGTCAGATACACCCTGTGAAGTGTAAAACATCCCCACTGTCCTCAGTAATATTAACACACTGACAGAGAACAAAGATTAATATTAACATATTGTTTGCCTTTGCTCCGTGACCTTTTGGTCAGCTATGTCGCCTGGTCCAATTTGCACCTTCTCCTTTGTTATCTCTTGCCCAACCCCCACCTCACTTGTTTATAATCTGTGACTTTTCTAATATTTGTCAGTTCCGAAGAAGGGTCACTGACCCGAAACGTTAACTCTGCTTCTCTTTCCACAGATGCTGCCAGACCTGCTGAGTGAATCCAGCATTTCTTGTTTTTGTTTCAGATTTCCAGCATCCGCAGTATTTTGCTTTTATTTTAGTGTTTAATTCACTGCCACTTCTCTTCCAGGAATGCCTACCTTGAAGAAGTTCTGCTCTTCTCTCCGACGGGATTTTCGTTTGTCTCTTTTACCTTGTTCACCTTCATTGCTTTCTATTTCCCTCCTGGTGTTTGATAAGGTATCTACCAAAATTCGTTTTCACAGCCACATCTCCTTCCTCAGTGACTGTCTCCGGCTCCGACTGATTCCACGTGGATTCCAACTGCAGTTTCACCCATCATGCTTTGAAACCACCCAGGATCACAGGTATCTCCGAGAAATACAACGTTCCTCGGACTGCTACTCTCGCCGCATCCTGAGATCTACACTCAGTGCTATGCGCCACCATATACACACACTGGACCTCTCTCTCCAGCAGCACCGTCTCACCTTATCTCAAATCTGTTCTACTCCGCAGTTTCATCTCATCTTACGTCTCATCCGACGCATTAACAAAAAACTTTTTTTCTTCCTTTCAGGTGTTAAGGAACGCAAGCTCCAGCAGCTGATGGGGACTAATGCCCCTCCAGATCCTCCTTCCGCTTCACTTCCCTCTGACCCCACCCCTTCTGATCTCACCCCCTGCCGTGTATTCACTATACCCTCTTACCTCCCCCTCTCTGATGCTGAGCGTTCTGTACTCAGCAAAGGACTCAGTTTTATCCCATTACGTCCCCACCTCAATGAATTTCGCGCTCGGCATGACGTTGAGCTCTTCTTCCGTCGCCTCCGCCTCCGGGCTCACTTCTTAGACCAGGAGTCCTCCCCCCGACCAGCAGACCCATTCACCCGCCTCCAGCATTCTCCCTCTACCTGGACCCCTCACCCTGGCCTCTTACCCGCTCTTGATCTCTTCATTGAAAACTGTCGGCGAGACATTGGTCGTCTCAATTTCTCTGCCCACCTCACTCACTCTAACCTGTCCCCCTCTGAACTTGAGGCACTCCGTTCTCTCAGGTCTAACCCCGACATGGTCATCAAACCTGCAGACAAGGGTGGTGCTGTTGTTGTATGGCGTACCGACCTCTACCTTGCAGAAGCTCAACGCCAACTCACAGACACCTCTTCCTACCTCCCTCTGGACCATGACCCCACCACCGAACATCAAGCCACCGTCCAAAGGACTGTCACTGACCTCATCTCCTCTGGAGATCTTCCCTCTACAGCTTCCAACCTCATAGTCCCGCAACCCCGGACAGCCCGCTTCTATCTCCTTCCCAAAATCCACAAACGGGACTGTCCCAGCAGACCCATTGTGTCAGCCTGCTCCTGCCCAACTGAACTTATTTCTTCCTATCTAGACTCTATCTTTTCTCCGCTGGTGCAGTCTCTTCCCACCTACATCCGTGACTCTTCTGACGCCCTACGTCATTTTGACAATTTCCAGTTTCCTGGTCCCAACCGCCTCCTCTTCACTATGGACGTCCAATCGCTCTACACCTCCATCCCCCACCAGGATGGTTTGAGAGCTCTCCGCTTCTTCCTGGAACAGAGGCCCAAGCAGTCCCCATCCACCAACACCCTCCTCCGCCTGGCTGAACTTGTTCTCACATTGAACAACTTCTCCTTCAACTCCACGCACTTCCTTCAAGTAAAAGGTGTCGCTATGGGTACCCGCATGGGTCCTAGTTATGCCTGTCTTTTTGTGGGATATGTCGAGCATTCTTTGTTCCAGTCCTACTCAGGCCCCCTCCCCCAACTCTTTTTCCGGTACATTGATGACTGTATCGGTGCCGTTTCCTGCTCCCGCCCCGAACTCGAAAACTTTATCAACTTTGCTTCCAATTTCCACCCTTCTCTCACCTTTACATGGTCCATCTCTGACACTTCCCTTCCCTTCCTCGACTTCTCTGTCTCCATCTCTGGGGATAGGTTGTCTACCAATATCCATTATAAGCCCACTGACTCCCACAGCTACCTCGACTACACTTCTTCACACCCTACCTCCTGTAAGGACTCCATTCCATTCTCCCAGTTTCTCAGTCTCCGACGCATCTGCTCTGATGATGCTACCTTCCATGACGGTGCTTCTGATATGACCTCCTTTTTCCTCAACCGAGGATTTCCCCCCACTGTGGTTGACAGGGCCCTCAACCGTGTCCGACCCATTCCCCGCACCTCTACCCTCACCCCTTCCCCTCCCTCCCAGAACCGTGACAGGGTTCCCCTTGTCCTCACTTTTCATCCCACCAGCCTCCATATCCAAAGGATCATCCTCCGCCATTTTCGCCACCTCCAGCGTGATGTCACTACCAGTCGCATCTTCCCCTCCCTTCCCCTGTCAGCATTCCGAAGGGATCGTTCCCTCCGCGACACCCTGGTCCACTCCTCCATTACCCCCACCACCTCGTCCCCGTCCCAGGGCACCTTCCCTTGCAATCGCAGGAGGTGTAATACCTGCCCATTTACCTCCTCTCTCCTCACTATCCCAGGCCCCAAACACTCCTTTCAGGTGAAGCAGCGATTTACTTGTACTTCTTTCAATGTAGTATACTGTATTCGCTGCTCACAGTGTGGTCTCCTCTACATTGGGGAGACCAAGCGCAGACTGGGTGACCGCTTTGCGGAACATCTCCGCTCAGTCCGCAAGCAGGACCCTGAGCTTCCGGTTGCTTGCCATTTCAACACTCCCCCCTGCTCTCATGCTCACATCTCTGTCCTGGGATTGCTGCAGTGTTCCAGTGAACATCAACGCAAGCTCGAGGAACAGCATCTCATCTACCGATTAGGCACACTACAGCCTGCCGGACTGAACATTGAGTTCAATAATTTCAGAGCATGACAGCCCCCCACTTTACTTTCATTTTTAGTCATTTTTAGTTATTTTTTCTTCCTTTTTTTTGCATTCCTTTTTACATTTTTTGCATTTATTTCATTTCATCTTAGTTTGTTCAGTTTGCTTACCCACTGTTTTTTTCAGGTTGTTTTTCTTCAGGTTTGCACTTGCTGATGTTCTATATTCAGTATATTCACACCTAATCTGTACTAATGCTTTGTCTTTCAAAACACCATTAACATATTGTTTGCCTTTGCTCCGTGACCTTTTGGTCAGCTATGTGGCCTGGTCCAATCTGCACCTTCTCCTTTGTTATCTCTTGCCCAACCCCCACCTCACTTGTTTATAATCTGTGACTTTTCAAATATTTGTCAGTTCCGAAGAAGGGTCACTGACCCGAAACGTTAACTCTGCTTCTCTTTCCACAGATGCTGCCAGACCTGCTGAGTGAATCCAGCATTTCTTGTTTTTGTTTCAGATTTCCAGCATCCGCAGTATTTTGCTTTTATATTAATATTAACACACTCACTGACACACTGTGTAAATCATGACCCACAGTCAGATGCACCCTGTGAAGTGTAAAACACCCCCTCTGTCCTCAGTAATATTAACACACTGACAGAGCACACAGATTAATATTAACACACTCACTGACACACTGTGTATATAATGACCCACAGTCAGATACACCTGGTGAAGTGTAAAACTTTCCCACTGTCCTCAGTAATATTAACACACTGACAGAGAACACAGATTAATATTAACACACTCACTGACACACTGTGTATATCATGACCCACAGTCAGATACACCCGGTGAAGTGTAAAACACCCCCACTGTCCTCAGTAATATTAACACACTGACAGAGAACACAGATTAATATTAACACACTCACTGACACACTGTGTACATCATGACCCACAGTCAGATACACGCATGAAGTGTAAAACACCCCACTGTCCTCAGGAATATTAACACACTGACAGAGAACACAGATTAATATTAACACACTCACTGACACACTGTGTATATCATGACCCAGAGTCAGATACACCCTGTGAAGTGTAAAACATCCCCACTGTCCTCAGGAATATTAACACACTGACAGAGAACACAGATTAATATTAACACACTCACTGACACACTGTGCATATCATCACCCACAGTCAGATACACCCGGTGAAGTGTAAAACATCCCCACTGTCCTCAGGAATATTAACACACTGACAGAGAACACAGATTAATAATAACACACTCACTGACACACTGTGTACATCATGACCCACAGTCAGATAAACCCTGTGAAGTGTAAAACACCCCCACTGTCCTCAGTAATATTAACACACTGACAGAGAACACAGATTAATATTAACACACTCACTGACACACTGTGTATATCATGACCCACAGTCAGATAAACCCTGTGAAGTGTAAAACACCCCCACTGTCCTCAGGAATATTAACACACTGACAGAGAACACAGATTAATATTAACACACTCACTGACACACTGTGTACATCATGACCCTCAGTCAGATACACCCTGTGAAGTGTAAAACACCCCCACTGTCCTCAGTAATATTAACGCACTGACAGAGAACACAGATTAATATTAACACACTCACTGACACACTGTGTACACCATGACCCACAGTCAGATACACCCTGTGAAGTGTAAAACACCCCCACTGTCCTCGGTAATATTAACACACTGACAGAGAACACAGAATAATATTAACACACTCACTGACACACTGTGTATATCATGACCCACAGTCAGATAAACCCTGTGAAGTGTAAAACATCCCCACTGTCCTCAGGAATATTAACACACTGACAGAGAACACAGATTAATATTAACACACTCACTGACACACTGTGTACATCATGACCCACAGTCAGATACACCCTGTAAAGTGTAAAACATCCCCACTGTCCTCAGTAATATTAACACACTGACAGAGAACACAGATTAATATTAACACACTCACTGACACACTGTGTATATCATGACCCACAGTCAGATACACCCTGTGAAGTGTAAAACACCCCCACTGTCCTCAGGAATATTAACACACTGACAGAGAACACAGATTAATATTAACACACTCACTGACACACTGTGTACATCATGACCCACAGTCAGATACACCCTGTAAAGTGTAAAACATCCCCACTGTCCTCAGTAATATTAACACACTGACAGAGAACACAGATTAATATTAACACACTCACTGACACACTGTGTATATCATGACCCACAGTCAGATACACCTGGTGAAGTGTAAAACACCCCCACTGTCCTCAGTAATATTAACACACTGACAGAGAACACAGATTAATATTAACACACTCACTGACACACTGTGTATATCATGACCCACAGTCAGATACACCCGGTGAAGTGTAAAACACTCCCACTGTCCTCAGTAATATTAACACACTGACAGAGAACACAGATTAATATTAACACACTCACTGACACACTGTGTACATCATGACCCACAGTCAGATACACGCATGAAGTGTAAAACACCCCACTGTCCTCAGGAATATTAACACACTGACAGAGAACACAGATTAATATTAACACACTCACTGACACACTGTGTATATCATGACCCAGAGTCAGATACACCCTGTGAAGTGTAAAACATCCCCACTGTCCTCAGGAATATTAACACACTGACAGAGAACACAGATTAATATTAACACACTCACTGACACACTGTGCATATCATCACCCACAGTCAGATACACCCGGTGAAGTGTAAAACATCCCCACTGTCCTCAGGAATATTAACACACTGACAGAGAACACAGATTAATATTAACACACTCACTGACACACTGTGTACATCATGACCCACAGTCAGATCAACCCTGTGAAGTGTAAAACACCCCCACTGTCCTCAGTAATATTAACACACTGACAGAGAACACAGATTAATATTAACACACTCACTGACACACTGTGTATATCATGACCCACAGTCAGATAAACCCTGTGAAGTGTAAAACACCCCCACTGTCCTCAGGAATATTAACACACTGACAGAGAACACAGATTAATATTAACACACTCACTGACACACTGTGTACATCATGACCCTCAGTCAGATACACCCTGTGAAGTGTAAAACACCCCCACTGTCCTCAGTAATATTAACGCACTGACAGAGAACACAGATTAATATTAACACACTCACTGACACACTGTGTACACCATGACCCACAGTCAGATACACCCTGTGAAGTGTAAAACACCCCCACTGTCCTCGGTAATATTAACACACTGACAGAGAACACAGATTAATATTAACACACTCACTGTCACACTGTGTACATCATGACCCACAGTCAGATACACCCTGTAAAGTGTAAAACATCCCCACTGTCCTCAGTAATATTAACACACTGACAGAGAACACAGATTAATATTAACACACTCACTGACACACTGTGTATATCATGACCCACAGTCAGATACACCCTGTGAAGTGTAAAACACCCCCACTGTCCTCAGGAATATTAACACACTGACAGAGAACACAGATTAATATTAACACACTCACTGACACACTGTGTATATCATGACCCACAGTCAGATACACCCTGTGAAGTGTAAAACACCCCCACTGTCCTCAGGAATATTAACACACTGACAGAGAACACAGATTAATATTAACACACTCACTGACACACTGTGTATATCATGACCCAGAGTCAGATACACCCTGTGAAGTGTAAAACATCCCCACTGTCCTCAGGAATATTAACACACTGACAGAGAACACAGATTAATATTAACACACTCACTGACACACTGTGCATATCATCACCCACAGTCAGATACACCCGGTGAAGTGTAAAACATCCCCACTGTCCTCAGGAATATTAACACACTGACAGAGAACACAGATTAATAATAACACACTCACTGACACACTGTGTACATCATGACCCACAGTCAGATAAACCCTGTGAAGTGTAAAACACCCCCACTGTCCTCAGTAATATTAACACACTGACAGAGAACACAGATTAATATTAACACACTCACTGACACACTGTGTATATCATGACCCACAGTCAGATAAACCCTGTGAAGTGTAAAACACCCCCACTGTCCTCAGGAATATTAACACACTGACAGAGAACACAGATTAATATTAACACACTCACTGACACACTGTGTACATCATGACCCTCAGTCAGATACACCCTGTGAAGTGTAAAACACCCCCACTGTCCTCAGTAATATTAACGCACTGACAGAGAACACAGATTAATATTAACACACTCACTGACACACTGTGTACACCATGACCCACAGTCAGATACACCCTGTGAAGTGTAAAACACCCCCACTGTCCTCGGTAATATTAACACACTGACAGAGAACACAGAATAATATTAACACACTCACTGACACACTGTGTATATCATGACCCACAGTCAGATAAACCCTGTGAAGTGTAAAACATCCCCACTGTCCTCAGGAATATTAACACACTGACAGAGAACACAGATTAATATTAACACACTCACTGACACACTGTGTACATCATGACCCACAGTCAGATACACCCTGTAAAGTGTAAAACATCCCCACTGTCCTCAGTAATATTAACACACTGACAGAGAACACAGATTAATATTAACACACTCACTGACACACTGTGTATATCATGACCCACAGTCAGATACACCCTGTGAAGTGTAAAACACCCCCACTGTCCTCAGGAATATTAACACACTGACAGAGAACACAGATTAATATTAACACACTCACTGACACACTGTGTACATCATGACCCACAGTCAGATACACCCTGTAAAGTGTAAAACATCCCCACTGTCCTCAGTAATATTAACACACTGACAGAGAACACAGATTAATATTAACACACTCACTGACACACTGTGTATATCATGACCCACAGTCAGATACACCTGGTGAAGTGTAAAACACCCCCACTTTCCTCAGTAATATTAACACACTGACAGAGAACACAGATTAATATTAACACACTCACTGACACACTGTGTATATCATGACCCACAGTCAGATACACCCGGTGAAGTGTAAAACACCCCCACTGTCCTCAGTAATATTAACACACTGACAGAGAACACAGATTAATATTAACACACTCACTGACACACTGTGTACATCATGACCCACAGTCAGATACACGCATGAAGTGTAAAACACCCCACTGTCCTCAGGAATATTAACACACTGACAGAGAACACAGATTAATATTAACACACTCACTGACACACTGTGTATATCATGACCCAGAGTCAGATACACCCTGTGAAGTGTAAAACATCCCCACTGTCCTCAGGAATATTAACACACTGACAGAGAACACAGATTAATATTAACACACTCACTGACACACTGTGCATATCATCACCCACAGTCAGATACACCCGGTGAAGTGTAAAACATCCCCACTGTCCTCAGGAATATTAACACACTGACAGAGAACACAGATTAATATTAACACACTCACTGACACACTGTGTACATCATGACCCACAGTCAGATCAACCCTGTGAAGTGTAAAACACCCCCACTGTCCTCAGTAATATTAACACACTGACAGAGAACACAGATTAATATTAACACACTCACTGACACACTGTGTATATCATGACCCACAGTCAGATAAACCCTGTGAAGTGTAAAACACCCCCACTGTCCTCAGGAATATTAACACACTGACAGAGAACACAGATTAATATTAACACACTCACTGACACACTGTGTACATCATGACCCTCAGTCAGATACACCCTGTGAAGTGTAAAACACCCCCACTGTCCTCAGTAATATTAACGCACTGACAGAGAACACAGATTAATATTAACACACTCACTGACACACTGTGTACACCATGACCCACAGTCAGATACACCCTGTGAAGTGTAAAACACCCCCACTGTCCTCGGTAATATTAACACACTGACAGAGAACACAGATTAATATTAACACACTCACTGTCACACTGTGTACATCATGACCCACAGTCAGATACACCCTGTAAAGTGTAAAACATCCCCACTGTCCTCAGTAATATTAACACACTGACAGAGAACACAGATTAATATTAACACACTCACTGACACACTGTGTATATCATGACCCACAGTCAGATACACCCTGTGAAGTGTAAAACACCCCCACTGTCCTCAGGAATATTAACACACTGACAGAGAACACAGATTAATATTAACACACTCACTGGCACACTGTGTATATCATGACCCACAGTCAGATACACCCTGTGAAGTGTAAAACACCCCCACTGTCCTCAGGAATATTAACACACTGACAGAGAACACAGATTAATATTAACACACTCACTGACACACTGTGTATATCATGACCCAAAGTCAGATACACCCTGTGAAGTGTAGAACACCCCCACTGCCCTCAGGAATATTAACACACTGACAGAGAACACAGATTAATATTAACACACTCACCGACACACTGTGTATATCATGACCCACAGTCAGATACACCCTGTGAAGTGTAAAACACCCCCACTGTCCTCAGGAATATTAACACACTGACAGAGAACACAGATTAATATTAACACACTCACTGACACAGTGTGTATATCATGACCCACAGTCAGATACACCCTGTGAAGTGTAAAACACCCCCACTGTCCTCAGTAATATTAACACACTGACAGAGTACACAGATTAATATTAACACAATCACTGACACAGTGTGTATATCATGACCCACTGTCAGATACACCCTGTGAAGTGTAAAACACCCCCACTGTCCTCAGTAATATTAACACACTGACAGAGAACACAGATTAATATTAACACACTCACTGACACACTGTGTAAATCATGACCCACAGTCAGATACACCCGGTGAAGTGTAAAGCAGCCCCACTGTCCTCAGCAATATTAACACACTGACAGAGAACACAGATTAATATTAACACACTCACTGACACACTGTGTATATCATGACCCACAGTCAGATACACCCTGTGAAGTGTAAAACACCCCCACTGTCCTCAGGAATATTAACACACTGACAGAGAACACAGATTAATATTAGCACACTCACTGACACACTGTGTCCATCATGACCCACAGTCAGATACACCCTTTGAAGTGTAAAACACCCCCACTGTCCTCAGGAATATTAACACACTGACAGAGGACACAGATTAATATTAACACACTCACTGACACACTGTGTACATCATGACCCACAGTCAGATACACCCTGTGAAGTGTAAAACACCCCCACTGTACTCAGTAATATTAACACACTGACAGAGAACACAGATTAATATTAACACACTCTCTGACACACTGTGTAAATCATGACCCACAGTCAGATACACCCGGTGAAGTGTAAAACACCCCACTGTCCTCAGTAATATTAACACACTGACAGAGAACACAGATTAATATTAACACTCTCACTGACACACTGTGTAAATCATGACCCACAGTCAGATACACCCGGTGAAGTGTAAAACACCCCCACTGTCCTCAGCAATATTAACACACTGACAGAGAACACAGATTAATATTAACACTCTCACTGACACACTGTGTACATCATGACCCACAGTCAGATACACCCTGTGAAGTGTAAAACACCCCCACTGTCCTCAGGAATATTAACACACTGACAGAGAACACAGATTAATATTAACACACTCACTGACACACTGTGTATATCATGACCCACAGTCAGATACACCCGGTGAAGTGTAAAACACCCCCACTGTCCTCAGTAATATTAACACACTGACAGAGAACACAGATTAATATTAACACACTCACTGACACACTGTGTACATCATGACCCACAGTCAGATACACGCATGAAGTGTAAAACACCCCACTGTCCTCAGGAATATTAACACACTGACAGAGAACACAGATTAATATTAACACACTCACTGACACACTGTGTATATCATGACCCAGAGTCAGATACACCCTGTGAAGTGTAAAACATCCCCACTGTCCTCAGGAATATTAACACACTGACAGAGAACACAGATTAATATTAACACACTCACTGACACACTGTGCATATCATCACCCACAGTCAGATACACCCGGTGAAGTGTAAAACATCCCCACTGTCCTCAGGAATATTAACACACTGACAGAGAACACAGATTAATATTAACACACTCACTGACACACTGTGTACATCATGACCCACAGTCAGATCAACCCTGTGAAGTGTAAAACACCCCCACTGTCCTCAGTAATATTAACACACTGACAGAGAACACAGATTAATATTAACACACTCACTGACACACTGTGTATATCATGACCCACAGTCAGATAAACCCTGTGAAGTGTAAAACACCCCCACTGTCCTCAGGAATATTAACACACTGACAGAGAACACAGATTAATATTAACACACTCACTGACACACTGTGTACATCATGACCCTCAGTCAGATACACCCTGTGAAGTGTAAAACACCCCCACTGTCCTCAGTAATATTAACGCACTGACAGAGAACACAGATTAATATTAACACACTCACTGACACACTGTGTACACCATGACCCACAGTCAGATACACCCTGTGAAGTGTAAAACACCCCCACTGTCCTCGGTAATATTAACACACTGACAGAGAACACAGATTAATATTAACACACTCACTGTCACACTGTGTACATCATGACCCACAGTCAGATACACCCTGTAAAGTGTAAAACATCCCCACTGTCCTCAGTAATATTAACACACTGACAGAGAACACAGATTAATATTAACACACTCACTGACACACTGTGTATATCATGACCCACAGTCAGATACACCCTGTGAAGTGTAAAACACCCCCACTGTCCTCAGGAATATTAACACACTGACAGAGAACACAGATTAATATTAACACACTCACTGACACACTGTGTATATCATGACCCACAGTCAGATACACCCTGTGAAGTGTAAAACACCCCCACTGTCCTCAGGAATATTAACACACTGACAGAGAACACAGATTAATATTAACACACTCACTGACACACTGTGTATATCATGACCCAAAGTCAGATACACCCTGTGAAGTGTAGAACACCCCCACTGCCCTCAGGAATATTAACACACTGACAGAGAACACAGATTAATATTAACACACTCACCGACACACTGTGTATATCATGACCCACAGTCAGATACACCCTGTGAAGTGTAAAACACCCCCACTGTCCTCAGGAATATTAACACACTGACAGAGAACACAGATTAATATTAACACACTCACTGACACAGTGTGTATATCATGACCCACAGTCAGATACACCCTGTGAAGTGTAAAACACCCCCACTGTCCTCAGTAATATTAACACACTGACAGAGTACACAGATTAATATTAACACAATCACTGACACAGTGTGTATATCATGACCCACTGTCAGATACACCCTGTGAAGTGTAAAACACCCCCACTGTCCTCAGTAATATTAACACACTGACAGAGAACACAGATTAATATTAACACACTCACTGACACACTGTGTAAATCATGACCCACAGTCACATACACCCGGTGAAGTGTAAAGCAGCCCCACTGTCCTCAGCAATATTAACACACTGACAGAGAACACAGATTAATATTAACACACTCACTGACACACTGTGTATATCATGACCCACAGTCAGATACACCCTGTGAAGTGTAAAACACCCCCACTGTCCTCAGGAATATTAACACACTGACAGAGAACACAGATTAATATTAGCACACTCACTGACACACTGTGTCCATCATGACCCACAGTCAGATACACCCTTTGAAGTGTAAAACACCCCCACTGTCCTCAGGAATATTAACACACTGACAGAGGACACAGATTAATATTAACACACTCACTGACACACTGTGTACATCATGACCCACAGTCAGATACACCCTGTGAAGTGTAAAACACCCCCACTGTCCTCAGTAATATTAACACACTGACAGAGAACACAGATTAATATTAACACACTCTCTGACACACTGTGTAAATCATGACCCACAGTCAGATACACCCGGTGAAGTGTAAAACACCCCACTGTCCTCAGTAATATTAACACACTGACAGAGAACACAGATTAATATTAACACTCTCACTGACACACTGTGTAAATCATGACCCACAGTCAGATACACCCGGTGAAGTGTAAAACACCCCCACTGTCCTCAGCAATATTAACACACTGACAGAGAACACAGATTAATATTAACACTCTCACTGACACACTGTGTACATCATGACCCACAGTCAGATACACCCTGTGAAGTGTAAAACACCCCCACTGTCCTCAGGAATATTAACACACTGACAGAGAACACGGATTAATATTAACACACTCACTGACACACTGTGTACATCATGACCCACAGTCAGATACTCCCGGTGAATTGTAAAACACCCCCACTGTCCTCAGGAATATTAACACACTGACAGAGAACACAGATTAATATTAACACACTCACTGACACACTGTGTACATCATGACCCACAGTCAGATACACCCGGTGAAGTGTAAAACACCCCCACTGTCCTCAGGAATATTAACACACTGACAGAGAACACAGATTAATATTAACACACTCACTGACACACTGTGTACATCATGACCCACGGTCAGATACACCCTGTGAAGTGTAAAACACCCCCACTGTCCTCAGTAATATTAACACACTGACAGAGAACACAGATTAATATTAACACACTCACTGACACACTGTGTATATCATGACCCACAGCCAGATACACCCTGTGAAGTGTAAAACACCCCCACTGTCCTCAGCAATATTAACACGCTGACAGAGTACACAGATTAATATTAACACATTCACTGACACACTGTGTATATCATGACCCACAGTCAGATAAACCCTGTGAAGTGTGAAACACCCCCACTGTCCTCAGTAATATTAACACACTGACAGAGAACACAGATTAATATTAACACACACACTGACACACTGTGTATATCATGACCCACAGTCAGATATACCCTGTGAAGTGTAGAACATTACCACTGTCCTCAGTAATATTAACACACTGACAGAGAACACAGATTAATATTAACACAGTCACTGACACACTGTGTATATCATGACCCACAGTCAGATACACCCTGTGAAGTGTAAAACACCTCCACTGTCCTCAGGAATATTAACACACTGACAGAGAACACATATTAATATTAACACACTCACTGACACACTGTGTACATCATGACCCACAGTCAGATACACTCTGTGAAGTGCAAAACACCCCCACTGTCCTCAGCAATATTAACACACTGACAGAGAACACATATTAATATTAACACACTCACTGACACACTGTGTACATCATGACCCACAGTCAGATACACCCTGTGAAGTGTAAAACACCCCCACTGTCCTCAGTAATATTAACACACTGACAGAGAACACAGATTAATATTAACACATTCACTGACACACTGTGTATATCATGACCCACAGTTAGATACACCCTGTGAAGTGTAAAACGCCCCCACTGTCCTCAGGAATATTATCACACTGAGAGAGAACACAGATTACTATTAACACACTCACTGACACACTGTGTATATCATGACCCACAGTCAGATACACCCTGTGAAGTGTAAAACACCCCCACTGTCCTCAGTAATATTAACACACTGACAGAGAACACAGATTAATATTCACACACTCACTGACACACTGTGTATATCATGACCCACAGTCAGATACACCCTGTGAAGTGTAAAACACCCCCACTGTCCTCAGTAATATTAACACACTGACAGAGAACACAGATTAATATTAACACACTCACTGACACACTGTGTATATCATGACCCACAGTCAGATACACCCTGTGAAGTGTAAAACACCCCCACTGTCCTCAGTAATATTAACACACTGACAGAGAACACAGATTAATATTAACACACTCACTGACACACTGTGTATATCATGACCCACAGTCAGATACACCCTGTGAAGTGTAAAACACCCCCACTGTCCTCAGTAATATAAACACACTGACAGAGAACACAGATTAATATTCACACACTCACTGACACACTGTGTATATCATGACCCACAGTCAGATACACCCTGTGAAGTGTAAAACACCCCCACTGTCCTCAGTAATATTAACACACTGACAGAGAACACAGATTAATATTAACACACTCACTGACACACTGTGTATATCATGACACACAGTCAGATAAACCCTGTGAAGTGTAAAACACCCCCACTGTCCTCAGGAATATTAACACACTGACAGAGAACACAGATTAATATTAACATACTCACTGACACACTGTGTATATCATGACCCACAGTCAGATACACCCTGTGAAGTGTAAAACACCCCCACTGTCCTCAGGAATATTAACACACTGACAGAGAACACAGATTAATATTAACACACTCACTGACACACTGTGTATATCATGACCCACAGTCAGATACACCCGGTGAAGTGTAAAACACCCCCACTGTCCTCAGGAATATTAACACACTGATAGAGAACACAGATTAATATTAACACACTCACTGACACACTGTGTACATCATGACCCACAGTCAGATACACCCTGTGAAGTGTAAAACATCCCCACTGTCCTCAGTAATATTAACACACTGACAGAGAACACAGATTAATATTAACACATTCACTGACACACTGTGTATATCATGATCCACAGTCAGATACACCCTGTGAAGTGTAAAACACCCCCACTGTCCTCAGGAATATTAACACACTGACAGAGAACACAGATTAATATTAACACACTCACTGACACACTGTGTATATCATGACATAGAGTCAGATACACCCTGTGAAGTGTAAAACACCCCCACTGTCCTCAGTAATATTAACACACTGACAGAGAACACGGATTAATATTAACACACTCACTGACACACTGTGTATATCATGACCCAGAGTCAGATACACCCTGTGAAGTGTAAAACACCCCCAATGTCCTCAGTAATATTAACACACTGACAGAGAACACAGATTAATATTAACACACTCACTGACACACTGTGTATATCATGACCCACAGTCAGATACACCCTGTGAAGTGTAAAACACCCCCACTGTCCTCAGTAATATTAACACACTGACAGAGAACACAGATTAATATTAACACACTCACTGACACACTGTGTATATCATGACCCACAGTCAGATACACCCTGTGAAGTGTAAAACACCCCCACTGTCCTCAGTAATATTAACACACTGACAGAGAACACAGATTAATATTCACACACTCACTGACACACTGTGTATATCATGACCCACAGTCAGATACACCATGTGAAGTGTAAAACACCCCCACTGTCCTCAGTAATATTAACACACTGACAGAGAACACAGATTAATATTAACACACTCACTGACACACTGTGTATATCATGACACACAGTCAGATAAACCCTGTGAAGTGTAAAACACCCCCACTGTCCTCAGGAATATTAACACACTGACAGAGAACACAGATTAATATTAACATACTCACTGACACACTGTGTATATCATGACCCACAGTCAGATACACCCTGTGAAGTGTAAAACACCCCCACTGTCCTCAGGAATATTAACACACTGACAGAGAACACAGATTAATATTAACACACTCACTGACACAATGTGTATATCATGACCCACAGTCAGATACACCCGGTGAAGTGTAAAACACCCCCACTGTCCTCAGGAATATTAACACACTGACAGAGAACACAGATTAATATTAACACACTCACTGACACACTGTGTACATCATGACCCACAGTCAGAAACACCCTGTGAAGTGTAAAACATCCCCACTGTCCTCAGTAATATTAACACACTGACAGAGAACACAGATTAATATTAACACATTCACTGACACACTGTGTATATCATGACCCACAGTCAGATACACCCTGTGAAGTGTAAAACACCCCCACTGTCCTCAGGAATATTAACACACTGACAGAGAACACAGATTAATATTAACACACTCACTGACACACAGTGTATATCATGACTCACAGTCAGATAAACCCCGTGAAGTGTAAAACATCCCCACTGTCCTCAGCAATATTAACACACTGACAGAGAACACAGATTAATATTAACACACTCACTGACACACTGTGTATATCATGACCCAGAGTCAGATACACCCTGTGAAGTGTAAAACACCCCCACTGTCCTCAGGAATATTAACACACTGACAGAGAACACAGATTAATATGAACACATTCACTGACACACTGTGTATATCATGACCCACAGTCAGATACACCTTGTGAAGTGTAAAACACCCCCACTGTCCTCAGTAATATTAACACACTGACAGAGAACACAGATTAATATTAACACACTCACTGACACACTGTGTACATCATGACCCACAGTCAGATACACCCTGTGAAGTGTAAAACACCCCCACTGTCCTCAGGAATATTAACACACTGACAGAGAACACAGATTAATATTAACACTCTCACTGACACACTGTGTACATCATGACCCACAGTCAGATACACCCTGTGAAGTGTAAAACACCCCCACTGTCCTCAGGAATATTAACACACTGACAGAGAACACAGATTAATATTAACACACTCACTGACACACTGTGTATATCATGAACCACAGTCAGATACACCCTGTGAAGTGTAAAACACCCCCACTGTCCTCAGTAATATTAACACACTGACAGAGAACACAGATTAATATTAACACACTCACTGACACACTGTGTATATCATGACATAGAGTCAGATACACCCTGTGAAGTGTAAAACACCCCCACTGTCCTCAGTAATATTAACACACTGACAGAGAACACGGATTAATATTAACACACTCACTGACACACTGTGTATATCATGACCCAGAGTCAGATACACCCTGTGAAGTGTAAAACACCCCCAATGTCCTCAGTAATATTAACACACTGACAGAGAACACAGATTAATATTAACACACTCACTGACACACTGTGTATATCATGACCCACAGTCAGATACACCCTGTGAAGTGTAAAACACCCCCACTGTCATCAGGAATATTAACACACTGACAGAGAACACAGATTAATATTAACACACTCACTGACACACTGTGTATATCATGACCCACAGTCAGATACACCCTGTGAAGTGTAAAACACCCCCACTGTCCTCAGGAATATTAACACACTGACAGAGAACACAGATTAATATTAACACACTCACTGACACACCGTGTACATCATGACCCACAGTCAGATACACCCTGTGAAGAGTAAAACATCCCCACTGTCCTCAGGAATATAACACACTGACAGAGAACACAGATTAATATTAACAGACTCACTGACACACTGTGTATATCATGAATCACAGTCAGATACACCCGGTGAAGTGTAAAACACCCCCACTGTCCTCAGTAATATTAACACACTGACAGAGAACACAGATTAATATTAACACACTCACTGACACACTGTGTACATCATGACCCACAGCCAGATACACCCTGTGAAGTGTAAAACATCCCCACTGTCCTCAGTAATATTAACACACTGACAGAGAACACAGATTAATATTAACACACTCACTGACACACTGTGTACATCATGACCCACAGTCAGATGCACCCTGTGAAGTGTAAAACACCCCCACTGTCCTCAGTAATATTAACACACTGACAGAGAACACAGATTAATATTAACACACTCACTGACACACTGTGTACATCATGACCCACAGCCAGATACACCCTGTGAAGTGTAAAACATCCCCACTGTCCTCAGTAATATTAACACACTGACAGAGAACACAGATTAATATTAACACACTCACTGACACACTGTGTACATCATGACCCACGGTCAGATGCACCCTGTGAAGTGTAAAACACCCCCACTGTCCTCAAGAATATTATCACACTGACAGAGAACACAGATTAATATTAACACACTCACTGACACACTGTGTATATCATGACCCACAGTCAGATAAACCCTGTGAAGTGTAAAACACCCCCACTGTCCTCAGGAATATTAACACACTGACAGAGAACACATATTAATATTAACACACTCACTGACACACTGTGTATATCATGACCCAGAGTCAATTACACCCTGTGAAGTGTAAAACACCCCCACTTTCCTCAGGAATATTAACACACTGACAGAGAACACAGATTAATATTAACACACTCACTGACACACTGTGTACATCATGACCCACAGTCAGATGCACCCTGTGAAGTGTAAAACACCCCCACTGTCCTCAGGAATATTAACACACTGACAGAGAACACAGATTAATATTAACACACTCACTGACACACTGTGTACATCATGACCCACAGTCAGATACACCCTGTGAAGTGTAAAACACCCGCACTGTCCTCAGGAATATTAACACACTGACAGAGAACACAGATTAATATTAACACACTCACTGACACACTGTGTTTATCATGACCCACAGTCAGATACACCCTGTGAAGTGTAAAACACCCCCACTGTCCTCAGGAATATTAACACACTGACAGAGAACACAGATTAATATTAACACACTCACTGACACACTGTGTATATCATGACCCACAGTCAGATACACCCTGTGAAGTGTAAAACACCCCCACTGTCCTCAGTAATATTAACACACTGACAGAGAACACAGATTAATATTAACACACTCACTGACACACTGTGTATATCATGACATAGAGTCAGATACACCCTGTGAAGTGTAAAACACCCCCACCGTCCTCAGTAATATTAACACACTGACAGAGAACACGGATTAATATTAACACAATCACTGACACACTGTGTATATCATGACCCAGAGTCAGATACACCCTGTGAAGTGTAAAACACCCCCAATGTCCTCAGTAATATTAACACACTGACAGAGAACACAGATTAATATTAACACACTCACTGACACACTGTGTATATCATGACCCACAGTCAGATACACCCTGTGAAGTGTAAAACACCCCCACTGTCCTCAGGAATATTAACACACTGACAGAGAACACAGATTAATATTAACACACTCACTGACACACTGTGTATATCATGACCCACAGTCAGATACACCCTGTGAAGTGTAAAACACCCCACTGTCCTCAGGAATATTAACACACTGACAGAGAACACAGATTAATATTAACACACTCACTGACACACTGTGTACATCATGACCCACAGTCAGATACACCCTGTGAAGTGTAAAACATCCCCACTGTCCTCAGGAATATAACACACAGACAGAGAACACAGATTAATATTAACAGACTCACTGACACACTGTGTATATCATGAATCACAGTCAGATACACCCGGTGAATTGTAAAACACCCCCACTGTCCTCAGTAATATTAACACACTGACAGAGAACACAGATTAATATTAACACACTCACTGACACACTGTGTACATCATGACCCACAGCCAGATACACCCTGTGAAGTGTAAAACATCCCCACTGTCCTCAGTAATATTAACACACTGACAGAGAACACAGATTAATATTAACACACTCACTGACACACTGTGTACATCATGACCCACAGTCAGATGCACCCTGTGAAGTGTAAAACACCCCCACTGTCCTCAGTAATATTAACACACTGACAGAGAACACAGATTAATATTAACACACTCACTGACACACTGTGTACATCATGACCCACAGCCAGATACACCCTGTGAAGTGTAAAACATCCCCACTGTCCTCAGTAATATTAACACACTGACAGAGAACACAGATTAATATTAACACACTCACTGACACACTGTGTACATCATGACCCACAGTCAGATGCACCCTGTGAAGTGTAAAACACCCCCACTGTCCTCAAGAATATTATCACACTGACAGAGAACACAGATTAATATTAACACACTCACTGACACACTGTGTATATCATGACCCACAGTCAGATAAACCCTGTGAAGTGTAAAACACCCCCACTGTCCTCAGGAATATTAACACACTGACAGAGAACACAGATTAATATTAACACACTCACTGACACACTGTGTATATCATGACCCAGAGTCAGATTCACCCTGTGAAGTGTAAAACACCCCCACTTTCCTCAGGAATATTAACACACTGACAGAGAACACAGATTAACATTAACACACTCACTGAAACACTGTGTACATCATGACCCACAGTCAGATGCACCCTGTGAAGTGTAAAACACCCCCACTGTCCTCAGGAATATTAACACACTGACAGAGAACACAGATTAATATTAACACACTCACTGACACACTGTGTACATCATGACCCACAGTCAGATACACCCTGTGAATTGTAAAACACCCGCACTGTCCTCAGGAATATTAACACACTGACAGAGAACACAGATTAATATTAACACACTCACTGACACACTGTGTTTATCATGACCCACAGTCAGATACACCCTGTGAAGTGTAAAACACCCCCACTGTCCTCAGGAATATTAACACACTGACAGAGAACACAGATTAATATTAACACACTCACTGACACACTGTGTATATCATGACCCACAGTCAGATACGCCCTGTGAAGTGTAAAACACCCCCACTGTCCTCAGGAATATTAACACACTGACAGAGAACACAGATTAATATTAACACACTCACTGACACACTGTGCACATCATGACCCACAGTCAGATGCACCCTGTGAAGTGTAAAACACCCCCATTGTCCACAGTAATATTAACACACTGACAGAGAACACAGATTAATATTAACACACTCACTGACACACTGTGTACATCATGACCCACAGTCAGATACACCCTGTGAAGTGTAAAACACCCCCACTGTCCTCAGTAATATTAACACACTGACAGAGAACACAGATTAATATTAACACACTCACTGACACACTGTGTACATCATGACCCACAGTCAGATACACCCTGAAAAGTGTAAAACACCCCACTGTCCTCAGTAATATTAACACACTGACAGAGAACACAGATTAATATTAACACACTCACTGACACACTGTGTATATCATGACCCACAGCCAGATAAACCCTGTGAAGTGTAAAACACCCCCACTGTCCTCAGTAATATTAACACACTGACAGAGAACATAGATTAATATTAACACACTCACTGACACACTGTGTACACCATGACCCACAGTCAGATACACCCTGTGAAGTGTAAAACACCCCCACTGTCCTCAGTAATATTAACACACTGACAGAGAACACAGATTAATATTAACACACTCACTGACACACTGTGTATATCATGACCCACAGTCAGATACACCCTGTGAAGTGTAAAACACCCCCACTGTCCTCAGGAATATTAACACACTGACAGAGAACACAGATTAATATTAACACACTCACTGACACACTGTGTATATCATGACCCACAGTCAGATACACCCTGTGAAGTGTAAAACACCCCCACTGTCCTCAGGAATATTAACACACTGACAGAGAACACAGATTAATATTAACACACTCACTGACACACTGTGTACATCATGACCCACAGTCAGATACACCCTGTGAAGTGTAAAACACCCCCACTGTCCTCAGGAATATTAACACACTGACAGAGAACACAGATTAATATTAACACACTCACTGACACACTGTGTATATCATGACCCACAGTCAGATACACCCTGTGAAGTGTAAAACATCCCCACTGTCCTCAGTAATATTAACACACTGACAGAGAACACAGATTAATATTAACACACTCACTGACACACTGTGTATATCATGACCCTTCTTTCTTTTGGGCCTCCTTATCTCGAGAGACAATGGATACGCGCCTGGAGGTGGTCAGTGGTTTGTGAAGCAGCGCCTGGAGTGGCTATAAAGGCCAATTCTGGAGTAACAGGCTCTTCCACAGGTGCTGCAGAGAAATTTGTTTGTTGGGGCTGTTGCACAGTTGGCCCACAGTCAGATAAACCCTGTGAAGTGTAAAACACCCCCACTGTCCTCAGCAATATTAACACACTGACAGAGAACACAGATAAATATTAACACACTCACTGACACACTGCGTATATCATGACCCACAGTCAGATACACCCTGTGAAGTGTAAAACACCCCCACTGTCCTCAGTAATATTAACACACTGACAGAGAACACAGATTAATATTAACACACTCACTGACACACTGTGTATATCATGACATAGAGTCAGATACACCCTGTGAAGTGTAAAACACCCCCACTGTCCTCAGTAATATTAACACACTGACAGAGAACACGGATTAATATTAACACACTCACTGACACACTGTGTATATCATGACCCAGAGTCAGATACACCCTGTGAAGTGTAAAACACCACCAATGCCCTCAGTAATATTAACACACTGACAGAGAACACAGATTAATATTAACACACTCACTGACACACTGTGTATATAATGACCCACAGTCAGATACACCCTGTGAAGTGTAAAACACCCCCACTGTCCTCAGGAATATTAACACACTGACAGAGAACACAGATTAATATTAACACACTCACTGACACACTGTGTATATCATGACCCACAGTCAGATACACCCTGTGAATTGTAAAACACCCCCACTGTCCTCAGGAATATTAACACACTGACAGAGAACACAGATTAATATTAACACACTCACTGACACACTGTGTACATCATGACCCACAGTCAGATACACCCTGTGAAGAGTAAAACATCCCCACTGTCCTCAGGAATATAACACACTGACAGAGAACACAGATTAATATTAACAGACTCACTGACACACTGTGTATATCATGAATCACAGTCAGATACACCCGGTGAAGTGTAAAACACCCCCACTGTCCTCAGTAATATTAACACACTGACAGAGAACACAGATTAATATTAACACACTCACTGACACACTGTGTACATCATGACCCACAGCCAGATACACCCTGTGAAGTGTAAAACATCCCCACTGTCCTCAGTAATATTAACACACTGACAGAGAACACAGATTAATATTAACACACTCACTGACACACTGTGTACATCATGACCCACAGTCAGATGCACCCTGTGAAGTGTAAAACACCCCCACTGTCCTCAGTAATATTAACACACTGACAGAGAACACAGATTAATATTAACACACTCACTGACACACTGTGTACATCATGACCCACAGCCAGATACACCCTGTGAAGTGTAAAACATCCCCACTGTCCTCAGTAATATTAACACACTGACAGAGAACACAGATTAATATTAACACACTCACTGACACACTGTGTACATCATGACCCACAGTCAGATGCACCCTGTGAAGTGTAAAACACCCCCACTGTCCTCAAGAATATTATCACACTGACAGAGAACACAGATTAATATTAACACACTCACTGACACACTGTGTATATCATGACCCACAGTCAGATACACCCTGTGAAGTGTAAAACACCCCCACTGTCCTCAGTAATATTAACACACTGACAGAGAACACAGATTAATATTAACACACTCACTGACACACTGTGTATATCATGACCCACAGTCAGATACACCCTGTGAAGTGTAAAACACCCCCACTGTCCTCAGGAATATTAACACACTGACAGAGAACACAGATTAATATTAACACACTCACTGACACACTGTGTATATCATGACCCACAGTCAGATACACCCTGTGAAGTGTAAAACACCCCCACTGCCCTCAGGAATATTAACACACTGACAGAGAACACAGATTAATATTAACACACTCACTGACACACTGTGTACATCATGACCCACAGTCAGATAAACCCTGTGAAGTGTAAAACATCCCCACTGTCCTCAGTAATATTAACACACTGACAGAGAACACAGATTAATATTAACACACTCACTGACACACTGTGTATATCATGACCCACAGTCAGATACACCCTGTGAAGTGTAAAACACCCCCACTGTCCTCAGTAATATTAACACACTGACAGAGAACACAGATTAATATTAACACACTCACTGACACACTGTGTATATCATGACCCACAGTCAGATACACCCTGTGAAGTGTAAAACACCCCCACTGTCCTCAGGAATATTATCACACTGACAGAGAACACAGATTAATATTAACACACTCACTGACACACTGAGTATATCAAGACCCACAGTCAGATACACCCTGTGAAGTGTAAAACACCCCCACTGTCCTCAGTAATATTAACACACTGACAGAGAACACAGATTAATATTAACACACTCACTGACACACTGTGTACATCATGACCCACAGTCAGATACACCCTGTGAAGTGTAAAACAGCCGCACTGTCCTCAGGAATATTAACACACTGACAGAGAACACAGATTAATATTAACACACTCACTGACACACTGTGTATATCATGACCCACAGTCAGATACACCCTGTGAAGTGTAAAACACCCCCACTGTCCTCAGGAATATTAACACACTGACAGAGAACACAGATTAATATTAACACACTCACTGACACACTGTGTACATCATGACCCACAGTCAGATACACCCTGTGAAGTGTAAAACACCCCCACTGTCCTCAGGAATACTAACACACTGACAGAGAACACAGATTAATATTAACACACTCACTGACACACTGTGTATATCATGACCCACAGTCAGATACACCCTGTGAAGTGTAAAACACCCCCACTGTCCTCAGGAACATTAACACACTGACAGAGAACACAGATTAATATTAACACACTCACTGACACACTGTGTACATCATGACCCACAGTCAGATACACCCTATGAAGTGTAAAACATCCCCACTGTCCTCAGTAATATTAACACACTGACAGAGAACACAGATTAATATTAACACACTCACTGACACACTGTGTATATCATGACCCACAGTCAGATACACCCTGTGAAGTGTAAAACACCCCCACTGTCCTCAGGAATATTAACACACTGACAGAGAACACAGATTAATATTAACACACTCATTGACACACTGTGCACATCATGACCCACAGTCAGATACACCCTGTGAAGTGTAAAACACCCCCACTGTCCTCAGTAATATTACACACTGACAGAGAACACAGATTAATATTAACACACTCACTGACACACTGTGTATATCATGACCCTTCTTTCTTTTGGGCCTCCTTATCTCGAGAGACAATGGATACGCGCCTGGAGGTGGTCAGTGGTTTGTGAAGCAGCGCCTGGAGTGGCTATAAAGGCCAATTCTGGAGTAACAGGCTCTTCCACAGGTGCTGCAGAGAAATTTGTTTGTTGGGGCTGTTGCACAGTTGGCCCACAGTCAGATAAACCCTGTGAAGTGTAAAACACCCCCACTGTCCTCAGCAATATTAACACACTGACAGAGAACACAGATAAATATTAACACACTCACTGACACACTGCGTATATCATGACCCACAGTCAGATACACCCTGTGAAGTGTAAAACACCCCCACTGTCCTCAGTAATATTAACACACTGACAGAGAACACAGATTAATATTAACACACTCACTGACACACTGTGTATATCATGACATAGAGTCAGATACACCCTGTGAAGTGTAAAACACCCCCACTGTCCTCAGTAATATTAACACACTGACAGAGAACACGGATTAATATTAACACACTCACTGACACACTGTGTATATCATGACCCAGAGTCAGATACACCCTGTGAAGTGTAAAACACCCCCAATGCCCTCAGTAATATTAACACACTGACAGAGAACACAGATTAATATTAACACACTCACTGACACACTGTGTATATCATGACCCACAGTCAGATACACCCTGTGAAGTGTAAAACACCCCCACTGTCCTCAGGAATATTAACACACTGACAGAGAACACAGATTAATATTAACACACTCACTGACACACTGTGTACATCATGACCCACAGTCAGATACACCCTGTGAAGTGTAAAACACCCCCACTGTCCTCAGGAATATTAACACACTGACAGAGAACACAGATTAATATTAACACACTCACTGACACACTGTGTACATCATGACCCACAGTCAGATACACCCTATGAAGTGTAAAACATCCCCACTGTCCTCAGTAATATTAACACACTGACAGAGAACACAGATTAATATTAACACACTCACTGACACACTGTGTATATCATGACATAGAGTCAGATACACCCTGTGAAGTGTAAAACACCCCCACTGTCCTCAGTAATATTAACACACTGACAGAGAACACGGATTAATATTAACACACTCACTGACACACTGTGTATATCATGACCCACAGTCAGATAAACCCTGTGAAGTGTAAAACACCCGCACTGTCCTCAGGAATATTAACACACTGACAGAGAACACATATTAATATTAACACACTCACTGACACACTGTGTATATCATGACCCAGAGTCAGATACACCCTGTGAAGTGTAAAACACCCCCACTTTCCTTAGGAATATTAACACACTGACAGAGAACACAGATTAATATTAACACACTCACTGACACACTGTGTACATCATGACCCACAGTCAGATACACCCTGTGAAGTGTAAAACACCCCCACTGTCCTCAGGAATATTAACACACTGACAGAGAACACAGATTAATATTAACACACTCACTGACACACTGTGTTTATCATGCAACAAGTATACAGTTTTAGATACTGTTGGGGGGGACGGCCTATCGGGGGCAGGCTGCAGTGAACGGGCCTCTGGCACGGGGTCCTGCACTGTGGCTCAGAAGGGAAGGAGGGAGAATGGGAGAGCACTAGTCATCGGGGACTCGATGGTGAGGAGTACCGACAGGCGGTTCTGTGGGCGCAAGCGAGACGCACGGATGGTTTGTTGCCTACCTGGTGCCAGGGTCCGTGATGTTTGTGATCGCGTCTTCAGGATCCTTAAAGGGGAGGGGGAGCAGCCAGAGGTCGTGGTGCACATTGGCACCAACGACGTAGGAAGGAAGGGTGGCACAGATGTTAGAAGTGAGTTTAGGGAGTTAGGCTGGAAGCTGAAAGCTCGGACGGACAGAGTTGTTATCTCTGGTTTGTTGCCGGCGCCACGTGATAGTGAGGCTAGGAATAGGGAGAGAGCACAGCTGAACACGTGGCTGCAGGAATGGTGTAGGAGAGAGGGCTTCCAGTTCTTGGATAATTGGACTGCATTCTGGGGAAGATGGGACCTGTTCAAACAGGACGGGCTGCATCTGAACCAGAGGGGCACCAATATCCTGGGAGGGAGGTTTGCTAGTACTGTTCGGGAGGGTTTAAACTAGTTTGGGAGGGGGATGGGAACCGGACTTGTAGTCCAGGGACCAGTGGGTCCACTCAGAAAGACAAAGAGTGTAGTGAGGTATTGGGGAAGGTAGCACTGTCGCAGAGGACAGATGGGCACGGAGAAGGGTTAAAGTGCGTATACTTCAACGCAAGAAGCATCAGGAATAAGGTGAGTGAATTGAAGGCGTGGATGGGCACTTGGGACTACGATGTTGTGGCCATCACTGAAACGTGGATAGGTGAGGGGGAGGAATGGTTCTTGGAGGTACCTGGTTATAGATGTTTTCATAAGATTAGGAATGGTGGTAAAAGAGGTGGGGGGGTGGCATTGTTAGTTAGAAATAGTGTAACAACTGCTGAAAGAATTTTCGAGGAGGATCTGCCGACTGAGGCACTGTGGGTTGAGGTCAGGAACAGGAAAGGAGCAGTCACCTTGATGGGAGTTTTCTATCGGCCCCCCAATAGCAGCAGGGAGGTGGAAGAGCAGATTGGGAAACAGATTTTGGAAAGGAGCAGAAGTCACAGGGTAGTAATTATGGGGGATTTCAACTTCCCAAATATTGATTGGCAACTCTTTAGATCGAATAGTTTGGATGGGGTAGTGTTTGTGCAGTATGTCCAGGAAGCTTTTCTGACTCAGTATGTAGACTGCCCGACCAGAGGGGAGGCAATATTGGATTTGGTACTAGGTAATGAACCAGGGCAAGTGATAGAGCTGTTGGTGGGCGAGCACTTTGGAGATAGTGATCACAATTCTGTAGCATTCACTGTGGTAATGGAGAGGGATAGGTATGTGCAACAGGGCAAGGTTTACAATTGGGGGAAGGGTAGATATGATGCTGTCAGGCAGGAACTGAGGAGCATAAGTTGGGAGCATATGCTGGCAGGGAAGGGCACGGTCGAAATGTGGAACTTTTTCAAGGAGCAGATAGTAGGGGCCATTGATAAGCATGTCCCTGTCAGACAGGGAAGGGATGGTCATGTGAGGGAACCGTGGTTGACAAGAGAGGTTGAGAGTCTTGTTAGGAAGAAGAAGGATGCGTATATAAGGTTGAGGAAAAAGGGCACAGGCATAGCTCTGGAGGGATACAAGATGGCCAGGAAGGATCTGAAGAAAGGGATTAGGAGAGCTAAGAGAGGGCATGAAAAATGCTTGGCGGGTAGGATAAAAGAAAACCCCAAGGCCTTTTACGCGTATGTCAGAAATATGAGGATGACTAGGGGGACCGTAGGTCCGGTCAAGGACAATAGCGGGAGACTGTGTGTTGAGCCGGAAGAGATAAGTGAGGTTTTGAATGAGTACTTTTCTTCGGTATTTACGAATGAGAAGGGGTGTATTACTGAAGAGGACGGTGTGAAACAGACTGGTAAGCTCGAGGAAGTGCTCGTTAGGAGGGAAGATGTGTTGGGGTTTTTGAATAACTTGAAGATAGACAAGTCTCCCGGGCCTGACGGGGTATATCCAAGGATGTTATGGGAAGCAAGGGATGAAATTGCAGAGCCGCTGGCAATGATCTTTTCATATTCTCTGTTGACGGGGGTGGTACCAGGTGATTGGAGGGTGGCAAATGTTGTGCCCCTGTTCAAGAAAGGGAATAGGAACAACCCTGGGAATTACAGGCCAGTTAGTCTTACTTCGGTGGTAGGCAAGTTGATGGAAAAGGTGCTGAGGGATAGGATTTCTGAGCATCTGGAAAGACACTGCTTGATTCGGGACAGTCAGCACGGTTTTGTGAGGGGTAGGTCTTGCCTCACAAGCCTGATTGAATTCTTTGAGCAGGTGACCAAGCAAGTGGATGAGGGTAAACCAGTGGATGTGGTGTACATGGATTTTAGTAAGGCATTTGATAAGGTCCCCCATGGTAGACTTATGGAGAAAGTCAGGAGGCATGGGATAGTGGGGAATGTGGCCAGTTGGATTAAGAATTGGCTAACTGATAGAAGGCAGAGAGTGGTCTTAGATGGTAAATACTCAGCCTGGAGCCCAGTTACCAGTGGCGTGCCACAGGGATCAGTTCTGGGTCCTCTCCTGTTTGTGATTTTTATTAACGACTTGGATGAGGAAGTCGAAGGGTGGGTCAGTAAATTTGCAGATGATACAAAGGTTGGTGGAGTTGTGGATACCTGGAGGGCTATTGTCGTCTGCAAAGGGACTTGGATAGGTTGCAGTGCTGGGCTGAAAAGTGGCAGATGGAGTTTAACCCTGAAAAGTGTGAGGTCGTCCATTTTGGAAGGACAAACACGAATGCAAAATACTGGGTTAACGGTAGGGTTCTTGGGCATGTGGAGGAGCAGAGAGACCTTGGGGTCTATGTGCATAGATCGTTGAAAGTTGCAACTCAAGTGGATAGGGCTGTGAAGAAGGCATATGGGGTGTTAGCGTTCATTAGCAGAGGGATTGAATTTAAGAGCCGTGAGGTGATGATGCAGCTGTACAGGACCTTGGTAAGGCCTCATTTGGAGTACTGTGTGCAGTTCTGGTCGCCTCATTTTAGGAAGGATGTGGAAGCCTTGGAGAGGGTGCAGAGGAGATTTACCAGGATGTTGCCTGGAATGGAGAATAAGTCTTACGAGGAAAGGCTGAACATTCTAGGCCTCTTCTCATTAGAACGGAGAAGGATGAGGGGTGACATGATAGAGGTTTATAAGATGATCAGGGGAATAGATAGGGTAGACAGTCAGAAACTTTTTCCCCGGGTGGAGCAAAGCGTTACAAGGGGTCATAAATTTAAGGTGAAGGGTGGGAGATATAAGGGGGATGTCAGGGGAAGGTTCTATACCCAGAGAGTGGTCGGGGCATGGAATGCCTTGCCTGGGGAAGTTGTTGAGTCAGAAACTTTAGGGACTTTCAAACGGCTTTTAGATAGGTATATGGATAAAGGAGAATGGTGGGGTATAGATTAAATTGTCCTTGACAGAGGACAAAGGATCGGCACAACATCGTGGGCCGAAGGGCCTGTTCTGTGCTGTATTTTTCTATGTTCTATGTTCTATGTTCTATGACCCACAGTCAGATACACCCTGTGAAGTGTAAAACACCCCCACTGTCCTCAGGAATATTAACACACTGACAGAGAACACAGATTAATATTAACACACTCACCGACACACTGTGTATATCATGACCCACAGTCAGATACACCCTGTGAAGTGTAAAACACCCCCACTGTCCTCAGTAATATTAACACACTGACAGAGAACACAGATTAATATTAACACACTCACTGACACACTGTGTATATCATGACATAGAGTCAGATACACCCTGTGAAGTGTAAAACACCCCCACTGTCCTCAGTAATATTAACACACTGACAGAGAACACGGATTAATATTAACACACTCACTGACACACTGTGTATATCATGACCCACAGTCAGATACACCCTGTGAAGTGTAAAACACCCCCACTGTCCTCAGGAATATTAACACACTGACAGAGAACACAGATTAATATTAACACACTCACTGACACACTGTGTATATCATGACCCACAGTCAGATACACCCTGTGAAGTGTAAAACACCCCCACTGTCCTCAGGAATATTAACACACTGACAGAGAACACAGATTAATATTAACACACTCACTGACACACTGTGTACATCATGACCCACAGTCAGATACACCCTGTGAAGTGTAAAACATCCCCACTGTCCTCAGGAATATAACACACTGACAGAGAACACAGATTAATATTAACAGACTCACTGACACACTGTGTATATCATGAATCACAGTCAGATACACCCGGTGAAGTGTAAAACACCCCCACTGTCCTCAGTAATATTAACACACTGACAGAGAACACAGATTAATATTAACACACTCACTGACACACTGTGTACATCATGACCCACAGTCAGATGCACCCTGTGAAGTGTAAAACACCCCCACTGTCCTCAGTAATATTAACACACTGACAGAGAACACAGATTAATATTAACACACTCACTGACACACTGTGTACATCATGACCCACAGCCAGATACACCCTGTGAAGTGTAAAACATCCCCACTGTCCTCAGTAATATTAACACACTGACAGAGAACACAGATTAATATTAACACACTCACTGACACACTGTGTACATCATGACCCACAGTCAGATGCACCCTGTGAAGTGTAAAACACCCCCACTGTCCTCAAGAATATTATCACACTGACAGAGAACACAGATTAATATTAACACACTCACTGACACACTGTGTATATCATGACCCACAGTCAGATAAACCCTGTGAAGTGTAAAACACCCCCACTGTCCTCAGGAATATTAACACACTGACAGAGAACACATATTAATATTAACACACTCACTGACACACTGTGTATATCATGACCCAGAGTCAGATTCACCCTGTGAAGTGTAAAACACCCCCACATTCCTCAGGAATATTAACACACTGACAGAGAACACAGATTAATATTAACACACTCACTGACACACTGTGTACATCATGACCCACAGTCAGATGCACCCTGTGAAGTGTAAAACACCCCCACTGTCCTCAGGAATATTAACACACTGACAGAGAACACAGATTAATATTAACACACTACTGACACACTGTGTACATCATGACCCACAGTCAGATACACCCTGTGAAGTGTAAAACACCCGCACTGTCCTCAGGAATATTAACACACTGACAGAGAACACAGATTAATATTAACACACTCACTGACACACTGTGTTTATCATGACCCACAGTCAGATACACCCTGTGAAGTGTAAAACACCCCCACTGTCCTCAGGAATATTAACACACTGACAGAGAACACAGATTAATATTAACACACTCACTGACACACTGTGTATATCATGACCCACAGTCAGATACACCCTGTGAAGTGTAAAACACCCCCACTTTCCTCAGGAATATTAACACACTGACAGAGAACACAGATTAATATTAACACACTCACTGACACACTGTGTACATCATGACCCACAGTCAGATGCACCCTGTGAAGTGTAAAACACCCCCACTGTCCTCAGGAATATTAACACACTGACAGAGAACACAGATTAATATTAACACACTCACTGACACACTGTGTACATCATGACCCACAGTCAGATACACCCTGTGAAGTGTAAAACACCCGCACTGTCCTCAGGAATATTAACACACTGACAGAGAACACAGATTAATATTAACACACTCACTGACACACTGTGTTTATCATGACCCACAGTCAGATAAACCCTGTGAAGTGTAAAACACCCCCACTTTCCTCAGGAATATTAACACACTGACAGAGAACACAGATTAATATTAACACACTCACTGACACACTGTGTATATCATGACCCACAGTCAGATACACCCTGTGAAGTGTAAAACACCCCCACTGTCCTCAGGAATATTAACACACTGACAGAGAACACAGATTAATATTAACACACTCACTGACACACTGTGCACATCATGACCCACAGTCAGATGCACCCTGTGAAGTGTAAAACACCCCCATTGTCCACAGTAATATTAACACACTGACAGAGAACACAGATTAATATTAACACACTCACTGACACACTGTGTACATCATGACCCACAGTCAGATACACCCTGTGAAGTGTAAAACACCCCCACTGTCCTCAGTAATATTAACACACTGACAGAGAACACAGATTAATATTAACACACTCACTGACACACTGTGTACATCATGACCCACAGTCAGATACACCCTGTGAAGTGTAAAACACCCCACTGTCCTCAGTAATATTAACACACTGACAGAGAACACAGATTAATAATAACACACTCACTGACACACTGTGTATATCATGACCCACAGCCAGATAAACCCTGTGAAGTGTAAAACACCCCCACTGTCCTCAGGAATATTAACACACTGACAGAGAACACAGATTAATATTAACACACTCACTGACACACTGTGTATATCATGACCCACAGTCAGATACACCCTGTGAAGTGTAAAACACCCCCACTGTCCTCAGGAATATTAACACACTGACAGAGAACACAGATTAATATTAACACACTCACTGACACACTGTGTACATCATGACCCACAGTCAGATAAACCCTGCGAAGTGTAAAACATCCCCACTGTCCTCAGCAATATTAACACACTGACAGAGAACACAGATTAATATTAACACACTCACTGACACACTGTGTATATCATGACCCACAGTCAGATACACCCTGTGAAGTGTAAAACACCCCCACTGTCCTCAGTAATATTAACACACTGACAGAGAACACAGATTAATATTAACACACTCACTGACACACTGTGTATATCATGACCCACAGTCAGATACACCCTGTGAAGTGTAAAACACCCCCACTGTCCTCAGGAATATTAACACACTGACAGAGAACACAGATTAATATTTACACACTCACTGACACACTGTGTATATCATGACCCACAGTCAGATACACCCTGTGAAGTGTAAAACACCCCCACTGTCCTCAGTAATATTAACACACTGACAGAGAACACAGATTAATATTAACACACTCACTGACACACTGTGTACATCATGACCCACAGTCAGATACACCCTGTGAAGTGTAAAACACCCGCACTGTCCTCAGGAATATTAACACACTGACAGAGAACACAGATTAATATTAACACACTCACTGACACACTGTGTATATCATGACCCACAGTCAGATACACCCTGTGAAGTGTAAAACACCCCCACTGTCCTCAGGAATATTAACACACTGACAGAGAACACAGATTAATATTAACACACTCACTGACACACTGTGTATATCATGACCCACAGTCAGATACACACTGTGAAGTGTAAAACACCCTCACTGTCCTCAGGAATATTAACACACTGACAGAGAACACAGATTAATATTAACACACTCACTGACACACTGTGTACATCATGACCCACAGTCAGATACACCCTGTGAAGTGTAAAACACCCCCATTGTCGTCACCAATATTATCACACTGACAGAGAACACAGATTAATATTAACACACTCACTGACACACTGTGTATATCATGACCCACAGTCAGATAAACCCTGTGAAGTGTAAAACATCCCCACTGTCCTCAGGAATATTAACACACTGACAGAGAACACAGATTAATATTAACACACTCACTGACACACTGTGTATATCATGACCCAGAGTCAGATACACCCTGTGAAGTGTAAAACACCCCCAATGTCCTCAGTAATATTAACACACTGAGAGAGAACACAGGTTAATATTAACACACTCACTGACACACTGTGTACATCATGACCCACAGTCAGATACACAATGTGAGGTGTAAAACACCCCCACTGTCCTCAGGAATATTAACACACTGACAGAGAACACAGATTAATATTAACACACTCACTGACACACTGTGTATATCATGACCCACAGTCAGATACACCCTGTGAAGTGTAAAACACCCCCACTGTCCTCAGGAACATTAACACACTGACAGAGAACACAGATTAATATTAACACACTCACTGACACACTGTGTACATCATGACCCACAGTCAGATACACCCTGTGAAGTGTAAAACATCCCCACTGTCCTCAGTAATATTAACACACTGACAGAGAACACAGATTAATATTAACACACTCACTGACACACTGTGTATATCATGACCCACAGTCAGATACACCCTGTGAAGTGTAAAACACCCCCACTGTCCTCAGGAATATTAACACACTGACAGAGAACACAGATTAATATTAACACACTCATTGACACACTGTGCACATCATGACCCACAGTCAGATACACCCTGTGAAGTGTAAAACACCCCCACTGTCCTCAGTAATATTACACACTGACAGAGAACACAGATTAATATTAACACACTCACTGACACAGTGTGTATATCATGACCCTTCCTTCTTTTGGGCCTCCTTATCTCGAGAGACAATGGATACGCGCCTGGAGGTGGTCAGTGGTTTGTGAAGCAGCGCCTGGAGTGGCTATAAAGGCCAATTCTGGAGTAACAGGCTCTTCCACAGGTGCTGCAGAGAAATTTGTTTGTTGGGGCTGTTGCACAGTTGGCCCACAGTCAGATAAACCCTGTGAAGTGTAAAACACCCCCTCTGTCCTCAGCAATATTAACACACTGACAGAGAACACAGATTAATATTAACACACTCACTGACACACTGTGTATATCATGACTCACAGTCAGATACACCCTGTGAAGTGTAAAACATCCCCACTGTCCTCAGGAATATTAACACACTGACAGAGAACACAGATTAATATTAACACACTCACTGACACACTGTGTATGTCATGACCCACAGTCAGATACACCCTGTGAAGTGTAAAACATCCCCACTGTCCTCAGTAATATTAACACACTGACAGAGAACACAGATTAATATTAATACACTCACTGACACACTGTGTATATCATGACCCTTCTTTCTTTTGGGCCTCCTTATCTCGAGAGACAATGGATACGCGCCTGGAGGTGGTCAGTGGTTTGTGAAGCAGCGCCTGGAGTGGCTATAAAGGCCAATTCTGGAGTAACAGGCTCTTCCACAGGTGCTGCAGAGAAATTTGTTTGTTGGGGCTGTTGCACAGTTGGCCCACAGTCAGATAAACCCTGTGAAGTGTAAAACACCCCCACTGTCCTCAGCAATATTAACACAATGACAGAGAACACAGATTAATATTAACACACTCACTGACACACTGTGTATATCATGACTCACAGTCAGATACACCCTGTGAAGTGTAAAACATCCCCACTGTCCTCAGGAATATTAACACACTGACAGAGAACACAGATTAATATTAACACACTCACTGACACACTGTGTATGTCATGACCCACAGTCAGATACACCCTGTGAAGTGTAAAACATCCCCACTGTCCTCAGTAATATTAACACACTGACAGAGAACACAGATTAATATTAACACACTCACTGACACACTGTGTATGTCATGACCCACAGTCAGATACACCCTGTGAAGTGTAAAACATCCCCACTGTCCTCAGTAATATTAACACACTGACAGAGAACACAGATTAATATTAACACACTCACTGACACACTGTGTATATCATGACCCACAGTCAGATACACTCTGTGAAGTGTAAAACACCCCCACTGTCCTCAGGAATATTAACACATTGACAGAGAACACAGATTAATATTAACACATTCACTGACACACTGTGCACATCATGACCCACAGTCAGATACACCCTGTGAAGTGTAAAACACCCCCACTGTCCTCAGTAATATTAACACACTGACAGAGAACACAGATTAATATTAACACACTCACTGACACACTGTGTATATCATGATCCACAGTCAGATACACCCTGTGAAGTGTAAAACACCCCCACTGTCCTCAGGAATATTAACACACTGACAGAGAACACAGATTAATATTAAAACACTCACTGACACACTGTGTATATCATGACCCACAGTCAGATACACCCTGTGAAGTGTAAAACATCCCCACTGTCCTCAGTAATATTAACACACTGACAGAGAACACAGATTAATATTAACACACTCACTGACACACTGTGTATATCATGACTCACAGTCAGATACACCCTGTGAAGTGTAAAACACCCCCACTGTCATCAGTAATATTAACACACTGACAGAGAACACAGATTAATATTAACACACTCACTGACACACTGTGTACAACATGACCCACAGCCAGATACACCCTGTGAAGTGTAAAACATCCCCACTGTCCTCAGTAATATTAACACACTGACAGAGAACACAGATTAATATTAACACACTCACTGACACACTGTGGACATCATGACCCAAAGTCAGATACACCCTGTGAAGTGTAAAACACCCCCACTGTCCTCAGTAATATTACCACACTGACAGAGAACACAGATTAATATTAACACACTCACTGACACACTGTGTATATCATGACCCACAGTCAGATACACTCTGTGAAGTGTAAAACATCCCCACTGTCCTCAGTAATATTAACACACTGACAGAGAACACAGATTAATATTAACACACTCACTGACACACTGTGTATATCATGACCCACAGTCAGATACACCCTGTGAAGTGTAAAACACCCCCATTGTCGTCAGCAATATTATCACACTGACAGAGAACACAGATTAATATTAACACACTCACTGACACACTGTGTATATCATGACCCACAGTCAGATACACCCTGTGAAGTGTAAAACATCCCCACTGTCCTCAGTAATATTAACACACTGACAGAGAACACAGATTAATATTAACACACTCACTGACACACTGTGTATATCATGACGCACAGTCAGATACACCCGGTGAAGTGTAAAACACCCCCACTGTCCTCAGTAATATTAACACACTGACAGAGAACACAGATTAATATTAACACTCTCACTGACACACTGTGTACATCATGACCCACTGTCAGATACACCCTGTGAAGTGTAAAACACCCCCACTGTCCTCAGTAATCTTAACACACTGACAGAGAACACAGATTAATATTAACACACTCACTGACACACTGTGTATATCATGAACCACAGTCAGATACACCCTGTGAAGTGTAAAACACCCCCACTGTCCTCAGTAATATTAACACACTGACAGAGAACACAGATTAATATTAACACACTCACTGACACACTGTGTATATCATGACCCACAGTCAGATACACTCTGTGAAGTGTAAAACACCCCCACTGTCCTCAGGAATATTAACACATTGACAGAGAACACAGATTAATATTAACACATTCACTGACCCACTGTGTACATCATGACCCACAGTCAGATACACCCTGTGAAGTGTAAAACACCCCCACTGTCCTCAGTAATATTAACACACTGACAGAGAACACAGATTAATATTAACACACTCACTGACACACTGTGTATATCATGACCCACAGTCAGATACACCCTGTGAAGTGGAAAACACCCCCACTGTCCTCAGGAATATTAACACACTGACAGAGAACACAGATTAATATTAACACACTCACTGACACACTGTGTACATCATGACCCACAGTCAGATAAACCCTGTGAAGTGTAAAACACCCCCACTGTCCTCAGGAATATTAACATACTGACAGAGAACACAGATTAATATTAACACACTCACTGACACACTGTGTATGTCATGACCCACAGTCAGATACACCCGGTGAAGTGTAAAACATCCCCACTGTCTTCAGTAATATTAACACACTGACAGAGAACACAGATTAATATTAACACACTCACTGACACACTGTGTATATCATGACCCACAGTCAGATAAACCCTGTGAAGTGTAAAACACCTCCACTGTCCTCAGTAATATTAACACACTGACAGAGAACACAGATTAATACTAACACACTCACTGACACACTGTGTATATCATGACCCACAGTCAGATACACTCGGTGAAGTGTAAAACACCCCCACTGTCCTCAGTAATATTAACACACTGACAGAGAACACAGATTAATATTAACACACTCACTGACACACTGTGTATATCATGATCCACAGTCAGATACACCCTGTGAAGTGTAAAACACCCCCACTGTCCTCAGGAATATTAACACACTGACAGAGAACACAGATTAATATTAACACACTCACTGACACACTGTGTATATCATGACCCACAGTCAGATACACCCTGTGAAGTGCAAAACACCCCCACTGTCCTCAGGAATATTAACACACTGACAGAGAACACAGATTAATATTAAAACACTCACTGACACACTGTGTATATCATGACCCACAGTCAGATACACCCTGTGAAGTGTAAAACATCCCCACTGTCCTCAGTAATATTAACACACTGACAGAGAACACAGATTAATATTAACACACTCACTGACACACTGTGTATATCATGACTCACAGTCAGATACACCCTGTGAAGTGTAAAACACCCCCACTGACATAAGGAATATTAACACACTGACAGAGAACACAGATTAATATTAACACACTCACTGACACACTGTGTACAACATGACCCACAGCCAGATACACCCTGTGAAGTGTAAAACATCCCCACTGTCCTCAGTAATATTAACACACTGACAGAGAACACAGATTAATATTAACACACTCACTGGCACACTGTGGACATCATGACCCACAGTCAGATACACCCGGTGAAGTGTAAAACACCCCCACTGTCCTCAGTAATATTAACACACTGACAGAGAACACAGATTAATATTAACACTCTCACTGACACACTGTGTACATCATGACCCACTGTCAGATACACCCTGTGAAGTGTAAAACACCCCCACTGTCCTCAGTAATCTTAACACACTGACAGAGAACACAGATTAATATTAACACACTCACTGACACACTGTGTATATCATGACCCACAGTCAGATACACCCTGTGAAGTGTAAAACACCCCCACTGTCCTCAGTAATATTAACACACTGACAGAGAACACAGATTAATATTAACACACTCACTGACACACTGTGTATATCATGACCCACAGTCAGATACACCCTGTGAAGTGTAATACACCCCCACTGTCCTCAGGAATATTAACACACTGACAGAGAACACAGATTAATATTAACACACTCACTGACACACTGTGTATATCATGACCCACAGTCAGATACACCCTGTGAAGTGTAAAACACCCCCACTGTCCACAGGAATATTAACACACTGACAGAGAACACAGATTAATATTAACACACTCACTGACACACTGTGTATATCATGACCCACAGTCAGATACACCCTGTGAAGTGTAAAACACCCCCACTGTCCTCAGTAATATTAACACACTGACAGAGAACACAGATTAATATTAACACATTTACTGACACACTGTGTATATCATGACCCACAGTCAGATACACCCTGTGAAGTGTAAAACATTCCCACTGTCCTCAGCAATATTAACACACTGACAGAGAACACAGATTAATATTAACACACTCACTGACACACTGTGTATATCATGACCCACAGTCAGATACACCCTGTGAAGTGTAAAACACCCCCATTGTCGTCAGCAATATTATCACACTGACAGAGAACACAGATTAATATTAACACACTCACTGACACACTGTGTATATCATGACCCACAGTCAGATACACCCTGTGAAGTGTAAAACACCCCCACTGTCCTCAGGAATATTAACACACTGACAGAGAACACAGATTAATATTAACACACTCACTGACACACTGTGTACATCATGACCCTCAGTCAGATAAACCCTGTGAAGTGTAAAACACCCCCACTGTCCTCAGCAATATTAACACACTGACAGAGAACACAGATTAATATTAACACACTCACTGACACACTGCGTATATCATGACCCACAGTCAGATACACCCGGTGAAGTGTAAAACACCCCCACTGTCCTCAGTAATATTAACACACTGACAGAGAACACAGATTAATATTAACACTCTCAGTGACACACTGTGTACATCATGACCCAATGTCAGATACACCCTGTGAAGTGTAAAACACCCCCACTGTCCTCAGTAATCTTAACACACTGACAGAGAACACAGATTAATATTAACACACTCACTGACACACTGTTTATATCATGACCCACAGTCAGATACACCCTGTGAAGTGTAAAACACCCCCACTGTCCTCAGTAATATTAACACACTGACAGAGAACACAGATTAATATTAACACACTCACTGACACACTGTGTACATTATGACCCACAGTCAGATACACCCTGTGAAGTGTAAAACACCCCCACTGTCCTCAGGAATATTAACACACTGACAGAGAACACAGATTAATATTAACACACTCACTGACACACTGTGTATATCATGACCCACAGTCAGATACACCCTGTGAAGTGTAAAACACCCCCACTGTCCTCAGGAATATTAACACACTGACAGAGAACACAAATTAATATTAACACACTCACTGACACAATGTGTATATCATGACCCACAGTCAGATACACCCTGTGAAGTGTAAAACACCCCCACTGCCCTCAGTAATATTAACACACTGACAGAGAACACAGATTAATATTAACACATTCACTGACACACTGTGTATATCATGACCCACAGTCAGATACACCCTGTGAAGTGTAAAACATTCCCACCGTCCTCAGCAATATTAACACACTGACAGAGAACACAGATTAATATTAACACACTCACTGACACACTGTGTATATCATGACCCACAGTCAGATACACCCTGTGAAGTGTAAAACACCCCCATTGTCGTCAGCAATATTATCACGCTGACAGAGAACACAGATTAATATTAACACACTCACTGACACACTGCGTATATCATGACCCACAGTCAGATACCCCCTTTGAAGTGTAAAACACCCCCACTGTCCTGAGGAATATTAGCACACTGACAGAGAACACAGATTAATATTAACACACTCACTGACACACTGTGTATATCATGACCCACAGTCAGATAAACCCTGTGAAGTGTAAAACACCCCCACTGTCCTCAGGAATATTAACACACTGACAGAGAACACAGATTAATATTAACACACTCACTGACAGACTGTGTATATCATGACCCACAGTCAGATAAACCCTGTGAAGTGTAAAACACCCCCACTGTCCTCAGTAATATTAAGACACTGACAGAGAACACAGATTAATATTAACACACTCACTGACACACTGTGTATATCATGACCCACAGTCAGATACACCCTGTGAAGTGTTTAACACCTCCACTGTCCTCAGGAATATTAACACACTGACAGAGAACACAAATTAATATTAACACACTCACTGACACACTGTGTATATCATGACTCACAGTCAGATACACCCGGTGAAGTGTAAAACACCCCCACTGTCCTCAGTAATATTAACACACTGACAGAGAACACAGATTAATATTAACACACTCACTGACACACTGTGTATGTCATGACCCACAGTCAGATTCACCCTGTGAAGTGTAAAACACCCCCACTGTCCTCAGGAATATTAACACACTGACAGAGAACACAGATTAATATTAACACACTCACTGACACACTGTGTACATCATGACCCACAGTCAGATACACCCTGTGAAGTGTAAAACACCCCCACTGTCCTCAGTAATATTAACACACTGACAGAGAACACAGATTAATATTAACACACTCACTGACACACTGTGTATATCATGACCCACAGTCAGATACATCCTGTGAAGTGTAAAACACCCCCACTGTCCTCAGTAATATTAACACACTGACAGAGAACACAGATTAATATTAACACACTCACTGACACACTGTGTGTATCATGACCCACAGTCAGATACACCCTGTGAAGTGTAAAACACCCCCACTGTCCTCAGGAATATTAACACACTGACAGAGAACACAGATTAATATTAACACACTCACTGACACACTGTGTATATCATGACCCACAGTCAGATACACCCTGTGAAGTGTAAAACATCCCCACTGTCCTCAGGAATATTAACACACTGATAGAGAACACAGATTAATATTAACACACTCACTGCCACACTGTGTACATCATGACCCACAGTCAGATACACCCTGTGAAGTGTAAAACACCCCCACTGTCCTCAGTAATATTAACACACTGACAGAGAACACAGATTAATATTAACACACTCACTGACACACTGTGTATATCATGACCCACAGTCCGATACACCCTGTGAAGTGTAAAACACCCCCACTGTCCTCAGTAATATTAACACACTGACAGAGAACACAGATTAATATTAACACACTCACTGACACACTGTGTACATCATGACCCACAGTCAGATACACCCTGTGAAGTGTAAAACACCCCCACTGTCCTCAGCAATATTATCACACTGACAGAGAACACAGATTAATATTAACACACTCACTGACACACTGTGTATATCATGACCCACAGTCAGATACACCCTGTGAAGTGTAAAACACCCCCGCTGTCCTCAGTAATATTAACACACTGACAGAGAGCACAGATTAATATTAACACACTCACTGACACACTGTGTATATCATGACCCACAGTCAGATACACCCTGTGAAGTGTAAAACACCCCCACTGTCCTCAGGAATATTAACACACTGACAGAGAACACAGATTAATATTAACACACTCACTGACACACTGTGTATATCATGACCCACAGTCAGATACACCCTGTGAAGTGTAAAACACCCCCACTGTCCTCAGTAATATTAACACACTGACAGAGAACACAGATTAATATCAACACATTCACTGACACACTGTGTATATCATGACCCACAGTCAGATACACCCTGTGAAGTGTAAAACATTCCCACCGTCCTCAGCAATATTAACACACTGACAGAGAACACAGATTAATATTAACACACTCACTGACACACTGTGTATATCATGACCCACAGTCAGATACACCATGTGAAGTGTAAAACACCCCCATTGTCGTCAGCAATATTATCACGCTGACAGAGAACACAGATTAATATTAACACACTCACTGACACACTGTGTATATCATGACCCACAGTCAGATACACCCTGTGAAGTGTAAAACACCCCCGCTGTCCTCAGGAATATTAACACACTGACAGAGAACACAGATTAATATTAACACACTCACTGACACACTGTGTACATCATGACCCACAGTCAGATACACCCTGTGAAGTGTAAAACACCCCCACTGTCCTCAGTAATATTAACACACTGGCAGAGAACACAGATTAATATTAACACACTCACTGACACACTGCGTATATCATGACCCACAGTCAGATACCCCCTGTGAAGTGTAAAACACCCCCACTGTCCTCAGGAATATTAACACACTGACAGAGAACACAGATTAATATTAACACACTCACTGACACACTGTGTATATCATGACCCACAGTCAGATACACCCTGTGAAGTGTAAAACACCCCCACTGTCCTCAGTAATATTAACACACTGGCAGAGAACACAGATTAATATTAACACACTCACTGACACACTGCATATATCATGACCCACAGTCAGATACCCCCTGTGAAGTGTAAAACACCCCCACTGTCCTCAGGAATATTAACACACTGACAGAGAACACAGATTAATATTAACACACTCACTGACACACTGTGTATATCATGACCCACAGTCAGATAAACCCTGTGAAGTGTAAAACACCCCCACTGTCCTCAGGAATATTAACACACTGACAGAGAACACAGATTAATATTAACACACTCACTGACACACTGTGTATATCATGACCCACAGTCAGATAAACCCTGTGAAGTGTAAAACACCCCCACTGTCCTCAGTAATATTAAGACACTGACAGAGAACACAGATTAATATTAACACACTCACTGACACACTGTGTATATCATGACCCACAGTCAGATACACCCTGTGAAGTGTAAAACACCTCCACTGTCCTCAGGAATATTAACACACTGACAGAGAACACAGATTAATATTAACACACTCACTGACACACTGTGTATATCATGACTCACAGTCAGATACACCCGGTGAAGTGTAAAACACCCCCACTGTCCTCAGTAATATTAACACACTGACAGAGAACACAGATTAATATTAACACACTCACTGACACACTGTGTATGTCATGACCCACAGTCAGATACACCCTGTGAAGTGTAAAACACCCCCACTGTCCTCAGGAATATTAACACACTGACAGAGAACACAGATTAATATTAACACACTCACTGACACACTGTGTACATCATGACCCACAGTCAGATACACCCTGTGAAGTGTAAAACACCCCCACTGTCCTCAGTAATATTAACACACTGACAGAGAACACAGATTAATATTAACACACTCACTGACACACTGTGTATATCATGACCCACAGTCAGATACATCCTGTGAAGTGTAAAACACCCCCACTGTCCTCAGTAATATTAACACACTGACAGAGAACACAGATTAATATTAACACACTCACTGACACACTGTGTATATCATGACCCACAGTCAGATACACCCTGTGAAGTGTAAAACACCCCCACTGTCCTCAGGAATATTAACACACTGACAGAGAACACAGATTAATATTAACACACTCACTGACACACTGTGTATATCATGACCCACAGTCAGATACACCCTGTGAAGTGTAAAACACCCCCACTGTCCTCAGGAATATTAACACACTGACAGAGAACACAGATTAATATTAACACACTCACTGCCACACTGTGTACATCATGACCCACAGTCAGATACACCCTGTGAAGTGTAAAACACCCCCACTGTCCTCAGTAATATTAACACACTGACAGAGAACACAGATTAATATTAACACACTCACTGACACACTGTGTACATCATGACCCACAGTCCGATACACCCTGTGAAGTGTAAAACACCCCCACTGTCCTCAGTAATATTAACACACTGACAGAGAACACAGATTAATATTAACACACTCACTGACACACTGTGTACATCATGACCCACAGTCAGATACACCCTGTGAAGTGTAAAACACCCCCACTGTCCTCAGCAATATTATCACACTGACAGAGAACACAGATTAATATTAACACACTCACTGACACACTGTGTATATCATGACCCACAGTCAGATACACCCTGTGAAGTGTAAAACACCCCCATTGTCGTCAGCAATATTATCACATTGACAGAGAACAGATTAATATTAACACATTCACTGACACACTGTGTATATCATGACCCACAGTCAGATACACCCTGTGAAGTGTAAAACACCCCCATTGTCGTCAGCAATATTATCACATTGACAGCGAACAGATTAATATTAACACACTCACTGACACACTGTGTACATCATGACCCACAGTCAGATAAACCCTGTGAAGTGTAAAACACCCCCACTGTCCTCAGCAATATTAACACACTGACAGAGAACACAGATAAATATTAACACACTCACTGACACACTGCGTATATCATGACCCACAGTCAGATACACCCGGTGAAGTGTAAAACACCCCCACTGTCCTCAGTAATATTAACACACTGACAGAGAACACAGATTAATATTAACACTCTCACTGACACACTGTGTACATCATGACCCACTGTCAGATACACCCTGTGAAGTGTAAAACACCCCCACTGTCCTCAGTAATCTTAACACACTGACAGAGAACACAGATTAATATTAACACACTCACTGACACACTGTGTATATCATGACCCACAGTCAGATACACCCTGTGAAGTGTAAAACACCCCCACTGTCCTCAGTAATATTAACACACTGACAGAGAACACAGATTAATATTAACACACTCACTGACACACTGTGTACATCATGACCCACAGTCAGATACACCCTGTGAAGTGTAAAACACCCCCACTGTCCTCAGGAATATTAACACACTGACAGAGAACACAGATTAATATTAACACACTCACTGACACACTGTGTATATCATGACCCACAGTCAGATACACCCTGTGAAGTGTAAAACACCCCCACTGTCCTCAGGAATATTAACACACTGACAGAGAACACAGATTAATATTAACACACTCACTGACACACTGTGTATATCATGACCCACAGTCAGATACACCCTGTGAAGTGTAAAACACCCCCACTGTCCTCAGGAATATTAACACACTGACAGAGAACACAGATTAATATTAACACACTCACTGACACACTGTGTATATCATGACCCACAGTCAGATACACCCTGTGAAGTGTAAAACACCCCCACTGTCCTCGGTAATATTAACACACTGACAGGGAACACAGATTAATATTAACACATTCACTGACACACTGTGTATATCATGACCCACAGTCAGATACACCCTGTGAAGTGTAAAACATTCCCACCGTCCTCAGCAATATTAACACACTGACAGAGAACACAGATTAATATTAACACACTCACTGACACACTGTGTATATCATGACCCACAGTCAGATACACCCTGTGAAGTGTAAAACACCCCCATTGTCGTCAGCAATATTATCACGCTGACAGAGAACACAGATTAATATTAACACACTCACTGACACACTGTGTATATCATGACCCACAGTCAGATACACCCTGTGAAGTGTAAAACACCCCCACTGTCCTCAGGAATATTAACACACTGACAGAGAACACAGATTAATATTAACACACTCACTGACACACTGTGTACATCATGACCCACAGTCAGATACACCCTGTGAAGTGTAAAACACCCCCACTGTCCTCAGTAATATTGACACACTGGAAGAGAACACAGATTAATATTAACACACTCACTGACACACTGTGTATATCATGACCCACAGTCAGATAAACCCTGTGAAGTGTAAAACACCCCCACTGTCCTCAGCAATATTAACACACTGACAGAGAACACAGATTAATATTAACACACTCACTGACACACTGTGTATATCATGACCCACAGTCAGATAAACCCTGTGAAGTGTAAAACACCCCCACTGTCCTCAGGAATATTAACACACTGACAGAGAACACAGTTTAATATTAACACACTCACTGACACACTGTGTATATCATGACCCACAGTCAGATAAACCCTGTGAAGTGTAAAACACCCCCACCGTCCTCAGTAATATTAAGACACTGACAGAGAACACAGATTAATATTAACACACTCACTGACACACTGTGTATATCATGATCCACAGTCAGATACACCCTGTGAAGTGTAAAACACCTCCACTGTCCTCAGGAATATTAACACACTGACAGAGAACACAGATTAATATTAACACACTCACTGACACACTGTGTATATCATGACTCACAGTCAGATACACCCGGTGAAGTGTAAAACACCCCCACTGTCCTCAGTAATATTAACACACTGACAGAGAACACAGATTAATATTAACACACTCACTGACACACTGTGTATGTCATGACCCACAGTCAGATACACCCTGTGAAGTGTAAAACACCCCCACTGTCCTCAGGAATATTAACACACTGACAGAGAACACAGATTAATATTAACACACTCACTGACACACTGTGTACATCATGACCCACAGTTAGATACACCCTGTGAAGTGTAAAACACCCCCACTGTCCTCAGGAATATTAACACACTGACAGAGAACACAGATTAATATTAACACACTCACTGACACACTGTGTATATCATGACCCACAGTCAGATACATCCTGTGAAGTGTAAAACACCCCCACTGTCCTCAGTAATATTAACACACTGACAGAGAACACAGATTAATATTAACACACTCACTGACACACTGTGTATATCATGACCCACAGTCAGATACACCCTGTGAAGTGTAAAACACCCCCACTGTCCTCAGGAATATTAACACACTGACAGAGAACACAGATTAATATTAACACACTCACTGACACACTGTGTATATCATGACCCACAGTCAGATACACCCTGTGAAGTGTAAAACATCCCCACTGTCCTCAGGAATATTAACACACTGATAGAGAACACAGATTAATATTAACACACTCACTGCCACACTGTGTACATCATGACCCACAGTCAGATACACACTGTGAAGTGTAAAACACCCCCACTGTCCTCAGTAATATTAACACACTGACAGAGAACACAGATTAATATTAACACACTCACTGACACACTGTGTATATCATGACCCACAGTCAGATGCACCCTGTGAAGTGTAAAACACCCCCACTGTCCTCAGTAATATTAACACACTGACAGAGAACACAGATTAATATTAACACATTCACTGACACACTGTGTATATCATGACCCACAGTCAGATACACCCTGTGAAGTGTAAAACATTCCCACCGTCCTCAGCAATATTAACACACTGACAGAGAACACAGATTAATATTAACACACTCACTGACACACTGTGTATATCATGACCCACAGTCAGATAAACCCTGTGAAGTGTAAAACACCCCCACTGTCCTCAGCAATATTATCACACTGACAGAGAACACAGATTAATATTAACACACTCACTGACACACTGTGTATATCATGACCCACAGTCAGATACACCCTGTGAAGTGTAAAACACCCCCATTGTCGTCAGCAATATTATCACATTGACAGAGAACAGATTAATATTAACACATTCACTGACACACTGTGTATATCATGACCCACAGTCAGATACACCCTGTGAAGTGTAAAACACCCCCATTGTCGTCAGCAATATTATCACATTGACAGCGAACAGATTAATATTAACACACTCACTGACACACTGTGTACATCATGACCCACAGTCAGATAAACCCTGTGAAGTGTAAAACACCCCCACTGTCCTCAGCAATATTAACACACTGACAGAGAACACAGATAAATATTAACACACTCACTGACACACTGCGTATATCATGACCCACAGTCAGATACACCCGGTGAAGTGTAAAACACCCCCACTGTCCTCAGTAATATTAACACACTGACAGAGAACACAGATTAATATTAACACTCTCACTGACACACTGTGTACATCATGACCCACTGTCAGATACACCCTGTGAAGTGTAAAACACCCCCACTGTCCTCAGTAATCTTAACACACTGACAGAGAACACAGATTAATATTAACACACTCACTGACACACTGTGTATATCATGACCCACAGTCAGATACACCCTGTGAAGTGTAAAACACCCCCACTGTCCTCAGTAATATTAACACACTGACAGAGAACACAGATTAATATTAACACACTCACTGACACACTGTGTACATCATGACCCACAGTCAGATACACCCTGTGAAGTGTAAAACACCCCCACTGTCCTCAGGAATATTAACACACTGACAGAGAACACAGATTAATATTAACACACTCACTGACACACTGTGTATATCATGACCCACAGTCAGATACACCCTGTGAAGTGTAAAACACCCCCACTGTCCTCAGGAATATTAACACACTGACAGAGAACACAGATTAATATTAACACACTCACTGACACACTGTGTATATCATGACCCACAGTCAGATACACCCTGTGAAGTGTAAAACACCCCCACTGTCCTCAGGAATATTAACACACTGACAGAGAACACAGATTAATATTAACACACTCACTGACACACTGTGTATATCATGACCCACAGTCAGATACACCCTGTGAAGTGTAAAACACCCCCACTGTCCTCGGTAATATTAACACACTGACAGGGAACACAGATTAATATTAACACATTCACTGACACACTGTGTATATCATGACCCACAGTCAGATACACCCTGTGAAGTGTAAAACATTCCCACCGTCGTCAGCAATATTATCACGCTGACAGAGAACACAGATTAATATTAACACACTCACTGACACACTGTGTATATCATGACCCACAGTCAGATACACCCTGTGAAGTGTAAAACACCCCCTCTGTCCTCAGGAATATTAACACACTGACAGAGAACACAGATTAATATTAACACACTCACTGACACACTGTGTACATCATGACCCACAGTCAGATACACCCTGTGAAGTGTAAAACACCCCCACTGTCCTCAGTAATATTGACACACTGGAAGAGAACACAGATTAATATTAACACACTCACTGACACACTGTGTATATCATGACCCACAGTCAGATAAACCCTGTGAAGTGTAAAACACCCCACTGTCCTCAGCAATATTAACACACTGACAGAGAACACAGATTAATATTAACACACTCACTGACACACTGTGTATATCATGACCCACAGTCAGATAAACCCTGTGAAGTGTAAAACACCCCCACTGTCCTCAGGAATATTAACACACTGACAGAGAACACAGTTTAATATTAACACACTCACTGACACACTGTGTATATCATGACCCACAGTCAGATAAACCCTGTGAAGTGTAAAACACCCCCACTGTCCTCAGTAATATTAAGACACTGACAGAGAACACAGATTAATATTAACACACTCACTGACACAATGTGTATATCATGATCCACAGTCAGATACACCCTGTGAAGTGTAAAACACCTCCACTGTCCTCAGGAATATTAACACACTGACAGAGAACACAGATTAATATTAACACACTCACTGACACACTGTGTATATCATGACTCACAGTCAGATACACCCGGTGAAGTGTAAAACACCCCCACTGTCCTCAGTAATATTAACACACTGACAGAGAACACAGATTAATATTAACACACTCACTGACACACTGTGTATGTCATGACCCACAGTCAGATACACCCTGTGAAGTGTAAAACACCCCCACTGTCCTCAGGAATATTAACATACTGACAGAGAACACAGATTAATATTAACACACTCACTGACACACTGTGTACATCATGACCCACAGTTAGATACACCCTGTGAAGTGTAAAACACCCCCACTGTCCTCAGGAATATTAACACACTGACAGAGAACACAGATTAATATTAACACACTCACTGACACACTGTGTATATCATGACCCACAGTCAGATACATCCTGTGAAGTGTAAAACACCCCCACTGTCCTCAGTAATATTAACACACTGACAGAGAACACAGATTAATATTAACACACTCACTGACACACTGTGTATATCATGACCCACAGTCAGATACACCCTGTGAAGTGTAAAACACCCCCACTGTCCTCAGGAATATTAACACACTGACAGAGAACACAGATTAATATTAACACACTCACTGACACACTGTGTATATCATGACCCACAGTCAGATACACCCTGTGAAGTGTAAAACATCCCCACTGTCCTCAGGAATATTAACACACTGATAGAGAACACAGATTAATATTAACACACTCACTGCCACACTGTGTACATCATGACCCACAGTCAGATACACACTGTGAAGTGTAAAACACCCCCACTGTCCTCAGTAATATTAACACACTGACAGAGAACACAGATTAATATTAACACACTCACTGACACACTGTGTATATCATGACCCACAGTCAGATGCACCCTGTGAAGTGTAAAACACCCCCACTGTCCTCAGTAATATTAACACACTGACAGAGAACACAGATTAATATTAACACATTCACTGACACACTGTGTATATCATGACCCACAGTCAGATACACCCTGTGAAGTGTAAAACATTCCCACCGTCCTCAGCAATATTAACACACTGACAGAGAACACAGATTAATATTAACACACTCACTGACACACTGTGTACATCATGACCCACAGTCAGATACACCCTGTGAAGTGTAAAACACCCCCACTGTCCTCAGCAACATTATCACACTGACAGAGAACACAGATTAATATTAACACACTCACTGACACACTGTGTATATCATGACCCACAGTCAGATAAACCCTGTGAAGTGTAAAACACCCCCGCTGTCCTCAGTAATATTAACACACTGACAGAGAACACAGATTAATATTAACACACTCACTGACACACTGTGTATATCATGACCCACAGTCAGATACACCCTGTGAAGTGTAAAACACCCCCACTGTCCTCAGGAATATTAACACACTGACAGAGAACACAGATTAATATTAACACACTCACTGACACACTGTGTATATCATGACCCACAGTCAGATACACCCTGTGAGGTGTAAAACACCCCCACTGTCCTCAGTATTATTTAACACACTGACAGAGAACACAGATTAATATTAACACATTCACTGACACACTGTGTATATCATGACCCACAGTCAGATACACCCTGTGAAGTGTAAAACATTCCCACCGTCCTCAGCAATATTAACACACTGACAGAGAACACAGATTAATATTAACACACTCACTGACACACTGTGTATATCATGACCCACAGTCAGATACACCCTGTGAAGTGTAAAACACCCCCATTGCCGTCAGCAATATTATCACGCTGACAGAGAACACAGATTAATATTAACACACTCACTGACACACTGTGTATATCATGACCCACAGTCAGATACACCCTGTGAAGTGTAAAACACCCCCGCTGTCCTCAGGAATATTAACACACTGACAGAGAACACAGATTAATATTAACACACTCACTGACACACTGTGTACATCATGACCCACAGTCAGATACACCCTGTGAAGTGTAAATCACCCCCACTGTCCTCAGTAATATTAACACACTGGCAGAGAACACAGATTAATATTAACACACTCACTGACACACTGTGTATATCATGACCCACAGTCAGATAAACCCTGTGAAGTGTAAAACACCCCCACTGTCCTCAGCAATATTAACACACTGACAGAGAACACAGATAAATATTAACACACTCACTGACACACTTCGTATATCATGACCCACAGTCAGATACCCCCTGTGAAGTGTAAAACACCCCCACTGTCCTCAGGAATATTAACACACTGACAGAGAACACAGATTAATATTAACACACTCACTGACACACTGTGTATATCATGACCCACAGTCAGATAAACCCTGTGAAGTGTAAAACACCCCCACTGTCCTCAGGAATATTAACACACTGACAGAGAACACAGATTAATATTAACACACTCACTGACACACTGTGTATATCATGACCCACAGTCAGATAAACCCTGTGAAGTGTAAAACACCCCCAATGTCCTCAGTAATATTAAGACACTGACAGAGAACACAGATTAATATTAACACACTCACTGACACACTGTGTATATCATGACCCACAGTCAGATACACCCTGTGAAGTGTAAAACACCTCCACTGTCCTCAGGAATATTAACACACTGACAGAGAACACAGATTAATATTAACACACTCACTGACACACTGTGTATATCATGACTCACAGTCAGATACACCCGGTGAAGTGTAAAACACCCCCACTGTCCTCAGTAATATTAACACACTGACAGAGAACACAGATTAATATTAACACACTCACTGACACACTGTGTATGTCATGACCCACAGTCAGATACACCCTGTGAAGTGTAAAACACCCCCACTGTCCTCAGGAATATTAACACACTGACAGAGAACACAGATTAATATTAACACACTCACTGACACACTGTGTACATCATGACCCACAGTCATATACACCCTGTGAAGTGTAAAACACCCCCACTGTCCTCAGTAATATTAACACACTGACAGAGAACACAGATTAATATTAACACACTCACTGACACACTGTGCATATCATGACCCACAGTCAGATACATCCTGTGAAGTGTAAAACACCCCCACTGTCCTCAGTAATATTAACACACTGACAGAGAACACAGATTAATATTAACACACTCACTGACACACTGTGTATATCATGACCCACAGTCAGATACACCCTGTGAAGTGTAAAACACCCCTACTGTCCTCAGGAATATTAACACACTGACAGAGAACACAGATTAATATTAACAAACTCACTGACACACTGTGTATATCATGACCCACAGTCAGATACACCCTGTGAAGTGTAAAACATCCCCACTGTCCTCAGGAATATTAAAACACTGACAGAGAACACAGATTAATATTAACACACTCACTGCCACACTGTGTACATCATGACCCACAGTCAGATACACCCTGTGAAGTGTAAAACACCCCCACTGTCCTCAGTAATATTAACACACTGACAGAGAACACAGATTAATATTAACACACTCACTGACACACTGTGTATATCATGACCCACAGTCCGATACACCCTGTGAAGTGTAAAACACCCCCCCTGTCCTCAGTAATATTAACACAATGACAGAGAACACAGATTAATATTAACACACTCACTGACACACTGTGTACATCATGACCCACAGTCAGATACACCCTGTGAAGTGTAAAACACCCCCACTGTCCTCAGCAATATTATCACACTGACAGAGAACACAGATTAATATTAACACACTCACTGACACACTGTGTATATCATGACCCACAGTCAGATACACCCTGTGAAGTGTAAAACACCCCCGCTGTCCTCAGTAATATTAACACACTGACAGAGAACACAGATTAATATTAACACACTCACTGACACACTGTGTATGTCATGACCCACAGTCAGATACACCCTGTGAAGTGTAAAACACCCCCACTGTCCTCAGGAATATTAACACACTGACAGAGAACACAGATTAATATTAACACACTCACTGACACACTGTGTACATCATGACCCACAGTCAGATACACCCTGTGAAGGGTAAAACACCCCCACTGTCCTCAGTAATATTAACACACTGACAGAGAACACAGATTAATATTAACACACTCACTGACACACTGTGTATATCATGACCCACAGTCAGATACACCCTGTGAAGTGTAAAACACCCCCACTGTCCTCAGGAATATTAACACACTGACAGAGAACACAGAATAATATTAACACACTCACTGACACACTGTGTATATCATGACCCACAGTCAGATACACCCTGTGAAGTGTAAAACACCCCCACTGTCCTCAGTAATATTAACATACTGACAGAGAACACAGATTAATATTAATACACTCACTGACACACTGTGTATATCATGACCCACAGTCAGATACACCCTGTGAAGTGTAAAACACCCCCGCTGTCCTCAGTAATATTAACACACTGACAGAGAACACAGATTAATATTAACACACTCACTGACACACTGTGTATGTCATGACCCACAGTCAGATACACCCTGTGAAGTGTAAAACACCCCCACTGTCCTCAGTAATATTAACACACTGACAGAGAACACAGATTAATATTAACACACTCACTGACACACTGTGTATGTCATGACCCACAGTCAGATACACCCTGTGAAGTGTAAAACACCCCCACTTGTTCAGTAATATTAACACACTGACAGAGAACACAGATTAATATTAACACACTCACTGACACACTGTGTATATCATGACCCACAGTCAGATACACCCTGTGAAGTGTAAAACACCCCCGCTGTCCTCAGTAATATTAACACACTGACAGAGAACACAGATTAATATTAACACACTCACTGACACACTGTGTATGTCATGACCCACAGTCAGATACACCCTGTGAAGTGTAAAACACCCCCACTGTCCTCAGTAATATTAACACACTGACAGAGAACACATATTAATATTAACACACTCACTGACACACTGTGTACATCATGACCCACAGTTAGATACACCCTGTGAACTGTAAAACACCCCCACTGTCCTCAGCAATATTATCACACTGACAGAGAACACAGATTAATATTAACACACTCACTGACACACTGTGTATATCATGACCCACAGTCAGATACACCCTGTGAAGTGTAAAACACCCCCGCTGTCCTCAGTAATATTAACACACTGACAGAGAACACAGATTAATATTAACACACTCACTGACACACTGTGTATATCATGACCCACAGTCAGATACACCCTGTGAAGTGTAAAACACCCCCACTGTCCTCAGGAATATTAACACACTGACAGAGAACACAGATTAATATTAACACACTCACTGACACACTGTGTATATCATGACCCACAGTCAGATACACCCTGTGAAGTGTAAAACACCCCCACTGTCCTCAGTAATATTAACACACTGACAGAGAACACAGATTAATATTAACACATTCACTGACACACTGTGTATATCATGACCCACAGTCAGATACACCCTGTGAAGTGTAAAACATTCCCACCGTCCTCAGCAATATTAACACAATGACAGAGAACACAGATTAATATTAACACACTCACTGACACACTGTGTATATCATGACCCACAGTCAGATACACCCTGTGAAGTGTAAAACACCCCCACTGTCCTCAGCAATATTAACACACTGACAGAGAACACAGATAAATATTAACACACTCACTGACACACTGCGTATATCATGACCCACAGTCAGATACACCCTGTGAAGTGTAAAACACCCCCACTGTCCTCAGGAATATTAACACACTGACAGAGAACACAGATTAATATTAACACACTCACTGACACACTGTGTATATCATGACCCACAGTCAGATAAACCCTGTGAAGTGTAAAACACCCCCACTGTCCTCAGGAATATTAACACACTGACAGAGAACACAGATTAATATTAACACACTCACTGACACACTGTGTATATCATGACCCACAGTCAGATAAACCCTGTGAAGTGTAAAACACCCCCACTGTCCTCAGTAATATTAAGACACTGACAGAGAACACAGATTAATATTAACACACTCACTGACACACTGTGTATATCATGACCCACAGTCAGATACACCCTGTGAAGTGTAAAACACCTCCACTGTCCTTAGGAATATTAACACACTGACAGAGAACACAGATTAATATTAACACACTCACTGACACACTGTGTATATCATGACTCACAGTCAGATACACCCTGTGAAGTGTAAAACATCCCCACTGTCCTCAGGAATATTAACACACTGATAGAGAACACAGATTAATATTAACACACTCACTGCCACACTGTGTACATCATGACCCACAGTCAGATACACCCTGTGAAGTGTAAAACACCCCCACTGTCCTCAGTAATATTAACACACTGACAGAGAACACAGATTAATATTAACACACTCACTGACACAGTGTGTATATCATGACCCACAGTCCGATACACCCTGTGAAGTGTAAAACACCCCCACTGTCCTCAGTAATATTAACACACTGACAGAGAACACAGATTAATATTAACACACTCACTGACACACTGTGCACATCATGACCCACAGTCAGATACACCCTGTGAAGTGTAAAACACCCCCACTGTCCTCAGTAATATTAACACACTGACAGAGAACACAGATTAATATTAACACACTCACTGACACACTGTGTATATCATGACCCACAGTCAGATACACCCTGTGAAGTGTAAAACACCCCCGCTGTCCTCAGTAATATAAACACACTGACAGAGAACACAGATTAATATTAACACACTCACTGACACACTGTGTATGTCATGACCCACAGTCAGATACACCCTGTGAAGTGTAAAACACCCCCACTGTCCTCAGTAATATTAACACACTGACAGAGAACACAGATTAATATTAACACACTCACTGACACACTGTGTATGTCATGACCCACAGTCAGATACACCCTGTGAAGTGTAAAACACCCCCACTGTCCTCAGTAATATTAACACACTGACAGAGAACACAGATTAATATTAACACACTCACTGACACACTGTGTATATCATGACCCACAGTCAGATACACCCTGTGAAGTGTAAAACACCCCCGCTGTCCTCAGTAATATTAACACACTGACAGAGAACACAGATTAATATTAACACACTCACTGACACACTGTGTATGTCATGACCCACAGTCAGATACACCCTGTGAAGTGTAAAACACCCCCACTGTCCTCAGTAATATTAACACACTGACAGAGAACACAGATTAATATTAACACACTCACTGACACACTGTGTATATCATGACCCACAGTCAGATACACCCTGTGAAGTGTAAAACACCCCCGCTGTCCTCAGTAATATTAACACACTGACAGAGAACACAGATTAATATTAACACACTCACTGACACACTGTGTATGTCATGACCCACAGTCAGATACACCCTGTGAAGTGTAAAACACCCCCACTGTCCTCAGGAATATTAACACACTGACAGAGAACACAGATTAATATTAACACACTCACTGACACACTGTGTATGTCATGACCCACAGACAGATACACCCTGTGAAGTGTAAAACACCCCCACTGTCCTCAGTAATATTAACACACTGACAGAGAACACAGATTAATATTAACACACTCACTGACACACTGTGTATGTCATGACCCACAGTCAGATACATCCTGTGAAGTGTAAAACACCCCCACTGTCCTCAGTAATATTAACACACTGACAGAGAACACAGATTATTTTTAACACACTCACTGACACACTGTGTATATCATGACCCACAGTCAGATACACCCTGTGAAGTGTAAAACACCCCCACTGTCCTCAGGAATATTAACACACTGACAGAGAACACAGATTAATATTAACACACTCACTGACACACTGTGTATATCATGACCCACAGTCAGATACACCCTGTGAAGTGTAAAACATCCCCACTGTCCTCAGGAATATTAACACACTGATAGAGAACACAGATTAATATTAACACACTCACTGCCACACTGTGTACATCATGACCCACAGTCAGATACACCCTGTGAAGTGTAAAACACCCCCACTGTCCTCAGTAATATTAACACACTGACAGAGAACACAGATTAATATTAACACACTCACTGACACACTGTGTATATCATGACCCACAGTCCGATACACCCTGTGAAGTGTAAAACACCCCCACTGTCCTCAGTAATATCAACACACTGACAAAGAACACAGATTAATATTAACACACTCACTGACACACTGTGCACATCATGACCCACAGTCAGATACACCCTGTGAAGTGTAAAACACCCCCACTGTCCTCAGTAATATTAACACACTGACAGAGAACACAGATTAATATTAACACACTCACTGACACACTGTGTATATCATGACCCACAGTCAGATACACCCTGTGAAGTGTAAAACACCCCCGCTGTCCTCAGTAATATTAACACACTGACAGAGAACACAGATTAATATTAACACACTCACTGACACACTGTGTATGTCATGACCCACAGTCAGATACACCCTGTGAAGTGTAAAACACCCCCACTGTCCTCAGTAATATTAACACACTGACAGAGAACACAGATTAATATTAACACACTCACTGACACACTGTGTATGTCATGACCCACAGTCAGATACACCCTGTGAAGTGTAAAACACCCCCACTGTCCTCAGTAATATTAACACACTGACAGAGAACACAGATTAATATTAACACACTCACTGACACACTGTGTATATCATGACCCACAGTCAGATACACCCAGTGAAGTGTAAAACACCCCCGCTGTCCTCAGTAATATTAACACACTGACAGAGAACACAGATTAATATTAACACACTCACTGACACACTGTGTATGTCATGACCCACAGTCAGATACACCCTGTGAAGTGTAAAACACCCCCACTGTCCTCAGTAATATTAACACACTGACAGAGAACACAGATTAATATTAACACACTCACTGACACACTGTGTATATCATGACCCACAGTCAGATACACCCTGTGAAGTGTAAAACACCCCCGCTGTCCTCAGTAATATTAACACACTGACAGAGAACACAGATTAATATTAACACACTCACTGACACACTGTGTATGTCATGACCCACAGTCAGATACACCCTGTGAAGTGTAAAACACCCCCACTGTCCTCAGTAATATTAACACACTGACAGAGAACACAGATTAATATTAACACACTCACTGACACACTGTGTATGTCATGACCCACAGACAGATACACCCTGTGAAGTGTAAAACACCCCCACTGTCCTCAGTAATATTAACACACTGACAGAGAACACAGATTAATATTAACACACTCACTGACACACTGTGTATATCATGACCCACAGTCAGATACATCCTGTGAAGTGTAAAACACCCCCACTGTCCTCAGTAATATTAACACACTGACAGAGAACACAGATTATTTTTAACACACTCACTGACACACTGTGTATATCATGACCCACAGTCAGATACACCCTGTGAAGTGTAAAACACCCCCACTGTCCTCAGGAATATTAACACACTGACAGAGAACACAGATTAATATTAACACACTCACTGACACACTGTGTATATCATGACCCAGAGTCAGATACACCCTGTGAAGTGTAAAACATCCCCACTGTCCTCAGGAATATTAACACACTGATAGAGAACACAGATTAATATTAACACACTCACTGCCACACTGTGTACATCATGACCCACAGTCAGATACACCCTGTGAAGTGTAAAACACCCCCACTGTCCTCAGTAATATTAACACACTGACAGAGAACACAGATTAATATTAACACACTCACTGACACACTGTGTATATCATGACCCACAGTCCGATACACCCTGTGAAGTGTAAAACACCCCCACTGTCCTCAGGAATATTAACACACTGACAGAGAACACAGATTAATATTAACACACTCACTGACACACTGTGCACATCATGACCCACAGTCAGATACACCCTGTGAAGTGTAAAACACCCCCACTGTCCTCAGTAATATTAACACACTGACAGAGAACACAGATTAATATTAACACACTCACTGACACACTGTGTATATCATGACCCACAGTCAGATACACCCTGTGAAGTGTAAAACACCCCCGCTGTCCTCAGTAATATTAACACACTGACAGAGAACACAGATTAATATTAACACACTCACTGACACACTGTGTATGTCATGACCCACAGTCAGATACACCCTGTGAAGTGTAAAACACCCCCACTGTCCTCAGTAATATTAACACACTGACAGAGAACACAGATTAATATTAACACACTCACTGACACACTGTGTATGTCATGACCCACAGTCAGATACACCCTGTGAAGTGTAAAACACCCCCACTGTCCTCAGTAATATTAACACACTGACAGAGAACACAGATTAATATTAACACACTCACTGACACACTGTGTATATCATGACCCACAGTCAGATACACCCTGTGAAGTGTAAAACACCCCCGCTGTCCTCAGTAATATTAACACACTGACAGAGAACACAGATTAATATTAACACACTCACTGACACACTGTGTATGTCATGACCCACAGTCAGATACACCCTGTGAAGTGTAAAACACCCCCACTGTCCTCAGTAATATTAACACACTGACAGAGAACACAGATTAATATTAACACACTCACTGACACACTGTGTATATCATGACCCACAGTCAGATACACCCTGTGAAGTGTAAAACACCCCCGCTGTCCTCAGTAATATTAACACACTGACAGAGAACACAGATTAATATTAACACACTCACTGACACACTGTGTATGTCATGACCCACAGTCAGATACACCCTGTGAAGTGTAAAACACCCCCACTGTCCTCAGTAATATTAACACACTGACAGAGAACACAGATTAATATTAACACACTCACTGACACACTGTGTATATCAAGACCCACAGTCAGATACATCCTGTGAAGTGTAAAACACCCCCACTGTCCTCAGTAATATTAACACACTGACAGAGAACACAGATTATTTTTAACACACTCACTGACACACTGTGTATATCATGACCCACAGTCAGATACACCCTGTGAAGTGTAAAACACCCCCACTGTCCTCAGGAATATTAACACACTGACAGAGAACACAGATTAATATTAACACACTCACTGACACACTGTGTATATCATGACCCACAGTCAGATACACCCTGTGAAGTGTAAAACATCCCCACTGTCCTCAGGAATATTAACACACTGATAGAGAACACAGATTAATATTAACACACTCACTGCCACACTGTGTACATCATGACCCACAGTCAGATACACCCTGTGAAGTGTAAAACACCCCCACTGTCCTCAGTAATATTAACACACTGACAGAGAACACAGATTAATATTAACACACTCACTGACACACTGTGTATATCATGACCCACAGTCCGATACACCCTGTGAAGTGTAAAACACCCCCACTGTCCTCAGGAATATTAACACAATGACAGAGAACACAGATTAATATTAACACAATCACTGACACACTGTGCACATCATGACCCACAGTCAGATACACCCTGTGAAGTGTAAAACACCCCCACTGTCCTCAGGAATATTAACACACTGACAGAGAACACAGATTAATATTAACACACTCACTGACACACTGTGTATATCATGACCCACAGTCAGATACACCCTGTGAAGTGTAAAACACCCCCGCTGTCCTCAGTAATATTAACACACTGACAGAGAACACAGATTAATATTAACACACTCACTGACACACTGTGTATGTCATGACCCACAGTCAGATACACCCTGTGAAGTGTAAAACACCCCCACTGTCCTCAGTAATATTAACACACTGACAGAGAACACAGATTAATATTAACACACTCACTGACACACTGTGTATGTCATGACCCACAGTCAGATACACCCTGTGAAGTGTAAAACACCCCCACTGTCCTCAGTAATATTAACACACTGACAGAGAACACAGATTAATATTAACACACACACTGACACACTGTGTATATCATGACCCACAGTCAGATACACCCTGTGAAGTGTAAAACACCCCCGCTGTCCTCAGTAATATTAACACACTGACAGAGAACACAGATTAATATTAACACACTCACTGACACACTGTGTATGTCATGACCCACAGTCAGATACACCCTGTGAAGTGTAAAACACCCCCACTGTCCTCAGTAATATTAACACACTGACAGAGAACACAGATTAATATTAACACACTCACTGACACACTGTGTATATCATGACCCACAGTCAGATACACCCTGTGAAGTGTAAAACACCCCCGCTGTCCTCAGTAATATTAACACACTGACAGAGAACACAGATTAATATTAACACACTCACTGACACACTGTGTATGTCATGACCCACAGTCAGATACACCCTGTGAAGTGTAAAACACCCCCACTGTCCTCAGTAATATTAACACACTGACAGAGAACACAGATTAATATTAACACACTCACTGACACACTGTGTATGTCATGACCCACAGACAGATACACCCTGTGAAGTGTAAAACACCCCCACTGTCCTCAGTAATATTAACACACTGACAGAGAACACAGATTAATATTAACACACTCACTGACACACTGTGTATATCATGACCCACAGTCAGATACACCCTGTGAAGTGTAAAACACCCCCGCTGTCCTCAGTAATATTAACACACTGACAGAGAACACAGATTAATATTAACACACTCACTGACACACTGTGTATATCATGACCCACAGTCAGATACACCCTGTGAAGTGTAAAACACCCCCACTGTCCTCAGTAATATTAACACACTGACAGAGAACACAGATTAATATTAACACACTCACTGACACACTGTGTATATCATGACCCACAGTCCGATACACCCTGTGAAGTGTAAAACACCCCCACTGTCCTCAGTAATATTAACACACTGACAGAGAACACAGATTAATATTAACACACTCACTGACACACTGTGTACATCATGACCCACAGTCAGATACACCCTGTGAAGTGTAAAACACCCCCACTGTCCTCAGCAATATTATCACACTGACAGAGAACACAGATTAATATTAACACACTCACTGACACACTGTGTATATCATGACCCACAGTCAGATACACCCTGTGAAGTGTAAAACACCCCCGCTGTCCTCAGGAATATTAACACACTGACAGAGAACACAGATTAATATTAACACACTCACTGACACACTGTGTATGTCATGACCCACAGTCAGATACACCCTGTGAAGTGTAAAACACCCCCGCTGTCCTCAGGAATATTAACACACTGACAGAGAACACAGATTAATATTAACACACTCACTGACACACTGTGTATGTCATGACCCACAGTCAGATACACCCTGTGAAGTGTAAAACACCCCCACTGTCCTCAGTAATATTAACACACTGACAGAGAACACAGATTAATATTAACACACTCACTGACACACTGTGTATATCATGACCCACAGTCAGATACACCCTGTGAAGTGTAAAACACCCCCGCTGCCCTCAGTAATATTAACACACTGACAGAGAACACAGATTAATATTAACACACTCACTGACACACTGTGTATGTCATGACCCACAGTCAGATACACCCTGTGAAGTGTAAAACACCCCCACTGTCCTCAGGAATATTAACACACTGACAGAGAACACAGATTAATATTAACACACTCACTGACACACTGTGTATGTCATGACCCACAGACAGATACACCCTGTGAAGTGTAAAACACCCCCACTGTCCTCAGTAATATTAACACACTGACAGAGAACACAGATTAATATTAACACACTCACTGACACACTGTGTATATCATGACCCACAGTCAGATACACCCTGTGAAGTGTAAAACACCCCCGCTGTCCTCAGTAATATTAACACACTGACAGAGAACACAGATTAATATTAACACACTCACTGACACACTGTGTATGTCATGACCCACAGTCAGATACACCCTGTGAAGTGTAAAACACCCCCGCTGTCCTCAGTAATATTAACACACTGACAGAGAACACAGATTAATATTAACACACTCACTGACACACTGTGTATGTCATGACCCGCAGTCAGATACACCCTGTGAAGTGTAAAACACCCCCACTGTCCTCAGTAATATTAACACACTGACAGAGAACACAGATTAATATTAACACACTCACTGACACACTGTGTATATCATGACCCACAGTCCGATACACCCTGTGAAGTGTAAAACACCCCCACTGTCCTCAGTAATATTAACACACTGACAGAGAACACAGATTAATATTAACACACTCACTGACACACTGTGTACATCATGACCCACAGTCAGATACACCCTGTGAAGTGTAAAACACCCCCACTGTCCTCAGCAATATTATCACACTGACAGAGAACACAGATTAATATTAACACACTCACTGACACACTGTGTATATCATGACCCACAGTCAGATACACCCTGTGAAGTGTAAAACACCCCCGCTGTCCTCAGGAATATTAACACACTGACAGAGAACACAGATTAATATTAACACACTCACTGACACACTGTGTATGTCATGACCCACAGTCAGATACACCCTGTGAAGTGTAAAACACCCCCGCTGTCCTCAGGAATATTAACACACTGACAGAGAACACAGATTAATATTAACACACTCACTGACACACTGTGTATATCATGACCCACAGTCAGATACACGCTGTGAAGTGTAATACATCCGCACTGTCCTCAGGAATATAAACACACTGACAGAGAACACAGATTAATATTAACACACTCACTGACACACTGTGTATGTCATGACCCACAGTCAGATACACCCTGTGAAGTGTAAAACACCCCCACTGTCCTCAGTAATATTAACACACTGACAGAGAACACAGATTAATATTAACACACTCACTGACACACTGTGTATATCATGACCCACAGTCAGATACACCCTGTGAAGTGTAAAACACCCCCGCTGTCCTCAGTAATATTAACACACTGACAGAGAACACAGATTAATATTAACACACTCACTGACACACTGTGTATGTCATGACCCACAGTCAGATACACCCTGTGAAGTGTAAAACACCCCCACTGTCCTCAGTAATATTAACACACTGACAGAGAACACAGATTAATATTAACACACTCACTGACACACTGTGTATATCATGACCCACAGTCAGATACACCCTGTGAAGTGTAAAACACCCCCGCTGTCCTCAGTAATATTAACACACTGACAGAGAACACAGATTAATATTAACACACTCACTGACACACTGTGTATGTCATGACCCACAGTCAGATACACCCTGTGAAGTGTAAAACACCCCCACTGTCCTCAGTAATATTAACACACTGACAGAGAACACAGATTAATATTAACACACTCACTGACACACTGTGTATGTCATGACCCACAGACAGATACACCCTGTGAAGTGTAAAACACCCCCACTGTCCTCAGTAATATTAACACACTGACAGAGAACACAGATTAATATTAACACACTCACTGACACACTGTGTATATCATGACCCACAGTCAGATACATCCTGTGAAGTGTAAAACACCCCCACTGTCCTCAGTAATATTAACACACTGACAGAGAACACAGATTATTTTTAACACACTCACTGACACACTGTGTATATCATGACCCACAGTCAGATACACCCTGTGAAGTGTAAAACACCCCCACTGTCCTCAGGAATATTAACACACTGACAGAGAACACAGATTAATATTAACACACTCACTGACACACTGTGTATATCATGACCCACAGTCAGATACACCCTGTGAAGTGTAAAACATCCCCACTGTCCTCAGGAATATTAACACACTGACAGAGAACACAGATTAATATTAACACACTCACTGACACACTGTGTATATCATGACCCACAGTCCGATACACCCTGTGAAGTGTAAAACACCCCCACTGTCCTCAGGAATATTAACACACTGACAGAGAACACAGATTAATATTAACACACTCACTGACACACTGTGCACATCATGACCCACAGTCAGATACACCCTGTGAAGTGTAAAACACCCCCACTGTCCTCAGTAATATTAACACACTGACAGAGAACACAGATTAATATTAACACACTCACTGACACACTGTGTATATCATGACCCACAGTCAGATACACCCTGTGAAGTGTAAAACACCCCCGCTGTCCTCAGTAATATTAACACACTGACAGAGAACACAGATTAATATTAACACACTCACTGACACACTGTGTATGTCATGACCCACAGTCAGATACACCCTGTGAAGTGTAAAACACCCCCACTGTCCTCAGTAATATTAACACACTGACAGAGAACACAGATTAATATTAACACACTCACTGACACACTGTGTATGTCATGACCCACAGTCAGATACACCCTGTGAAGTGTAAAACACCCCCACTGTCCTCAGTAATATTAACACACTGACAGAGAACACAGATTAATATTAACACACTCACTGACACACTGTGTATATCATGACCCACAGTCAGATACACCCTGTGAAGTGTAAAACACCCCCGCTGTCCTCAGTAATATTAACACACTGACAGAGAACACAGATTAATATTAACACACTCACTGACACACTGTGTATGTCATGACCCACAGTCAGATACACCCTGTGAAGTGTAAAACACCCCCACTGTCCTCAGTAATATTAACACACTGACAGAGAACACAGATTAATATTAACACACTCACTGACACACTGTGTATATCATGACCCACAGTCAGATACACCCTGTGAAGTGTAAAACACCCCCGCTGTCCTCAGTAATATTAACACACTGACAGAGAACACAGATTAATATTAACACAGTCACTGACACACTGTGTATGTCATGACCCACAGTCTGATACACCCTGTGAAGTGTAAAACACCCCCACTGTCCTCAGTAATATTAACACACTGACAGAGAACACAGATTAATATTAACACACTCACTGACACACTGTGTATATCATGACCCACAGTCCGATACACCCTGTGAAGTGTAAAACACCCCCACTGTCCTCAGTAATATTAACACACTGACAGAGAACACAGATTAATATTAACACACTCACTGACACACTGTGTACATCATGACCCACAGTCAGATACACCCTGTGAAGTGTAAAACACCCCCACTGTCCTCAGCAATATTATCACACTGACAGAGAACACAGATTAATATTAACACACTCACTGACACACTGTGTATATCATGACCCACAGTCAGATACACCCTGTGAAGTGTAAAACACCCCCGCTGTCCTCAGGAATATTAACACACTGACAGAGAACACAGATTAATATTAACACACTCACTGACACACTGTGTATGTCATGACCCACAGTCAGATACACCCTGTGAAGTGTAAAATACCCCCACTGTCCTCAGTAATATTAACACACTGACAGAGAACACAGATTAATATTAACACACTCACTGACACACTGTGTACATCATGACACACAGTCAGATACACCCTGTGAAGTGTAAAACACCCCCACTGTCCTCAGTAATATTAACACACTGACAGAGAACACAGATTAATATTAACACACTCACTGACACACTGTGTATATCATGACCCACAGTCAGATACACCCTGTGAAGTGTAAAACACCCCCACTGTCCTCAGGAATATTAACACACTGACAGAGAACACAGAATAATATTAACACACTCACTGACACACTGTGTATATCATGACCCACAGTCAGATACACCCTGTGAAGTGTAAAACACCCCCACTGTCCTCAGTAATATTAACACACTGACAGAGAACACAGATTAATATTAACACACTCACTGACACCTTGTGTATATCATGACCCACAGTCAGATACACCCTGTGAAGTGTAAAACACCCCCTCTGTCCTCAGGAATATTAACACACTGAGAGAGAACACAGATTAATATTAACACACTCACTGACACACTGTGTATATCATGACCCACAGTCAGATACACCCTGTGAAGTGTAAAACACCCCCACTGTCCTCAGTAATATTAACACACTGACAGAGAACACAGATTAATATTAACACACTCACTGACACACTGTGTATATCATGAACCACAGTCAGATACACCCTGTGAAGTGTAAAACACCCCCACTGTCCTCAGTAATATTAACACACTGACAGAGAACACAGATTAATATTAACACACTCACTGACACACTGTGTATGTCATGACCCACAGTCAGATACACCCTGTGAAGTGTAAAACACCCCCACTGTCCTCAGTAATATTAACACACTGACAGAGAACACAGATTAATATTAACACACTCACTGACACACTGTGTATATAATGACCCACAGTCAGATACACCCTGTGAAGTGTAAAACACCCCCGCTGTCCTCAGTAATATTAACACACTGACAGAGAACACAGATTAATATTAAAACACTCACTGACACACTGTGTATGTCATGACCCACAGTCAGATACACCCTGTGAAGTGTAAAACACCCCCACTGTCCTCAGTAATATTAACACACTGACAGAGAACACAGATTAATATTAACACACTCACTGACACACTGTGTATGTCATGACCCACAGTCAGATACACCCTGTGAAGTGTAAAACGCCCCCACTGTCCTCAGTAATATTAACACACTGACAGAGAACACAGATTAATATTAACACACTCACTGACACACTGTGTATATCATGACCCACAGTCAGATACACCCTGTGAAGTGTAAAACACCCCCGCTGTCCTCAGTAATATTAACACACTGACAGAGAACACAGATTAATATTAAAACACTCACTGACACACTGTGTATGTCATGACCCACAGTCAGATACACCCTGTGAAGTGTAAAACACCCCCACTGTCCTCAGTAATATTAACACACTGACAGAGAACACAGATTAATATTAACACACTCACTGACACACTGTGTATGTCATGACCCACAGTCAGATACACCCTGTGAAGTGTAAAACGCCCCCACTGTCCTCAGTAATATTAACACACTGACAGAGAACACAGATTAATATTAACACACTCACTGACACACTGTGTATATCATGACCCACAGTCAGATACACCCTGTGAAGTGTAAAACACCCCCGCTGTCCTCAGTAATATTAACACACTGACAGAGAACACAGATTAATATTAACACACTCACTGACACACTGTGTATGTCATGACCCACAGTCAGATACACCCTGTGAAGTGTAAAACACCCCCACTGTCCTCAGTAATATTAACACACTGACAGAGAACACAGATTAATATTAACACACTCACTGACACACTGTGTATATCATGACCCACAGTCAGATACACCCTGTGAAGTGTAAAACACCCCCGCTGTCCTCAGTAATATTAACACACTGACAGAGAACACAGATTAATATTAACACACTCACTGACACACTGTGTATGTCATGACCCACAGTCAGATACACCCTGTGAAGTGTAAAACACCCCCACTGTCCTCAGTAATATTAACACACTGACAGAGAACACAGATTAATATTAACACACTCACTGACACACTGTGTATGTCATGACCCACAGACAGATACACCCTGTGAAGTGTAAAACACCCCCACTGTCCTCAGTAATATTAACACACTGACAGAGAACACAGATTAATATTAACACACTCACTGACACACTGTGTATATCATGACCCACAGTCAGATACACCCTGTGAAGTGTAAAACACCCCCGCTGTCCTCAGTAATATTAACACACTGACAGAGAACACAGATTAATATTAACACACTCACTGACACACTGTGTATATCATGACCCACAGTCCGATACACCCTGTGAAGTGTAAAACACCCCCACTGTCCTCAGTAATATTAACACACTGACAGAGAACACAGATTAATATTAACACACTCACTGACACACTGTGTACATCATGACCCACAGTCAGATACACCCTGTGAAGTGTAAAACACCCCCACTGTCCTCAGCAATATTATCACACTGACAGAGAACACAGATTAATATTAACACACTCACTGACACACTGTGTATATCATGACCAACAGTCAGATACACCCTGTGAAGTGTAAAACACCCCCGCTGTCCTCAGGAATATTAACACACTGACAGAGAACACAGATTAATATTAACACACTCACTGACACACTGTGTATGTCATGACCCACAGTCAGATACACCCTGTGAAGTGTAAAACACCCCCACTGTCCTCAGTAATATTAACACACTGACAGAGAACACAGATTAATATTAACACACTCACTGACACACTGTGTACATCATGACACACAGTCAGATACACCCTGTGAAGTGTAAAACACCCCCACTGTCCTCAGTAATATTAACACACTGACAGAGAACACAGATTAATATTAACACACTCACTGACACACTGTGTATATCATGACCCACAGTCAGATACACCCTGTGAAGTGTAAAACACCCCCACTGTCCTCAGGAATATTAACACACTGACAGAGAACACAGAATAATATTAACACACTCACTGACACACTGTGTATATCATGACCCACAGTCAGATACACCCTGTGAAGTGTAAAACACCCCCACTGTCCTCAGTAATATTAACACACTGACAGAGAACACAGATTAATATTAACACACTCACTGACACACTGTGTATATCATGACCCACAGTCAGATACACCCTGTGAAGTGTAAAACACCCCCACTGTCCTCAGGAATATTAACACACTGAGAGAGAACACAGATTAATATTAACACACTCACTGACACACTGTGTATATCATGACCCACAGTCAGATACACCCTGTGAAGTGTAAAACACCCCCACTGTCCTCAGTAATATTAACACACTGACAGAGAACACAGATTAATATTAACACACTCACTGACACACTGTGTATATCATGAACCACAGTCAGATACACCCTGTGAAGTGTAAAACACCCCCACTGTCCTCAGTAATATTAACACACTGACAGAGAACACAGATTAATATTAACACACTCACTGACACACTGTGTATGTCATGACCCACAGTCAGATACACCCTGTGAAGTGTAAAACACCCCCACTGTCCTCAGTAATATTAACACACTGACAGAGAACACAGATTAATATTAACACACTCACTGACACACTGTGTATATAATGACCCACAGTCAGATACACCCTGTGAAGTGTAAAACACCCCCGCTGTCCTCAGTAATATTAACACACTGACAGAGAACACAGATTAATATTAAAACACTCACTGACACACTGTGTATGTCATGACCCACAGTCAGATACACCCTGTGAAGTGTAAAACACCCCCACTGTCCTCAGTAATATTAACACACTGACAGAGAACACAGATTAATATTAACACACTCACTGACACACTGTGTATGTCATGACCCACAGTCAGATACACCCTGTGAAGTGTAAAACGCCCCCACTGTCCTCAGTAATATTAACACACTGACAGAGAACACAGATTAATATTAACACACTCACTGACACACTGTGTATATCATGACCCACAGTCAGATACACCCTGTGAAGTGTAAAACACCCCCGCTGTCCTCAGTAATATTAACACACTGACAGAGAACACAGATTAATATTAACACACTCACTGACACACCGTGTATGTCATGACCCACAGTCAGATACACCCTGTGAAATGTAAAACACCCCCACTGTCCTCAGTAATATTAACACACTGACAGAGAACACAGATTAATATTAACACACTCACTGACACACTGTGTATATCATGACCCACAGTCCGATACACCCTGTGAAGTGTAAAACACCCCCACTGTCCTCAGGAATATTAACACACTGACAGAGAGCACAGATTAATATTAACACACTCACTGACACACTGTGTACATCATGACCCACAGTCAGATACACCCTGTGAAGTGTAAAACACCCCCACTGTCCTCAGCAATATTATCACACTGACAGAGAACACAGATTAATATTAACACACTCACTGACACACTGTGTATATCATGACCCACAGTCAGATACACCCTGTGAAGTGTAAAACACCCCCGCTGTCCTCAGTAATATTAACACACTGACAGAGAGCACAGATTAATATTAACACACTCACTGACACACTGTGTATGTCATGACCCACAGTCAGATACACCCTGTGAAGTGTAAAACACCCCCACTGTCCTCAGTAATATTAACACACTGACAGAGAACACAGATTAATATTAACACACTCACTGACACACTGTGTACATCATGACACACAGTCAGATACACCCTGTGAAGTGTAAAACACCACCACTGTCCTCAGTAATATTAACACACTGACAGAGAACACAGATTAATATTAACACACTCACTGACACACTGTGTATATCATGACCCACAGTCAGATACACCCTGTGAAGTGTAAAACACCCCCGCTGTCCTCAGGAATATTAACACACTGACAGAGAACACAGAATAATATTAACACACTCACTGACACACTGTGTATATCATGACCCACAGTCAGATACACCCTGTGAAGTGTAAAACACCCCCACTGTCCTCAGTAATATTAACACACTGACAGAGAACACAGATTAATATTAACACACTCACTGACACACTCTGTATATCATGACCCACAGTCAGATACACCCTGTGAAGTGTAAAACACCCCCACTGTCCTCAGGAATATTAACACACTGACAGAGAACACAGATTAATATTAACACACTCACTGACACACTGTGTATATCATGACCCACAGTCAGATACACCCTGTGAATTGTAAAACACCCCCACTGTCCTCAGTAATATTAACACACTGACAGAGAACACAGATTAATATTAACACACTCACTGACACACTGTGTATATCATGACCCACAGTCAGATACACCCTGTGAAGTGTAAAACACCCCCACTGTCCTCAGGAATATTAACACACTGACAGAGAACACAGATTAATATTAACACACTCACTGACACACTGTGTATGTCATGACCCACAGTCAGATACACCCGGTGAAGTGTAAAACACCCCCACTTTCCTCAGTATTATTAACACACTGACAGAGAACACAGATTAATATTAACACACTCACTGACACACTGTGTACATCATGACCCACAGTCAGATACACCCTGTGAAGTGTAAAACATCCCCACTGTCCTCAGGAATATTAACACACTGACAGAGAACACAGATTAATATTAACACACTCAATGACACACTGTGTACATCATGACCCACAGTCAGATACACCCTGTGAAGTGTAAAACGCCCCCACTGTCCTCAGTAATATTAACACACTGACAGAGAACACAGATTAATATTAACACACTCACTGACACACTGTGTATATCATGACCCACAGTCAGATACACCCTGTGAAGTGTAAAACACCCCCACTGTCCTCAGTAATATTAACACACTGACAGAGAACACAGATTAATATTAACACACTCACTGACACACTGTGTACATCATGACCCACAGTCAGATACACCCTGTGAAGTGTAAAACACCCCCACTGTCCTCAGGAATATTAACACACTGACAGAGAACACAGATTAATATTAACACACTCACTGACACACTGTGTATATCATGACCCAGAGTCAGATACACCCTGTGAAGTGTAAAACACCCACACTTACCACAGGAATATTAACACACTGACAGAGAACACAGATTAATATTAACACACTCACTGACACACTGTGTATATCATGACCCACAGTCAGATACACCCTGTGAAGTGTAAAACACCCCCACTGTCCTCAGGAATATTAACACACTGCCAGAGAACACAGATTAATATTAACACACTCACTGACACACTGTGTATATCATGACCCACAGTCAGATACACCCTGTGAAGTGTAAAACACCCCCACTGTCCTCAGTAATATTAACACTCTGACAAAGTACACAGATTAATATTAACACACTCACTGACACACTGTGTATGTCATGACCCACAGTCAGATACACCCTGTGAAGTGTAAAACACCCCCACTGTCCTCAGTAATATTAACACACTGACAGAGAACACAGATTAATATTAACACACTCACTGACACACTGTGTATATCATGACCCACAGTCCGATACACCCTGTGAAGTGTAAAACACCCCCACTGTCCTCAGTAATATTAACACACTGACAGAGAACACAGATTAATATTAACACACTCACTGACACACTGTGTACATCATGACCCACAGTCAGATACACCCTGTGAAGTGTAAAACACCCCCACTGTCCTCAGCAATATTATCACACTGACAGAGAACACAGATTAATATTAACACACTCACTGACACACTGTGTATATCATGACCCACAGTCAGATACACCCTGTGAAGTGTAAAACACCCCCGCTGTCCTCAGGAATATTAACACACTGACAGAGAACACAGATTAATATTAACACACTCACTGACACACTGTGTATGTCATGACCCACAGTCAGATACACCCTGTGAAGTGTAAAACACCCCCACTGTCCTCAGTAATATTAACACACTGACAGAGAACACAGATTAATATTAACACACTCACTGACACACTGTGTACATCATGACACACAGTCAGATACACCCTGTGAAGTGTAAAATACCCCCACTGTCCTCAGTAATATTAACACACTGACAGAGAACACAGATTAATATTAACACACTCACTGACACACTGTGTATATCATGACCCACAGTCAGATACACCCTGTGAAGTGTAAAACACCCCCACTGTCCTCAGGAATATTAACACACTGACAGAGAACACAGATTAATATTAACACACTCACTGACACACTGTGTATATCATGACCCACAGTCAGATACACCCTGTGAAGTGTAAAACACCCCCACTGTCCTCAGTAATATTAACACACTGACAGAGAACACAGATTAATATTAACACACTCACTGACACACTGTGTATATCATGACCCACAGTCAGATACACCCTGTGAAGTGTAAAACACCCCCACTGTCCTCAGGAATATTAACACACTGAGAGAGAACACAGATTAATATTAACACACTCACTGACACACTGTGTATATCATGACCCACAGTCAGATACACCCTGTGAAGTGTAAAACACCCCCACTGTCCTCAGTAATATTAACACACTGACAGAGAACACAGATTAATATTAACACACTCACTGACACACTGTGTATATCATGACCCACAGTCAGATACACCCTGTGAAGTGTAAAACACCCCCACTGTCCTCAGTAATATTAACACACTGACAGAGAACACAGATTAATATTAACACACTCACTGACACACTGTGTATGTCATGACCCACAGTCAGATACACCCTGTGAAGTGTAAAACACCCCCACTGTCCTCAGTAATATTAACACACTGACAGAGAACACAGATTAATATTAACACACTCACTGACACACTGTGTATATAATGACCCACAGTCAGATACACCCTGTGAAGTGTAAAACACCCCCGCTGTCCTCAGTAATATTAACACACTGACAGAGAACACAGATTAATATTAAAACACTCACTGACACACTGTGTATGTCATGACCCACAGTCAGATACACCCTGTGAAGTGTAAAACACCCCCACTGTCCTCAGTAATATTAACACACTGACAGAGAACACAGATTAATATTAACACACTCACTGACACACTGTGTATGTCATGACCCACAGTCAGATACACCCTGTGAAGTGTAAAACACCCCCACTGTCCTCAGTAATATTAACACACTGACAGAGAACACAGATTAATATTAACACACTCACTGACACACTGTGTATATCATGACCCACAGTCAGATACACCCTGTGAAGTGTAAAACACCCCCGCTGTCCTCAGTAATATTAACACACTGACAGAGAACACAGATTAATATTAACACACTCACTGACACACCGTGTATGTCATGACCCACAGTCAGATACACCCTGTGAAGTGTAAAACACCCCCACTGTCCTCAGTAATATTAACACACTGACAGAGAACACAGATTAATATTAACACACTCACTGACACACTGTGTATATCATGACCCACAGTCCGATACACCCTGTGAAGTGTAAAACACCCCCACTGTCCTCAGGAATATTATCACACTGACGGAGAACACAGATTAATATTAACACACTCACTGACACACTGTGTACATCATGACCCACAGTCAGATACACCCTGTGAAGTGTAAAACACCCCCACTGTCCTCAGCAATATTATCACACTGACAGAGAACACAGATTAATATTAACACACTCACTGACACACTGTGTATATCATGACCCACAGTCAGATACACCCTGTGAAGTGTAAAACACCCCCGCTGTCCTCAGTAATATTAACACACTGACAGAGAACACAGATTAATATTAACACACTCACTGACACACTGTGTATGTCATGACCCACAGTCAGATACACCCTGTGAAGTGTAAAACACCCCCACTGTCCTCAGTAATATTAACACACTGACAGAGAACACAGATTAATATTAACACACTCACTGACACACTGTGTACATCATGACACACAGTCAGATACACCCTGTGAAGTGTAAAACACCACCACTGTCCTCAGTAATATTAACACACTGACAGAGAACACAGATTAATATTAACACACTCACTGACACACTGTGTATATCATGACCCACAGTCAGATACACCCTGTGAAGTGTAAAACACCCCCACTGTCCTCAGGAATATTAACACACTGACAGAGAACACAGAATAATATTAACACACTCACTGACACACTGTGTATATCATGACCCACAGTCAGATACACCCTGTGAAGTGTAAAACACCCCCACTGTCCTCAGTAATATTAACACACTGACAGAGAACACAGATTAATATTAACACACTCACTGACACACTCTGTATATCATGACCCACAGTCAGATACACCCTGTGAAGTGTAAAACACCCCCACTGTCCTCAGGAATATTAACACACTGACAGAGAACACAGATTAAAATTAACACACTCACTGACACACTGTGTATATCATGACCCACAGTCAGATACACCCTGTGAAGTGTAAAACACCCCCACTGTCCTCAGGAATATTAACACACTGACAGAGAACACAGATTAATATTAAAACACTCACTGACACACTGTGTATATCATGACCCACAGACAGATACACCCTGTGAAGTGTAAAACACCACCGCTGTCCTCAGTAATATTAACACACTGACAGAGAACACAGATTAATATTAACACACTCACTGACACACTGTGTATGTCATGACCCACAGTCAGATACACCCGGTGAAGTGTAAAACACCCCCACTTTCCTCAGTATTATTAACACACTGACAGAGAACACAGATTAATATTAACACACTCACTGACACACTGTGTACATCATGACCCACAGTCAGATACACCCTGTGAAGTGTAAAACATCCCCACTGTCCTCAGGAATATTAACACACTGACAGAGAACACAGATTAATATTAACACACTCAATGACACACTGTGTACATCATGACCCACAGTCAGATACACCCTGTGAAGTGTAAAACGCCCCCACTGTCCTCAGTAATATTAACACACTGACAGAGAACACAGATTAATATTAACACACTCACTGACACACTGTGTATATCATGACCCACAGTCAGATACACCCTGTGAAGTGTAAAACACCCCCACTGTCCTCAGTAATATTAACACACTGACAGAGAACACAGATTAATATTAACACACTCACTGACACACTGTGTACATCATGACCCACAGTCAGATACACCCTGTGAAGTGTAAAACACCCCCACTGTCCTCAGGAATATTAACACACTGACAGAGAACACAGATTAATATTAACACACTCACTGACACACTGTGTATATCATGACCCAGAGTCAGATACACCCTGTGAAGTGTAAAACACCCACACTTACCACAGGAATATTAACACACTGACAGAGAACACAGATTAATATTAACACACTCACTGACACACTGTGTATATCATGACCCACAGTCAGATACACCCTGTGAAGTGTAAAACACCCCCACTGTCCTCAGGAATATTAACACACTGCCAGAGAACACAGATTAATATTAACACACTCACTGACACACTGTGTATATCATGACCCACAGTCAGATACACCCTGTGAAGTGTAAAACACCCCCACTGTCCTCAGTAATATTAACACTCTGACAAAGTACACAGATTAATATTAACACACTCACTGACACACTGTGTATGTCATGACCCACAGTCAGATACACCCTGTGAAGTGTAAAACACCCCCACTGTCCTCAGTAATATTAACACACTGACAGAGAACACAGATTAATATTAACACACTCACTGACACACTGTGTATATCATGACCCACAGTCCGATACACCCTGTGAAGTGTAAAACACCCCCACTGTCCTCAGTAATATTAACACACTGACAGAGAACACAGATTAATATTAACACACTCACTGACACACTGTGTACATCATGACCCACAGTCAGATACACCCTGTGAAGTGTAAAACACCCCCACTGTCCTCAGCAATATTATCACACTGACAGAGAACACAGATTAATATTAACACACTCACTGACACACTGTGTATATCATGACCCACAGTCAGATACACCCTGTGAAGTGTAAAACACCCCCGCTGTCCTCAGGAATATTAACACACTGACAGAGAACACAGATTAATATTAACACACTCACTGACACACTGTGTATGTCATGACCCACAGTCAGATACACCCTGTGAAGTGTAAAACACCCCCACTGTCCTCAGTAATATTAACACACTGACAGAGAACACAGATTAATATTAACACACTCACTGACACACTGTGTACATCATGACACACAGTCAGATACACCCTGTGAAGTGTAAAATACCCCCACTGTCCTCAGTAATATTAACACACTGACAGAGAACACAGATTAATATTAACACACTCACTGACACACTGTGTATATCATGACCCACAGTCAGATACACCCTGTGAAGTGTAAAACACCCCCACTGTCCTCAGGAATATTAACACACTGACAGAGAACACAGATTAATATTAACACACTCACTGACACACTGTGTATATCATGACCCACAGTCAGATACACCCTGTGAAGTGTAAAACACCCCCACTGTCCTCAGTAATATTAACACACTGACAGAGAACACAGATTAATATTAACACACTCACTGACACACTGTGTATATCATGACCCACAGTCAGATACACCCTGTGAAGTGTAAAACACCCCCACTGTCCTCAGGAATATTAACACACTGAGAGAGAACACAGATTAATATTAACACACTCACTGACACACTGTGTATATCATGACCCACAGTCAGATACACCCTGTGAAGTGTAAAACACCCCCACTGTCCTCAGTAATATTAACACACTGACAGAGAACACAGATTAATATTAACACACTCACTGACACACTGTGTATATCATGACCCACAGTCAGATACACCCTGTGAAGTGTAAAACACCCCCAATGTCCTCAGTAATATTAACACACTGACAGAGAACACAGATTAATATTAACACACTCACTGACACACTGTGTATGTCATGACCCACAGTCAGATACACCCTGTGAAGTGTAAAACACCCCCACTGTCCTCAGTAATATTAACACACTGACAGAGAACACAGATTAATATTAACACACTCACTGACACACTGTGTATATAATGACCCACAGTCAGATACACCCTGTGAAGTGTAAAACACCCCCGCTGTCCTCAGTAATATTAACACACTGACAGAGAACACAGATTAATATTAAAACACTCACTGACACACTGTGTATGTCATGACCCACAGTCAGATACACCCTGTGAAGTGTAAAACACCCCCACTGTCCTCAGTAATATTAACACACTGACAGAGAACACAGATTAATATTAACACACTCACTGACACACTGTGTATGTCATGACCCACAGTCAGATACACCCTGTGAAGTGTAAAACACCCCCACTTTCCTCAGTAATATTAACACACTGACAGAGAACACAGATTAATATTAACACACTCACTGACACACTGTGTATATCATGACCCACAGTCAGATACACCCTGTGAAGTGTAAAACACCCCCGCTGTCCTCAGTAATATTAACACACTGACAGAGAACACAGATTAATATTAACACACTCACTGACACACCGTGTATGTCATGACCCACAGTCAGATACACCCTGTGAAGTGTAAAACACCCCCACTGTCCTCAGTAATATTAACACACTGACAGAGAACACAGATTAATATTAACACACTCACTGACACACTGTGTATATCATGACCCACAGTCCGATACACCCTGTGAAGTGTAAAACACCCCCACTGTCCTCAGGAATATTATCACACTGACGGAGAACACAGATTAATATTAACACACTCACTGACACACTGTGTACATCATGACCCACAGTCAGATACACCCTGTGAAGTGTAAAACACCCCCACTGTCCTCAGCAATATTATCACACTGACAGAGAACACAGATTAATATTAACACACTCACTGACACACTGTGTATATCATGACCCACAGTCAGATACACCCTGTGAAGTGTAAAACACCCCCGCTGTCCTCAGTAATATTAACACACTGACAGAGAACACAGATTAATATTAACACACTCACTGACACACTGTGTATGTCATGACCCACAGTCAGATACACCCTGTGAAGTGTAAAACACCCCCACTGTCCTCAGTAATATTAACACACTGACAGAGAACACAGATTAATATTAACACACTCACTGACACACTGTGTACATCATGACACACAGTCAGATACACCCTGTGAAGTGTAAAACACCACCACTGTCCTCAGTAATATTAACACACTGACAGAGAACACAGATTAATATTAACACACTCACTGACACACTGTGTATATCATGACCCACAGTCAGATACACCCTGTGAAGTGTAAAACACCCCCACTGTCCTCAGGAATATTAACACACTGACAGAGAACACAGAATAATATTAACACACTCACTGACACACTGTGTATATCATGACCCACAGTCAGATACACCCTGTGAAGTGTAAAACACCCCCACTGTCCTCAGTAATATTAACACACTGACAGAGAACACAGATTAATATTAACACACTCACTGACACACTCTGTATATCATGACCCACAGTCAGATACACCCTGTGAAGTGTAAAACACCCCCACTGTCCTCAGGAATATTAACACACTGACAGAGAACACAGATTAAAATTAACACACTCACTGACACACTGTGTATATCATGACCCACAGTCAGATACACCCTGTGAATTGTAAAACACCCCCACTGTCCTCAGTAATATTAACACACTGACAGAGAACACAGATTAATATTAACACACTCACTGACACACTGTGTATATCATGACCCACAGTCAGATACACCCTGTGAAGTGTAAAACACCCCCACTGTCCTCAGGAATATTAACACACTGACAGAGAACACAGATTAATATTAAAACACTCACTGACACACTGTGTATATCATGACCCACAGTCAGATACACCCTGTGAAGTGTAAAACACCCCCGCTGTCCTCAGTAATATTAACACACTGACAGAGAACACAGATTAATATTAACACACTCACTGACACACTGTGTATGTCATGACCCACAGTCAGATACACCCGGTGAAGTGTAAAACACCCCCACTTTCCTCAGTATTATTAACACACTGACAGAGAACACAGATTAATATTAACACACTCACTGACACACTGTGTACATCATGACCCACAGTCAGATACTCCCTGTGAAATGTAAAACATCCCCACTGTCCTCAGGAATATTAACACACTGACAGAGAACACAGATTAATATTAACACACTCAATGACACACTGTGTACATCATGACCCACAGTCAGATACACCCTGTGAAGTGTAAAACACCCCCACTGTCCTCAGTAATATTAACACACTGACAGAGAACACAGATTAATATTAACACACTCACTGACACACTGTGTATATCATGACCCACAGTCAGATACACCCTGTGAAGTGTAAAACACCCCCACTGTCCTCAGTAATATTAACACACTGACAGAGAACACAGATTAATATTAACACACTCACTGACACACTGTGTACATCATGACCCACAGTCAGATACACCCTGTGAAGTGTAAAACACCCCCACTGTCCTCAGGAATATTAACACACTGACAGAGAACACAGATTAATATTAACACACTCACTGACACACTGTGTATATCATGACCCAGAGTCAGATACACCCTGTGAAGTGTAAAACACCCACACTTACCACAGGAATATTAACACACTGACAGAGAACACAGATTAATATTAACACACTCACTGACACATTGTGTATATCATGACCCACAGTCAGATACACCCTGTGAAGTGTAAAACACCCCCACTGTCCTCAGGAATATTAACACACTGACAGAGAACACAGATTAATATTAACACACTCACTGACACACTGTGTATATCATGACCCACAGTCAGATACACCCTGTGAAGTGTAAAACACCCCCACTGTCCTCAGTAATATTAACACACTGACAGAGTACACAGATTAATATTAACACACTCACTGACACACTGTGTATGTCATGACCCACAGTCAGATACACCCTGTGAAGTGTAAAACACCCCCGCTGTCCTCAGTAATATTAACACACTGACAGAGAACACAGATTAATATTAACACACTCACTGACACACTGTGTATGTCATGACCCACAGTCAGATACACCCTGTGAAGTGTAAAACACCCCCACTGTCCTCATTAATATTAACACACTGACAGAGAACACAGATTAATATTAACACACTCACTGACACACTGTGTACATCATGACACACAGTCGGATACACCCTGTGAAGTGTAAAACACCCCCACTGTCCTCAGTAATATTAACACACTGACAGAGAACACAGATTAATATTAACACACTCACTGACACACTGTGTATATCATGACCCACAGTCAGATACACCCTGTGAAGTGTAAAACGCCCCCACTGTCCTCAGGAATATTAACACACTGACAGAGAACACAGAATAATATTAACACACTCACTGACACACTGTGTATATCATGACCCACAGTCAGATACACCCTGTGAAGTGTAAAACACCCCCACTGTCCTCAGTAATATTAACACACTGACAGAGAACACAGATTAATATTAACACACTCACTGACACACTGTGTATATCATGACCCACAGTCAGATACACCCTGTGAAGTGTAAAACACCCCCCCTGTCCTCAGTAATATTAACACACTGACAGAGAACACAGATTAATATTAACACACTCACTGACACACTGTGTATGTCATGACCCACAGTCAGATACACCCGGTGAAGTGTAAAACACCCCCACTTTCGTCAGTATTATTAACACACTGACAGAGAACACAGATTAATATTAACACACTCACTGACACACTGTGTACATCATGACCCACAGTCAGATACACCCTGTGAAGTGTAAAACATCCCCACTGTCCTCAGGAATATTAACACACTGACAGAGAACACAGATTAATATTAACACACTCAATGACACACTGTGTACATCATGACCCACAGTCAGATACACCCTGTGAAGTGTAAAACACCCCCACTGTCCTCAGTAATATTAACACACTGACAGAGAACACAGATTAATATTAACACACTCACTGACACACTGTGTATATCATGACCGACAGTCAGATACACCCTGTGAAGTGTAAAACACCCCCACTGTCCTCAGTAATATTAACACACTGACAGAGAACACAGATTAATATTAACACACTCACTGACACACTGTGTACATCATGACCCACAGTCAGATACACCCTGTGAAGTGTAAAACACCCCCACTGTCCTCAGGAATATTAACACACTGACAGAGAACACAGATTAATATTAACACACTCACTGACACACTGTGTATATCATGACCCAGAGTCAGATACACCCTGTGAAGTGTAAAACACCCACACTTACCACAGGAATATTAACACACTGACAGAGAACACAGATTAATATTAACACACTCACTGACACATTGTGTATATCATGACCCACAGTCAGATACACCCTGTGAAGTGTAAAACACCCCCACTGTCCTCAGGAATATTAACACACTGACAGAGAACACAGATTAATATTAACACACTCACTGACACACTGTGTATATCATGACCCACAGTCAGATACACCCTGTGAAGTGTAAAACACCCCCACTGTCCTCAGTAATATTAACACACTGACAGAGTACACAGACTAATATTAACACACTCACTGACACACTGTGTATGTCATGACCCACAGTCAGATACACCCTGTGAAGTGTAAAACACCCCCGCTGTCCTCAGTAATATTAACACACTGACAGAGAACACAGATTAATATTAACACACTCACTGACACACTGTGTATGTCATGACCCACAGTCAGATACACCCTGTGAAGTGTAAAACACCCCCACTGTCCTCATTAATATTAACACACTGACAGAGAACACAGATTAATATTAACACACTCACTGACACACTGTGTACATCATGACACACAGTCGGATACACCCTGTGAAGTGTAAAACACCCCGACTGTCCTCAGGAATATTAACACACTGACAGGGAACACAGATTAATATTAACACACTCACTGACACACTGTGTACATCATGACCCACAGTCAGATAAACCCTGTGAAGTGTAAAACATCCCCACTGTCCTCAGGAATATTAACACACTGACAGAGAACACAGATTAATATTAACACACTCACTGACACACTGTGTATATCATGACCCACAGTCAGATACACCCTGTGAAGTGTAAAACACCCCCACTGTCCTCAGTAATATTAACACACTGACAGAGAACACAGATTAATATTAACACACTCACTGACACACTGTGTATATCATGACCCACAGTCAGATACACCCTGTGAAGTGTAAAACACCCCCACTGTCCTCAGTAATATTAACACACTGACAGAGAACACAGATTAATATTAACACACTCACTGACACACTGTGTATATCATGACCCACAGTCAGATACACCCTGTGAAGTGTAAAACACCCCTACTGTCCTCAGGAATATTAACACACTGACAGAGAACACAGATTAATATTAACACACTCACTGACACACTGTGTATATCATGACCCACAGTCAGATACACCCTGTGAAGTGTAAAACACCCCCGCTGTCCTCAGGAATATTAACACACTGACAGAGAACACAGATTAATATTAACACACTCACTGACACACTGTGTATATCATGACCCACAGTCAGATACACCCTGTGAAGTGAAAAACACCCCCACTGTCCTCAGTAATATTAACACACTGACAGAGAACACAGATTAATATTAACACACTCACTGACACACTGTGTATATCATGACCCACAGTCAGATACACCCTGTGAAGTGTAAAACACCCCCACTGTCCTCAGTAATATTAACACACTGACAGAGAACACAGATTAATATTAACACACTCACTGACACACTGTGTACATCATGACCCACAGTCAGATACACCCTGTGAAGTGTAAAACACCACCACTTTCCTCAGTAATATTAACACACTGACAGAGAACACAGATTAATATTAACACACTCACTGACACACTGTGTATATCATGACCCACAGTCAGATACACCCTGTGAAGTGTAAAACACCCCCACTGTCCTCAGTAATATTAACACCTGACAGAGAACACAGATTAATATTAACACACTCACTGACACACTGTGTCCATCATGACCCACAGTCAGATACAGCCTGTGAAGTGTAAAACACCCCCACTGTCCTCAGTAATATTAACACCCTGACAGAAACACAGATTAATATTAACACACTCACTGACACACTGTGTATATCATGACCCACAGTCAGATACACTCTGTGAAGAGCAAAACACCCCCATTGTCCTCAGGAATATTAACACACTGACAGAGAACACAGATTAATATTAACACACTCACTGACACACTGTGTATATCATGACCCACAGTCAGATACATCCTGTGAAGTGTAAAACACCCCCACTGTCCCCAGTAATATTAACACACTGACAGAGAACACAGATTAATATTAACACACTCACTGACACACTGTGTACATCATGACCCACAGTCAGATACACCCTGTGAAGTGTAAAACACCCCCACTGTCCTCAGGAATATTAACACCGGACAGAGAACACAGATTAATATTAACACACTCACTGACACACTGTGTATATCATGACCCACAGTCAGATACACCCTGTGAAGTGTAAAACACCCCCACTGTCCTCAGTAATATTAACACACTGACAAAGAACACAGATTAATATTAACACACTCACTGACACACTGTGTATATCATGACCCACAGTCAGATACACCCTGTGAAGTGTAAAACACCCCCACTGTCCTCAATAATATTAACACACTGACAGAGAACACAGATTAATATTAACACACTCACTGACACACTGTGTATATCATGACCCACAGTCAGATACACCCTGTGAAGTGTAAAACACCCCTACTGTCCTCAGCAATATTAACACACAGACAGAGAACACAGATTAATATTAACACACTCACTGACACACTGTGTATATCATGACCCACAGTCAGATACACCCTGTGAAGTGTAAAACACCCCCGCTGTCCTCAGGAATATTAACACACTGACAGAGAACACAGATTAATATTAACACACTCACTGACACACTGTGTATATCATGACCCACAGTCAGATACACCCTGTGAAGTGTAAAACACCCCCACTGTCCTCAGTAATATTAACACACTGACAGAGAACACAGATTAATATTAACACACTCACTGACACACTGTGTATATCATGACCCACAGTCAGATACACCCTGTGAAGTGTAAAACACCCCCACTGTCCTCAGTAATATTAACACACTGACAGAGAACACAGATTAATATTAACACACTCACTGACACACTGTGTACATCATGACCCACAGTCAGATACACCCTGTGAAGTGTAAAACACCACCACTGTCCACAGTAATATTAACACACTGACAGAGAACACAGATTAATATTAACACACTCACTGACACACTGTGTATATCATGACCCACAGTCAGATACACCCTGTGAAGTGTAAAAGACCCCCACTGTCCTCAGTAATATTAACACCTGACAGAGCACACAGATTAATATTAACACACTCACTGACACACTGTGTCCATCATGACCCACAGTCAGATACAGCCTGTGAAGTGTAAAACACCCCCACTGTCCTCAGTAATATTAACACACTGACAGAGAACACAGATTAATATTAACACACTCACTGACACACTGTGTATATCATGACCCACAGTCAGATACACCCTGTGAAGAGCAAAACACCCCCATTGTCCTCAGGAATATTAACACACTGACAGAGAACACAGATTAATATTAACACACTCACTGACACACTGTGTATATCATGACCCACAGTCAGATACACCCTGTGAAGTGTAAAACACCCCCACTGTCCCCAGTAATATTAACACACTGACAGAGAACACAGATTAATATTAACACACTCACTGACACACTGTGTACATCATGACCCACAGTCAGATACACCCTGTGAAGTGTAAAACACCCCCACTGTCCTCAGGAATATTAACACCGGACAGAGAACACATATTAATATTAACACACTCACTGACACACTGTGTATATCATGACCCACAGTCAGATACACCCTGTGAAGTGTAAAACACCCCCACTGTCCTCAGTAATATTAACACACTGACAGAGAACACAGATTAATATTAACACACTCACTGACACACTGTGTACATCATGACCCACAGTCAGATACACCCTGTGAAGTGTAAAACACCCCCACTGTCCTCAGTAATATTAACACACTGACAGAGAACACAGATTAATATTAACACACTCACTGACATACTGTGTATATCATGACCCACAGTCAGATACACCCTGTGAAGTGTAAAACACCCCCACTGTCCTCAGGAATATTAACACACTGACAGAGAACACAGATTAATATTAACAGACTCACTGACACACTGTGTATATCATGACCCACAGTCAGATACACCCTGTGAAGTGTAAAACACCCCCACTGTCCTCAGGAATATTAACACACTGACAGAGAACACAGATTAATATTAACACACTCACTGCCACACTCTGTATATCATGACCCACAGTCAGATACACCCTGTGAAGTGTGAAACACCCCCATTGTCGTCAGCAATATTAACACACTGACAGAGAGCACAGATTAATATTAACACACTCACTGACACACTGTGTATATCATGACCCACAGTCAGATACACCCTGTGAAGTGTAAAACATCCCCACTGTCCTCAGTAATATTAACACACTGACAGAGAATACAGATTAATATTAACACACTCACTGACACACTGTGTACATCATGACCCACAGTCAGATACATCCTGTGTAGTGTAAAACACCCCCACTGTCCTCAGTAATATTAACACACTGACAGAGAACACAGATTAATATTAACACACTCACTGACACACTGTGTACATCATGACCCACAGTCAGATACACCCTGTGAAGTGTAAAACACCCCCACTGTCCTCAGTAATATTAACACACTGACAGAGAACGCAGATTAATATTAACACACTCACTGACACACTGTGTACATCATGACTCACAGTCAGATACACCCTGTGAAGTGTAAAACACCCCCACTGTCCTCAGTAATATTAACACACTGACAGAGAACACAGATTAATATTAACACACTCACTGACACACTGTGTATATCATGACCCACAGTCAGATACACCCTGTGAAGTGTAAAACACCCCCACTGTCCTCAGGAATATTAACACACTGACAGAGAACACAGATTAATATTAACACACTCACTGACACACTATGTATATCATGACCCAGAGTCAGATACACCCTGTGAAGTGTAAAACACCCCCACTGTCCTCAGCAATATTAACACACTGACAGAGAGCACAGATTAATATTAACACACTCACTGACACACTGTGTACATCATGACTCACAGTCAGATAAACCCTGTGAAGTGTAAAACACCCCCACTGTCCTCAGTAATATTAACACACTGACAGAGAACACAGATTAATATTAACACACTCACTGACACACTGTGTACATCATGACCCACAGTCAGATAAACCCGGTGAAGTGTAAAACACCCCCACTGTCCTCAGGAATATTAACACACTGACAGAGAACACAGATTAATATTAACACACTCACTGACACACTGTGTACATCATGACCCACAGTCAGATACACCCTGTGAAGTGTAAAACACCCCACTGTCCTCAGCAATATTAACACACTGACAGAGAACACAGATTAATATTAACACACTCACTGACACACTGTGTACATCATGACCCACAGTCAGATACACCCTGTGAAGTGTAAAACACCCCCACTGTCCTCAGCAATATTAACACACTGACAGAGAACACAGATTAATATTAACACACTCACTGATACACTGTGTATATCATGACCCACAGTCAGAGACACCCTGTGAAGTGTAAAACACCCCCACTGTCCTCAGTAATATTAACACACTGACAGAGAACACAGATTAATATTAACACACTCACTGACACACTGTGTATATCATGACCCACAGTCAGATACACCCTGTGAAGTGTAAAACATCCCCACAGTCCTCAGTTATATAAAACCTGACAGAGCACACAGATTAATATTAACACACTCACTGACACACTGTGTCCATCATGACGCACAGTCAGATACACCCTGTGAAGTGTAAAACACCCCCACTGTCCTCAGTAATATTAGCACACTGACAGAGAACACAGATTAATATTAACACACTCACTGACACACTGTGTATATCATGACCCACAGTCAGATACACCCTGTGAAGTGTAATACACCCCCACTGTCCTCAGGAATATTAACACCGGACAGAGAACACATATTAATATTAACACACTCACTGACACACTGTGTATATCATGACCCACAGTCAGATACGCCCTGTGAAGTGTAAAACACCCCCACTGTCCTCAGTAATATTAACACACTGACAGAGAACACAGATTAATATTAACACACTCACTGACACACTGTGTACATCATGACCCACAGTCAGATACACCCTGTGAAGTGTAAAACACCCCACTGTCCTCAGTAATATTAACACACTGACAGAGAACACAGATTAATATTAACACACTCACTGACACACTGTGTACATCATGACCCACAGTCAGATACACCCTGTGAAGTGTAGAACACCCCCACTGTCCTCAGGAATATTAACACACTGACAGAGAACACAGATTAATATTAACACACTCACTGACACACTGTGTATATCATGACCCACAGTCAGATACACCCTGTGAAGTGTAAAACACCCCCACTGTCCTCAGCAATATTAACACACTGACAGAGAACACAGATTAATATTAACACACTCACTGACACACTGTGTATATCATGACCCACAGTCAGATACACCCTGTGAAGTGTAAAACATCCCCACTGTCCTCAGTAATATTAACACACTGACAGAGAACACAGATTAATATTAACACACTCACTGACACACTGTGTATATCATGACCCACAGTCAGATACACCCTGTGAAGTGTAAAACATCCCCACTGTCCTCAGCAATATTAACACACTGACAGAGAACACAGATTAATATTAACACACTCACTGACACACTGTGTACATCATGACCCACAGTCAGATGCACCCTGTGAAGTGTAAAACACCCCCACTGTCCTCAGCAATATTAACACACTGACAGAGAACACAGATTAATATTAACACACTCACTGACACACTATGTATATCATGACCCACAGTCAGATACACCCTGTGAAGTGTAAAACACCCCCACTGTCCTCAGTAATATTCACACACTGACAGAGAACACAGATTAATATTAACACACTCACTGACACACTATGTATATCATGACCCACAGTCAGATACACCCTGTGAAGTGTAAAACACCCCCACTGTCCTCAGTAATATTAACACACTGACAGAGAACACAGATTAATATTAACACACTCACTGACACACTGTGTGCATCATGACCCACAGTCAGATGCACTCTGTGAAGTGTAAAACACCCCCACAGTCCTCAGTAATATTAACACACTGACAGAGAACACAGATTAATATTAACACACTCACTGACACACTGTGTACATCATGACTCACAGTCAGATACACCCTGTGAAGTGTAAAACACCCCCACTGTCCTCAGTAATATTAACACACTGACAGAGAACACAGATTAATATTAACACACTCACTGACACACTGTGTATATCATGACCCACAGTCAGATACACCCTGTGAAGTGTAAAACACCCCCACTGTCCTCAGGAATATTAACACACTGACAGAGAACACAGATTAATATTAACACACTCACTGACACACTGTGTATATCATGACCCACAGTCAGATACACCCTGTGAAGTGTAAAACACCCCCACTGTCCTCAGGAATATTAACACACTGACAGAGAACACAGATTAATATTAACACACTCACTGACACACTGTGTATAACATGACCCACAGTCAGATAAACCATGTGAAGTGTAAAACACCCCCACTGTCCTCAGTAATATTAACACACTGACAGAGAACACAGATTAATATTAACACACTCACTGACACACTGTGTACATCATGACCCACAGTCAGATAAACCCGGTGAAGTGTAAAACACCCCCACTGTCCTCAGGAATATTAACACACTGACAGAGAACACAGATTAATATCAACACACTCACTCACACACTGTGTACATCATGACCCACAGTCAGATGCACCCTGTGAAGTGTAAAACACCCCCACTGTCCTCAGCAATATTAACACACTGACAGAGAACACAGATTAATATTAACACACTCACTGACACACTGTGTACATCATGACCCACAGTCAGATAAACCCGGTGAAGTGTAAAACACCCCCACTGTCCTCAGGAATATTAACACACTGACAGAGAACACAGATTAATATTAACACACTCACTGACACACTGTGTATATCATGACCCACAGTCAGATACACCCTGTGAAGTGTAAAACACACCCACTGTCCCCAGTAATATTAACACACTGACAGAGAACACAGATTAATATTAACACACTCACTGACACACTGTGTACATCATGACCCACCGTCAGATACACCCTGTGAAGTGTAAAACACCCCCACTGTCCTCAGGAATATTAACACCGGACAGAGAACACATATTAATATTAACACACTCACTGACACACTGTGTATATCATGACCCACAGTCAGATACACCCTGTGAAGTGTAAAACACCCCCACTGTCCTCAGTAATATTAACACACTGACAGAGAACACAGATTAATATTAACACACTCACTGACACACTGTGTACATCATGACCCACAGTCAGATACACCCTGTGAAGTGTAAAACACCCCCACTGTCCTCAGTAATATTAACACACTGACAGAGAACACAGATTAATATTAACACACTCACTGACACACTGTGTACATCATGACCCACAGTCAGATACACCCTGTGAAGTGTAAAACACCCCCACTGTCCTCAGTAATATTAACACACTGACAGAGAACACAGATTAATATTAACACACTCACTGACACACTGTGTATATCATGACCCACAGTCAGATACACCTTGTGAAGTGTAAAATACCCCCACTGTCCTCAGCAATATTAACACACTGGCAGAGAAGACAGATTAATATTAACACACTCACTGACACACTGTGTATTTCATGACCCACAGTCAGATACACCCTGTGAAGTGTAAAACACCCCCACTGTCCTCAGGAATATTAACACACTGACAGAGAACACAGATTAATATTAACACACTCACTGACACACTGTGTATATCATGACCCACAGTCAGATACACCCTGTGAAGTGTAAAACACCCCCACTGTCCTCAGGAATATTAACACACTGACAGAGAACACAGATTAATATTAACAGACTCACTGACACACTGTGTATATCATGACCCACAGTCAGATACACCCTGTGAAGTGTAAAACACCCCCACTGTCCTCAGGAATATTAACACACTGACAGAGAACACAGATTAATATTAACACACTCACTGACACACTCTGTATATCATGACCCACAGTCAGATACACCCTGTGAAGTGTAAAACACCCCCATTGTCGTCAGCAATATTAACACACTGACAGAGAACACAGATTAATATTAACACACTCACTGACACACTGTGTATATCATGACCCACAGTCAGATACACCCTGTGAAGTGTAAAACATCCCCACTGTCCTCAGTAATATTAACACACTGACAGAGAATACAGATTAATATTAACACACTCACTGACACACTGTGTACATTATGACCCACAGTCAGATACATCCTGTGTAGTGTAAAACACCCCCACTGTCCTCAGTAATATTAACACACTGACAGAGAACACAGATTAATATTAACACACTCACTGACACACTGTGTACATCATGACCCACAGTCAGATACACCCTGTGAAGTGTAAAACACCCCCACTGTCCTCAGTAATATTAACACACTGACAGAGAACGCAGATTAATATTAACACACTCACTGACACACTGTGTACATCATTACTCACAGTCAGATACACCCTGTGAAGTGTAAAACACCCCCACTGTCCTCAGTAATATTAACACACTGACAGAGAACACAGATTAATATTAACACACTCACTGACACACTGTGTATATCATGACCCACAGTCAGATACACCCTGTGAATTGTAAAACACCCCCACTGTCCTCAGGAATATTAACACACTGACAGAGAACACAGATTAATATTAACACACTCACTGACACACTGTGTATATCATGACCCAGAGTCAGATACACCCTGTGAAGTGTAAAACACCCCCACTGTCCTCAGTAATATTAACACACTGACAGAGAGCACAGATTAATATTAACACACTCACTGACACATTGTGTACATCATGACTCACAGTCAGATAAACCCTGTGAAGTGTAAAACACCCCCACTGTCCTCAGTAATATTAACACACTGACAGAGAACACAGATTAATATTAACACACTCACTGACACACTGTGTACATCATGACCCACAGTCAGATAAACCCGGTGAAGTGTAAAACACCACCACTGTCCTCAGGAAGATTAACACACTGACAGAGAACACAGATTAATATTAACACACTCACTGACACACTGTGTACATCATGACCCACAGTCAGATACACCCTGTGAAGTGTAAAACACCCCACTGTCCTCAGCAATATTAACACACTGACAGAGAACACAGATTAATATTAACACACTCACTGACACACTGTGTACATCATGACCCACAGTCAGATACACCCTGTGAAGTGTAAAACATCCCCACTGTCCTCAGCAATATTAACACACTGACAGAGAACACAGATTAATATTAACACACTCACTGATACACTGTGTATATCATGACCCACAGTCAGAGACACCCTGTGAAGTGTAAAACACCCCCACTGTCCTCAGTAATATTAACACACTGACAGAGAACACAGATTAATATTAACACACTCACTGACACACTGTGTATATCATGACCCACAGTCAGATACACCCTGTGAAGTGTAAAACACCCCCACTGTCCTCAGTAATATAAAACCTGACAGAGCACACAGATTAATATTAACACACTCACTGACACACTGTGTCCATCATGACGCACAGTCAGATACACCCTGTGAAGTGTAAAACACCCCCACTGTCCTCAGTAATATTAACACACTGACAGAGAACACAGATTAATATTAACACACTCACTGACACACTGTGTATATCATGACCCACAGTCAGATACACCCTGTGAAGTGTAAAACACCCCCACTGTCCTCAGGAATATTAACACCGGACAGAGAACACATATTAATATTAACACACTCACTGACACACTGTGTATATCATGACCCACAGTCAGATACGCCCTGTGAAGTGTAAAACACCCCCACTGTCCTCAGTAATATTAACACACTGACAGAGAACACAGAATAATATTAACACACTCACTGACACACTGTGTACATCATGACCCACAGTCAGATACACCCTGTGAAGTGTAAAACACCCCACTGTCCTCAGTAATATTAACACACTGACAGAGAACACAGATTAATATTAACACACTCACTGACACACTGTGTACATCATGACCCACAGTCAGATACACCCTGTGAAGTGTAAAACACCCCTACTGTCCTCAGGAATATTAACACACTGACAGAGAACACAGATTAATATTAACACACTCACTGACACACTGTGTATATCATGACCCACAGTCAGATACACCCTGTGAAGTGTAAAACACCCCCACTGTCCTCAGCAATATTAACACACTGACAGAGAACACAGATTAATATTAACACACTCACTGACACACTGCGTATATCATGACCCACAGTCAGATACACCCTGTGAAGTGTAAAACATCCCCACTGTCCTCAGTAATATTAACACACTGACAGAGAACACAGATTAATATTAACACACTCACTGACACACTGTGTATATCATGACCCACAGTCAGATACACCCTGTGAAGTGTAAAACATCCCCACTGTCCTCAGTAATATTAACACACTGACAGAGAACACAGATTAATATTAACACACTCACTGACACACTGTGTACATCATGACCCACAGTCAGATGCACCCTGTGAAGTGTAAAACACCCCCACTGTCCTCAGCAATATTAACACACTGACAGAGAACACAGATTAATATTAACACACTCACTGACACACTATGTATATCATGACCCACAGTCAGATACACCCTGTGAAGTGTAAAACACCCCCACTGTCCTCAGTAATATTAACACACTGACAGAGAACACAGATTAATATTAACACACTCACTGACACACTATGTATATCATGACCCACAGTCAGATACACCCTGTGAAGTGTAAAACACCCCCACTGTCCTCAGGAATATTAACACACTGACAGAGAACACAGATTAATATTAACACACTCACTGACACACTGTGTACATCATGACCCACAGTCAGATACACCCTGTGAAGTGTAAAACACCCCCACTGTCCTCAGTAATATTAACACACTGACAGAGAACACAGATTAATATTAACACACTCACTGACACACTGTGTACATCATGACTCACAGTCAGATACACCCTGTGAAGTGTAAAACACCCCCACTGTCCTCAGTAATATTAACACACTGACAGAGAACACAGATTAATATTAACACACTCACTGACACACTGTGTATATCATGACCCACAGTCAGATACACCCTGTGAAGTGTAAAACACCCCCACTGTCCTCAGGAATATTAACACACTGACAGAGAACATAGATTAATATTAACACACTCACTGACACACTTTGTATATCATGACCCACAGTCAGATACACCCTGTGAAGTGTAAAACACCCCCACTGTCCTCAGGAATATTAACACACTGACAGAGAACACAGATTAATATTAACACACTCACTGACACACTGTGTATAACATGACCCACAGTCAGATAAACCATGTGAAGTGTAAAACACCCCCACTGTCCTCAGTAATATTAACACACTGACAGAGAACACAGATTAATATTAACACACTCACTGACACTCTGTGTATATCATGACCCACAGTCAGATAAACCCGCTGAAGTGTAAAACACCCCCACTGTCCTCAGGAATATTAACACACTGACAGAGAACACAGATTAATATCAGCACACTCACTCACACACTGTGTACATCATGACCCACAGTCAGATACACCCTGTGAAGTGTAAAACACCCCCACTGTCCTCAGTAATATTAACACACTGACAGAGAACACAGATTAATATTAACACACTCACTGACACACTGTGTATATCATGACCCACAGTCAGATACACCCTGTGAAGTGTAAAACACCCCCACTGTCCTCAGTAATATTAACACACTGACAGAGAACACAGATTAATATTAACACACTCACTGACACACTGTGTACATCATGACCCACAGTCAGATACACCCTGTGAAGTGTAAAACATCCCCACTGTCCTCAGCAATATTAACACACTGACAGAGAACACAGATTAATATTAACACACTCACTGACACACTGTGTATATCATGACCCACAGTCAGATACACCCTGTGAAGTGTAAAACATCCCCACTGTCCTCAGTAATATTAACACACTGACAGAGAACACAGATTAATATTAACACACTCACTGACACACTGTGTACATCATGACCCACAGTCAGATACACCCTGTGAAGTGTAAAACACCCCCACTGTCCTCAGCAATATTAACACACTGACAGAGAACACAGATTAATATTAACACACTCACTGACACACTGTGTACATCATGACCCACAGTCAGATAAACCCTGTGAAGTGTAAAACACCCCCACTGTCATCAGGAATATTAACACACTGACAGAGAACACAGATTAATATTAACACACTCACTGACACACTGTGTACATCATGACCCACAGTCAGATACACCCTGTGAAGTGTAAAACACCACCACTGTCCTCAGTAATATTAACACCCTGACAGAGAACACAGATTAATATTAACACACTCACTGACACACTGTGTATATCATGACCCACAGTCAGATACACCCTGTGAAGTGTAAAACACCCCCACTGTCCTCAGGAATATTAACACAGTGACAGAGAACACAGATTAATATTAACACACTCACTGACACACTGTGTACATCATGACCCACAGTCAGATAAACCCTGTGAAGTGTAAAACACCCCCTCTGTCCTCAGTAATATTAACACACTGACAGAGAACACAGATTAATATTAACACACTCACTGACACACTGTGGAAATCATGACCCACAGTCAGATAAACCCTGTGAAGTGTAAAACACCCCCACTGTCCTCAGTAATATTAACACACTGACAGAGAACACAGATTAATATTAACACACTCACTGACACAGTGTGTATATCATGACCCACAGTCAGATACACCCTGTGAAGTGTAAAACACCCCCACTGTCCTCAGTAATATTAACACACTGACAGAGAACACAGATTAATATTAACATACTCACTGACACACTGTGTATATCATGACCCACAGTCAGATACACCCTGTGAAGTGTAAAACACCCCCACTGTCCTCAGGAATATTAACACACTGACAGAGAACACAGATTAATATTAACACACTCACTGACACACTGTGTACATCATGACCCACAGTCAGATACACCCTGTGAAGTGTAAAACACCCCCACTGTCCTCAGTAACATTAACACACTGACAGAGAACACAGATTAATATTAACACACTCACTGACACACTGTGTATATCATGACCCACAGTCAGATACACCCTGTGAAGTGTAAAACATTCCCACTGTCCTCAGGAATATTAACACACTGACAGAGAACACAGATTAATATTAACACACTCACTGACACACTGTGTCCATCATGACCCACAGTCAGATACACGCTGTGAAGTGTAATACATCCGCACTGTCCTCAGGAATATAAACACACTGACAGAGAACACAGATTAATATTAACACACTCACTGATACACTGTGTGTATCATGACTCACAATCAGATAAACCCTGTGAAGTGTAAAACATCCCCACTGTCCTCAGGAATATTAACACACTGACAGAGAACACAGATTAATATTAACACACTCACTGACACACTGTGTATATCATGACCCACAGTCAGATACACCCTGTGAAGTGTAAAACATCCCCCACTGTCCTCAGTAATATTAACACACTGACAGAGAACACAGATTAATATTAACACACTCACTGACACACTGTGTATATCATGACCCACAGTCAGATACACCCTGTGAAGTGTAAAACACCCCCACTGTCCTCAGCAATATTAACACACTGACAGAGAACACAGATTAATATTAACACACTCACTGACACACTGTGTATATCATGACCCACAGTCAGATACACCCTGTGAAGTGTAAAACACCCCCACTGTCCTCAGTAATATTAACACACTGACAGAGAACACAGATTAATATTAACATACTCACTGACACACTGTGTATATCATGACCCACAGTCAGATACACCCTGTGAAGTGTAAAACACCCCCACTGTCCTCAGGAATATTAACACACTGACAGAGAACACAGATTAATATTAACACACTCACTGACACACTGTGTATATCATGACCCACAGTCAGATACACGCTGTGAAGTGTAATACATCCGCACTGTCCTCAGGAATATAAACACACTGACAGAGAACACAGATTAATATTAACACACTCACTGATACACTGTGTGTATCATGACTCACAGTCAGATAAACCCTGTGAAGTGTAAAACATCCCCACTGTCCTCAGGAATATTAACACACTGACAGAGAACACAGATTAATATTAACACACTCACTGACACACTGTGTATATCATGACCCACAGTCAGATACACCCTGTGAAGTGTAAAACATCCCCCACTGTCCTCAGTAATATTAACACACTGACAGAGAACACAGATTAATATTAACACACTCACTGACACACTGTGTATATCATGACCCACAGTCAGATACACCCTGTGAAGTGTAAAACACCCCCACTGTCCTCAGCAATATTAACACACTGACAGAGAACACAGATTAATATTAACACACTCACTGACACACTGTGTATATCATGACCCACAGTCAGATACACCCTGTGAAGTGTAAAACATCCCCACTGTCCTCAGCAATATTAACACACTGACAGAGAACACAGATTAATATTAACACACTCACTGACACACTGTGTATATCATGACCCACAGTCAGATACACCCTGTGAAGTGTAAAACACCCCCACTGTCCTCAGGAATATTAACACACTGACAGAGAACACAGATTAATATTAACACACTCACTGACACACTGTGTACATCATGACCCACAGTCAGATACACCCTGTGAAGTGTAAAACACCACCACTGTCCTCAGTAATATTAACACACTGACAGAGAACACAGATTAATATTAACACACTCACTGACACACTGTGTATATCATGACCCACAGTCAGATACACCCTGTGATGTGTAAAACACCCCCACTGTCCTCAGGAATATTAACACAGTGACAGAGAACACAGATTAATATTAACACACTCACTGACACACTGTGTACATCATGACCCACAGTCAGATAAACCCTGTGAAGTGTAAAACACCCCCTCTGTCCTCAGGAATATTAACACACTGACAGAGAACACAGATTAATATTAACACACTCACTGACACACTGTGGAAATCATGACCCACAGTCAGATACACCCTGTGAAGTGTAAAACACCCCCACTGTCCTCAGCAATATTAACACACTGACAGAGAACACAGATTAATATTAACACACTCACTGACACACTGTGTATATCATGACCCACAGTCAGATACACCCTGTGAAGTGTAAAACATTCCCACTGTCCTCAGGAATATTAACACACTGACAGAGAACACAGATTAATATTAACACACTCACTGACACACTGTGTATATCATGACCCACAGTCAGATACACGCTGTGAAGTGTAATACATCCGCACTGTCCTCAGGAATATAAACACACTGACAGAGAACACAGATTAATATTAACACACTCACTGATAAACTGTGTGTATCATGACTCACAGTCAGATAAACCCTGTGAAGTGTAAAACATCCCCACTGTCCTCAGGAATATTAACACACTGACAGAGAACACAGATTAATATTAACACACTCACTGACACACTGTGTATATCATGACCCACAGTCAGATACATCCTGTGAAGTGTAAAACATCCCCCACTGTCCTCAGTAATATTAACACACTGACAGAGAACACAGATTAATATTAACACACTCACTGACACACTGTGTATATCATGACCCACAGTCAGATACACCCTGTGAAGTGTAAAACACCCCCACTGTCCTCAGCAATATTAACACACTGACAGAGAACACAGATTAATATTAACACACTCACTGACACACTGTGTATATCATGACCCACAGTCAGATACACCCTGTGAAGTGTAAAACATCCCCACTGTCCTCAGCAATATTAACACACTGACAGAGAACACAGATTAATATTAACACACTCACTGACGCACTGTGTATATCATGACCCACAGTCAGATACACCCTGTGAAGTGTAAAACACCCCCACTGTCCTCAGGAATATTAACACACTGACAGAGAACACAGATTAATATTAACACACTCACTGACACACTGTGTACATCATGACCCACAGTCAGATACACCCTGTGAAGTGTAAAACACCACCACTGTCCTCAGTAATATTAACACACTGACAGAGAACACAGATTAATATTAACACACTCACTGACACACTGTGTATATCATGACCCACAGTCAGATAAACCCTGTGAAGTGTAAAACACCCCCTCTGTCCTCAGTAATATTAACACACTGACAGAGAACACAGATTAATATTAACACACTCACTGACACACTGTGGAAATCATGACCCACAGTCAGATAAACCCTGTGAAGTGTAAAACACCCCCACTGTCCTCAGTAATATTAACACACTGACAGAGAACACAGATTAATATTAACACACTCACTGACACAGTGTGTATATCATGACCCACAGTCAGATACACCCTGTGAAGTGTAAAACACCCCCACTGTCATCAGTAATATTAACACACTGACAGAGAACACAGATTAATATTAACATACTCACTGACACACTGTGTATATCATGACCCACAGTCAGATACACCCTGTGAAGTGTAAAACACCCCCACTGTCCTCAGGAATATTAACACACTGACAGAGAACACAGATTAATATTAACACACTCACTGACACACTGTGTACATCATGACCCACAGTCAGATACACCCTGTGAAGTGTAAAACACCCCCACTGTCCTCAGTAATATTAACACACTGACAGAGAACACAGATTAATATTAACACACTCACTGACACACTGTGTATATCATGACCCACAGTCAGATACACCCTGTGAAGTGTAAAACATTCCCACTGTCCTCAGGAATATTAACACACTGACAGAGAACACAGATTAATATTAACACACTCACTGACACACTGTGTATATCATGACCCACAGTCAGATACACGCTGTGAAGTGTAATACATCCGCACTGTCCTCAGGAATATAAACACACTGACAGAGAACACAGATTAATATTAACACACTCACTGATACACTGTGTGTATCATGACTCACAATCAGATAATCCCTGTGAAGTGTAAAACATCCCCACTGTCCTCAGGAATATTAACACACTGACAGAGAACACAGATTAATATTAACACACTCACTGACACACTGTGTATATCATGACCCACAGTCAGATACACCCTGTGAAGTGTAAAACATCCCCCACTGTCCTCAGTAATATTAACACACTGACAGAGAACACAGATTAATATTAACACACTCACTGACACACTGTGTATATCATGACCCACAGTCAGATACACCCTGTGAAGTGTAAAACACCCCCACTGTCCTCAGCAATATTAACACACTGACAGAGAACACAGATTAATATTAACACACTCACTGACACACTGTGTATATCATGACCCACAGTCAGATACACCCTGTGAAGTGTAAAACACCCCCACTGTCCTCAGTAATATTAACACACTGACAGAGAACACAGATTAATATTAACATACTCACTGACACACTGTGTATATCATGACCCACAGTCAGATACACCCTGTGAAGTGTAAAACACCCCCACTGTCCTCAGGAATATTAACACACTGACAGAGAACACAGATTAATATTAACACACTCACTGACACACTGTGTATATCATGAGCCTCAGTCAGATACACGCTGTGAAGTGTAATACATCCGCACTGTCCTCAGGAATATAAACACACTGACAGAGAACACAGATTAATATTAACACACTCACTGATACACTGTGTGTATCATGACTCACAGTCAGATAAACCCTGTGAAGTGTAAAACATCCCCACTGTCCTCAGGAATTTTAACACACTGACAGAGAACACAGATTAATATTAACACACTCACTGACACACTGTGTATATCATGACCCACAGTCAGATACACCCTGTGAAGTGTAAAACATCCCCCACTGTCCTCAGTAATATTAACACACTGACAGAGAACACAGATTAATATTAACACACTCACTGACACACTGTGTATATCATGACCCACAGTCAGATACACCCTGTGAAGTGTAAAACACCCCCACTGTCCTCAGCAATATTAACACACTGACAGAGAACACAGATTAATATTAACACACTCACTGACACACTGTGTATATCATGACCCACAGTCAGATACACCCTGTGAAGTGTAAAACATCCCCACTGTCCTCAGCAATATTAACACACTGACAGAGAACACAGATTAATATTAACACACTCACTGACACACTGTGTATATCATGACCCACAGTCAGATACACCCTGTGAAGTGTAAAACACCCCCACTGTCCTCAGGAATATTAACACACTGACAGAGAACACAGATTAATATTAACACACTCACTGACACACTGTGTACATCATGACCCACAGTCAGATACACCCTGTGAAGTGGAAAACACCACCACTGTCCTCAGTAATATTAACACACTGACAGAGAACACAGATTAATATTAACACACTCACTGACACACTGTGTATATCATGACCCACAGTCAGATACACCCTGTGAAGTGTAAAACACCCCCACTGTCCTCAGGAATATTAACACAGTGACAGAGAACACAGATTAATATTAACACACTCACTGACACACTGTGTACATCATGACCCACAGTCAGATAAACCCTGTGAAGTGTAAAACACCCCCTCTGTCCTCAGTAATATTAACACACTGACAGAGAACACAGATTAATATTAACACACTCACTGACACACTGTGGAAATCATGACCCACAGTCAGATACACCCTGTGAACTGTAAAACACCCCCACTGTCCTCAGCAATATTAACACACTGACAGAGAACACAGATTAATATTAACACACTCACTGACACACTGTGTATATCATGACCCACAGTCAGATACACCCTGTGAAGTGTAAAACACCCCCACTGTCCTCAGTAATATTAACACACTGACAGAGAACACAGATTAATATTAACATACTCACTGACACACTGTGTATATCATGACCCACAGTCAGATACACCCTGTGAAGTGTAAAACACCCCCACTGTCCTCAGGAATATTAACACACTGACAGAGAACACAGATTAATATTAACACACTCACTGACACACTGTGTACATCATGACCCACAGTCAGATACACCCTGTGATTTGTAAAACACCCCCACTGTCCTCAGTAATATTAACACACTGACAGAGAACACAGATTAATATTAACACACTCACTGACACACTGTGTCTATCATGACCCACAGTCAGATACACCCTGTGAAGTGTAAAACATTCCCACTGTCCTCAGGAATATTAACACACTGACAGAGAACACAGATTAATATTAACACACTCACTGACACACTGTGTATATCATGACCCACAGTCAGATACAGGCTGTGAAGTGTAATACATCCGCACTGTCCTCAGGAATATAAACACACTGACAGAGAACACAGATTAATATTAACACACTCACTGATACACTGTGTGTATCATGACTCACAGTCAGATAAACCCTGTGAAGTGTAAAACATCCCCACTGTCCTCAGGAATATTAACACACTGACAGAGAACACAGATTAATATTAACACACTCACTGACACACTGTGTATATCATGACCCACAGTCAGATACACCCTGTGAAGTGTAAAACATCCCCCACTGTCCTCAGTAATATTAACACACTGACAGAGAACACAGATTAATATTAGCACACTCACTGACACACTGTGTATATCATGACCCACAGTCAGATACACCCTGTGAAGTGTAAAACACCCCCACTGTCCTCAGCAATATTAACACACTGACAGAGAACACAGATTAATATTAACACACTCACTGACACACTGTGTATATCATGACCCACAGTCAGATACACCCTGTGAAGTGTAAAACATCCCCACTGTCCTCAGCAATATTAACACACTGACAGAGAACACAGATTAATATTAACACACTCACTGACACACTGTGTATATCATGACCCACAGTCAGATACACCCTGTGAAGTGTAAAACACCCCCACTGTCCTCAGGAATATTAACACACTGACAGAGAACACAGATTAATATTAACACACTCACTGACACACTGTGTACATCATGACCCACAGTCAGATACACCCTGTGAAGTGTAAAACACCACCACTGTCCTCAGTAATATTAACACACTGGCAGAGAACACAGATTAATATTAACACACTCACTGACACACTGTGTACATCATGACCCACAGTCAGATAAACCCTGTGAAGTGTAAAACACCCCCTCTGTCCTCAGTAATATTAACACACTTACAGAGAACACAGATTAATATTAACACACTCACTGACACACTGTGGAAATCATGACCCACAGTCAGATAAACCCTGTGAAGTGTAAAACACCCCCACTGTCCTCAGTAATATTAACACACTGACAGAGAACACAGATTAATATTAACACACTCACTGACACAGTGTGTATATCATGACCCACAGTCAGATACACCCTGTGAAGTGTAAAACACCCCCACTGTCCTCAGTAATATTAACACACTGACAGAGAACACAGATTAATATTAACATACTCACTGACACACTGTGTATATCATGACCCACAGTCAGATACACCCTGTGAAGTGTAAAACACCCCCACTGTCCTCAGGAATATTAACACACTGACAGAGAACACAGATTAATATTAACACACTCACTGACACACTGTGTACATCATGACCCACAGTCAGATACACCCTGTGAAGTGTAAAACACCCCCACTGTCCTCAGTAATATTAACACACTGACAGAGAACACAGATTAATATTAACACACTCACTGACACACTGTGTATATCATGACCCACAGTCAGATACACCCTGTGAAGTGTAAAACATTCCCACTGTCCTCAGGAATATTAACACACTGACAGAGAACACAGATTAATATTAACACACTCACTGACACACTGTGTATATCATGACCCACAGTCAGATACACGCTGTGAAGTGTAATACATCCGCACTGTCCTCAGGAATATAAACACACTGACAGAGAACACAGATTAATATTAACACACTCACTGATACACTGTGTGTATCATGACTCACAATCAGATAAACCCTGTGAAGTGTAAAACATCCCCACTGTCCTCAGGAATATTAACACACTGACAGAGAACACAGATTAATATTAACACACTCACTGACACACTGTGTATATCATGACCCACAGTCAGATACACCCTGTGAAGTGTAAAACATCCCCCACTGTCCTCAGTAATATTAACACACTGACAGAGAACACAGATTAATATTAACACACTCACTGACACACTGTGTATATCATGACCCACAGTCAGATACACCCTGTGAAGTGTAAAACACCCCCACTGTCCTCAGCAATATTAACACACTGACAGAGAACACAGATTAATATTAACACACTCACTGACACACTGTGTATATCATGACCCACAGTCAGATACACCCTGTGAAGTGTAAAACACCCCCACTGTCCTCAGTAATATTAACACACTGACAGAGAACACAGATTAATATTAACATACTCACTGACACACTGTGTATATCATGACCCACAGTCAGATACACCCTGTGAAGTGTAAAACACCCCCACTGTCCTCAGGAATATTAACACACTGACAGAGAACACAGATTAATATTAACACACTCACTGACACACTGTGTACATCATGACCCACAGTCAGATACACCCTGTGATTTGTAAAACACCCCCACTGTCCTCAGTAATATTAACACACTGACAGAGAACACAGATTAATATTAACACACTCACTGACACACTGTGTATATCATGACCCACAGTCAGATACACCCTGTGAAGTGTAAAACATTCCCACTGTCCTCAGGAATATTAACACACTGACAGAGAACACAGATTAATATTAACACACTCACTGACACACTGTGTATATCATGACCCACAGTCAGATACACGCTGTGAAGTGTAATACTTCCGCACTGTCCTCAGGAATATAAACACACTGACAGAGAACACAGATTAATATTAACACACTCACTGATACACTGTGTGTATCATGACTCACAGTCAGATAAACCCTGTGAAGTGTAAAACATCCCCACTGTCCTCAGGAATATTAACACACTGACAGAGAACACAGATTAATATTAACACACTCACTGACACACTGTGTATATCATGACCCACAGTCAGATACACCCTGTGAAGTGTAAAACATCCCCCACTGTCCTCAGTAATATTAACACACTGACAGAGAACACAGATTAATATTAACACACTCACTGACACACTGTGTATATCATGACCCACAGTCAGATACACCCTGTGAAGTGTAAAACACCCCCACTGTCCTCAGCAATATTAACACACTGACAGAGAACACAGATTAATATTAACACACTCACTGACACACTGTGTATATCATGACCCACAGTCAGATACACCCTGCGAAGTGTAAAACACCCCCACTGTCCTCAGGAATATTAACACACTGACAGAGAACACAGATTAATATAAACACACTCACTGACACACTGTGTTTATCATGACCCACAGTCAGATAAACCCTGTGAAGTGTAAAACACCCCCACTGTCCTCAGTAATATTAACACACTGACAGAGAACACAGATTAATATTAACACACTCACTGACACACTGTGTACATCATGACCCACAGTCAGATACACCCTGTGAAGTGTAAAACACCCCCACTGTCCTCAGGAATATTAACACACTGACAGAGAACACAGATTAATATTAACACACTCACTGACACACTGTGTACATCATGACCCACAGTCAGATACACCCTGTGAAGTGTAAAACACCCCCACTGTCCTCAGTAATATTAACACACTGACAGAGAACACAGATTAATATTAACACACTCACTGACACACTGTGTACATCATGACCCACAGCCAGATTCACCCTGTGAAGTGTAAAACACCCCCACTGTCCTCAGGAATATTAACTCACTGACAGAGAACACAGATTAATATTAACACACTCACTGACACACTGTGTATTTCATGACCCAGAGTCAGATACACGCTGTGAAGTGTAAAACACCCCCACTGTCCTCAGTAATATTAACACACTGACAGAGAACACAGATTAATATTAACACACTCACTGACACACTGTGTATATCATGACCCACAGTCAGATACACCCTGTGAAGTGTAAAACATCTCCACTGTCCTCAGTAATATTAACACACTGACAGAGAACACAGATTAATATTAACACACTCACTGACACACTGTGTACATCATGACCCACAGTCAGATACACCCTGTGAAGTGTAAAACATCCCCACTGTCCTCAGTAATATTAACACACTGACAGAGAACACAGATTAATATTAACACACTCACTGACACACTGTGTCCATCATGACCCACAGTCAGATAAACCCTGTGAAGTGTAAAACACGCCCACTGTCCTCAGTAATATTAACACACTGACAGAGAACACAGATTAATATTAACACACTCACTGACACACTGTGTACATCATGACCCACAGTCAGATACACCCTGTGAAGTGTAAAACACCCCCACTGTCCTCAGTAATATTAACACACTGACAGAGAACACAGATTAATATTAACACAATCACTGACACACTGTGTATATCATGACCCACAGTCAGATACACCCTGTGAAATGTAAAACACCCCCACTGTCCTCAGGAATATTAACACACTGACAGAGAATACAGATTAATATTAACACACTCACTGACACACTGTGTACATCATGACCCACAGTCAGATACACCCTGTGAAGTGTAAAACATCCCCACTGTCCTCAGTAATATTAACACACTGACAGAGAACACAGATTAATATTAACACACTCACTGACACACTGTGTACATCATGACCCACAGCCAGATACACCCTGTGAAGTGTAAAACACCCCCACTGTCCTCAGTAATATTAACACATTGACAGAGAACACAGATTAATATTAACACACTCACTGACACACTGTGTATATCATGACCCACAGTCAGATACACCCTGTGAAGTGTAAAACACCCCCACTGTCCTCAGGAATATTAACACACTGACAGAGAACTCAGATTAATATTAACACACTCACTGACACACTGTGTATATCATGACCCACAGTCAGATACACCCTGTGAAGTGTAAAACACCCCCACTGTCCTCAGGAATATTAACACACTGACAGAGAACACAGATTAATATTAACACACTCACTGACACACTGTGTACATCATGACCCACAGTCAGATAAACCCTGTGAAGTGTAAAACACCCCCACTGTCCTCAGGAATATTAACACACTGACAGAGAACACAGATTAATATTAACACACTCACTGACACACTGTGTACATCATGACCCACAGTCAGATACACCCTGTGAAGTGTAAAACACCCCCACTGTCCTCAGGAATATTAACACACTGACAGAGAACACAGATTAATATTAACACACTCACTGACACACTGTGTACATCATGACCCACAGCCAGATACACCCTGTGATGTGTAAAACACCCCCACTGTCCTCAGTAATATTAACACATTGACAGAGAACACAGATTAATATTAACACACTCACTGACACACTGTGTATATCATGACCCACAGTCAGATACACCCTGTGAAGTGTAAAACATCCCCCACTGTCCTCAGGAATATTAACACACTGACAGAGAACACAGATTAATATTAACACACTCACTGACACACTGTGTATATCATGACCCACAGTCAGATACACCCTGTGAAGTGTAAAACACCCCCACTGTCCTCAGGAATATTCACACACTGACAGAGAACACAGATTAATATTAACACACTCACTGACACACTGTGTACATCATGACCCACAGTCAGATAAACCCTGTGAAGTGTAAAACACCCCCACTGTCCTCAGTAATATTAACACACTGACAGAGAACACAGATTAATATTAACACACTCACTGACACACTGTGTACATCATGACCCACAGTCAGATACACCCTGTGAAGTGTAAAACACCCCCACTGTCCTCAGGAATATTAACACACTGACAGAGAACACAGATTAATATTAACACACTCACTGAAACACTGTGTACATCATGACCCACAGTCAGATACACCCTGTGAAGTGTAAAACACCCCCACTGTCCTCAGGAATATTAACACACTGACAGAGAACACAGATTAATATTAACACACTCACTGACACAGTGTGTACATCATGTCCCACAGTCAGATACACCCTGTGAAGTGTAAAACACCCCCACTGTCCTCAGCAATATTAACACACTGACAGAGAACACAGATTAATATTAACACTCTCACTGACACACTGTGTATATCATGACCCACAGTCAGATACACCCTGTGAATTGTAAAACACCCCCACTGTCCTCAGTAATATTAACACACTGACAGAGAACACAGATTAATATTAACACACTCACTGACACACTGTGTATATCATGACCCAGAGTCAGATACACCCTGTGAAGTGTAAAACACCCCCACTGTCCTCAGGAATATTAACACACTGACAGAGAACACAGATTAATATTAACACACTCACTGACACACTGTGTACATCATGACCCACAGTCAGATACACCCTGTGAAGTGTAAAACACCCCACTGTCCTCAGTAATATTAACACACTGACAGAGAACACAGATTAATATTAACACGCTCACTGACACACTGTGTATATCATGACCCACAGTCAGATACACCCTGTGAAGTGACAAACACCCCCACTGTCCTCAGTAATATTAACACACTGACAGAGAACACAGATTAATATTAACACACTCACTGACACACTGTGTATATCATGACCCACAGTCAGATACACCCTGTGAAGTGTAAAACATCCCCACTGTCCTCAGTAATATTAACACACTGACAGAGAACACAGATTAATATTAACACACTCACTGACACACTGTGTACATCATGACCCACAGTCAGATACACCCTGTGAAGTGTAAAACATCCCCACTGTCCTCAGTAATATTAACACACTGACAGAGAACACAGATTAATATTAACACACTCACTGACACACTGTGTACATCATGACCCACAGCCAGATACACCCTGTGAAGTGTAAAACACCCCCACTGTCCTCAGTAATATTAACACATTGACAGAGAACACAGATTAATATTAACACACTCACTGACACACTGTGTATATCATGACCCACAGTCAGATACACCCTGTGAAGTGTAAAACACCCCCACTGTCCTCAGGAATATTAACACACTGACAGAGAACTCAGATTAATATTAACACACTCACTGACACACTGTGTATATCATGACCCACAGTCAGATACACCCTGTGAAGTGTAAAACACCCCCACTGTCCTCAGGAATATTAACACACTGACAGAGAACACAGATTAATATTAACACACTCACTGACACACTGTGTACATCATGACCCACAGTCAGATAAACCCTGTGAAGTGTAAAACACCCCCACTGTCCTCAGGAATATTAACACACTGACAGAGAACACAGATTAATATTAACACACTCACTGACACACTGTGTACATCATGACCCACAGTCAGATACACCCTGTGAAGTGTAAAACACCCCCACTGTCCTCAGGAATATTAACACACTGACAGAGAACACAGATTAATATTAACACACTCACTGACACACTGTGTACATCATGACCCACAGTCAGATACACCCTGTGAAGTGTAAAACACCCCCACTGTCCTCAGGAATATTAACACACTGACAGAGAACACAGATTAATATTAACACACTCACTGACACACTGTGTGTATCATGACCCACAGTCAGATACACCCTGTGAAATGTAAAACACCCCCACTGTCCTCAGGAATATTAACACACTGACAGAGAACACAGATTAATATTAACACACTCACTGGCACACTGTGTACATCATGACCCACAGTCAGATACACCCTGTGAAGTGTAAAACATCCCCACTGTCCTCAGTAATATTAACACACTGACAGAGAACACAGATTAATATTAACACACTCACTGACACACTGTGTACATCATGACCCACAGCCAGATACACCCTGTGATGTGTAAAACACCCCCACTGTCCTCAGTAATATTAACACATTGACAGAGAACACAGATTAATATTAACACACTCACTGACACACTGTGTACATCATGACCCACAGTCAGATAAACCCTGTGAAGTGTAAAACACCCCCACTGTCCTCAGTAATATTAACACACTGACAGAGAACACAGATTAATATTAACACACTCACTGACACACTGTGTACATCATGACCCACAGTCAGATACACCCTGTGAAGTGTAAAACACCCCCACTGTCCTCAGGAATATTAACACACTGACAGAGAACACAGATTAATATTAACACACTCACTGACACACTGTGTACATCATGACCCACAGTCAGATACACCCTGTGAAGTGTAAAACACCCCCACTGTCCTCAGGAATATTAACACACTGACAGAGAACACAGATTAATATTAACACACTCACTGACACAGTGTGTACATCATGTCCCACAGTCAGATACACCCTGTGAAGTGTAAAACACCCCCACTGTCCTCAGCAATATTAACACACTGACAGAGAACACAGATTAATATTAACACTCTCACTGACACACTGTGTATATCATGACCCACAGTCAGATACACCCTGTGAATTGTAAAACACCCCCACTGTCCTCAGTAATATTAACACACTGACAGAGAACACAGATTAATATTAACACACTCACTGACACACTGTGTATATCATGACCCAGAGTCAGATACACCCTGTGAAGTGTAAAACACCCCCACTGTCCTCAGGAATATTAACACACTGACAGAGAACACAGATTAATATTAACACACTCACTGACACACTGTGTACATCATGACCCACAGTCAGATACACCCTGTGAAGTGTAAAACACCCCACTGTCCTCAGTAATATTAACACACTGACAGAGAACACAGATTAATATTAACACACTCACTGACACACTGTGTATATCATGACCCACAGTCAGATACACCCTGTGAAGTGTAAAACACCCCCACTGTCCTCAGTAATATTAACACACTGACAGAGAGCACAGATTAATATTAACACACTCACTGACACACTGTGTGTATCATGACCCACAGTCAGATACACCCTGTGAAGTGTAAAACACCCCCACTGTCCTCAGTAATATTAACACACTGACAGAGAACACAGATTAATATTAACACACTCACTGACACACTGTGTATATCATGACTCACAGTCAGATTCACGCTGTGAAGTGTAAAATACCCCCACTGTCCTCAGGAATATTAACACACTGACAGAGAACACAGATTAATATCAACACTCTCACTGACACACTGTGTATATCATGACCCACAGTCATATACACCCTGTGAAGTGTAAAACACCCCCACTGTCCTCAGTAATATTAACACACTGACAGAGAACACAGATTAATATTAACACACTCACTGACACACTGTGTATATCATGACCCACAGTCAAATACACCCTGTGAAGTGTAAAACACCCCCACTGTCCTCAGGAATATTAACACACTGACAGAGAACACAGATTAATATTAACACACTCACTGACACACTGTGTACATCATGACCCACAGTCAGATACACCCTGTGAAGTGTAAAACACCCCCACTGTCCTCAGCAATATTAACACATTGACAGAGAACACAGATTAATATTAACACACTCACTGACACACTGTGTCTATCATGACCCACAGTCAAATACACCCTGTGAAGTGTAAAACACTCCCACTGTCCTCAGTAATATTAACACACTGACAGAGAACACAGATTAATGTTAACACACTCACTGACACACTGTGTAAATCATGACCCACAGTCAGATAAACCCTGTGAAGTGTAAAACACCCCCACTGTCCTCAGTAATATTAACACACTGACAGAGAACACAGATTAATATTAACACACTCACTGACACACTGTGTCTATCATGACCCACAGTCAGATAAACCCTGTGAAGTGTAAAACATCCCCACTGTCCTCAGTAATATTAACACACTGACAGAGAACACAGATTAATATTAACACACTCACTGACACACTGTGTCTATCATGAACCACAGTCAGATAAACCCTGTGAAGTGTAAAACACCCCCACTGTCCTCAGTAATATTAACACACTGACAGAGAACACAGATTAATATTAACACACTCACTGACACACTGTGTATATCATGACTCACAGTCAGATACACCCTGTGAAGTGTAAAACACCCCCACTGTCCTCAGGAATATTAACACACTGACAGAGAACACAGATTAATATTAACACACTCACTGACACACTGTGTACATCATGACCCACAGTCAGATACACCCTGTGAAGTGTAAAACACCCCCGCTGTCCTCAGTAATATTAACACACTGACAGAGAACACAGATTAATATTAACACTCACACTGACACACTGTGTACATCATGACCCACAGTCAGATACACCCGGTGAAGTGTAAAACACCCCCACTGTCCTCAGGAATATTAACACACTGACAGAGAACACAGATTAATATTAACACACTCACTGACACACTGTGTATATCATGACTCACAGTCAGATACACCCTGTGAAGTGTAAAACACCCCCACTGTCCTCAGGAATATTAACACACTGACAGAGAACACAGATTAATATTAACACACTCACTGACACACTGTGTACATCATGACCCACAGTCAGATACACCCGGTGAAGTGTAAAACACCCCCACTGTCCTCAGTAATATTAACACACTGACAGAGAACACAGATTAATATTAACACACTCACTGACACACTGTGTATATCATGACCCACAGTCAGATACACCCTGTGAAGTGTAAAACACCCCCACTGTCCTCAGGAATATTAACACACTGACAGAGAACACAGATTAATATTAACACACTCACTGACACACTGTGTACATCATGACCCAGAGTCAGATACACCCTGTGAAGTGTAAAACACCCCCACTGTCCACAGTAATATTAACACACTGACAGAGAACACAGATTAATATTAACACACTCACTGACACACTGTGGACATCATGACCCACAGTCAGATACACCCTGTGAAGTGTAAAACATGCCCACTGTCCTCAGGAATATTAACACACTGACAGAGAACACAGATTAATATTAACACACTCACTGACACACTGTGTATATCATGACCCACAGTCAGATACACCCTGTGAAGTGTAAAACACCCCCACTGTCCTCAGGAATATTAACACACTGACAGAGAACACAGATTAATATTAACACATTCACTGACACACTGTGTATATCATGACCCACAGTCAGATACACCCTGTGAAGTGTAAAACACCCCCACTGTCCTCAGGAATATTAACACACTGACAGAGAACACAGTTTAATATTAACACACTCACTGACACACTGTGTACATCATGTCCCACAGTCAGATACACCCTGTGAAGTGTAAAACACCCCCACTGTCCTCAGCAATATTAACACACTGACAGAGAACACAGATTAATATTAACACTCTCACTGACACACTGTGTATATCATGACCCACAGTCAGATACACCCTGTGAATTGTAAAACACCCCCACTGTCCTCAGTAATATTAACACACTGACAGAGAACACAGATTAATATTAACACACTCACTGACACACTGTGTATATCATGACCCACAGTCAGATACACCCTGTGAAGTGTAAAACACCCCCACTGTCCTCAGGAATATTAACACACTGACAGAGAACACAGATTAATATTAACACACTCACTGACACACTGTGTACATCATGACCCACAGTCAGATACACCCTGTGAAGTGTAAAACACCCCACTGTCCTCAGTAATATTAACACACTGACAGAGAACACAGATTAATATTAACACACTCACTGACACACTGTGTATATCATGACCCACAGTCAGATACACCCTGTGAAGTGTAAAACACCCCCACTGTCCTCAGTAATATTAACACACTGACAGATAACACAGATTAATATTAACACACTCACTGACACACTGTGTGTATCATGACCCACAGTCAGATACACCCTGTGAAGTGTAAAACACCCCCACTGTCCTCAGTAATATTAACACACAGACAGAGAACACAGATTAATATTAACACACTCACTGACACACTGTGTATATCATGACCCACAGTCAGATTCACCCTGTGAAGTGTAAAATACCCCCACTGTCCTCAGGAATATTAACACACTGACAGAGAACACAGATTAATATCAACACTCTCACTGACACACTGTGTATATCATGACCCACAGTCAGATACACCCTGTGAAGTGTAAAACACCCCCACTGTCCTCAGTAATATTAACACACTGACAGAGAACACAGATTAATATTAACACACTCACTGACACACTGTGTCTATCATGACCCACAGTCAGATACACCCTGTGAAGTGTAAAACACTCCCACTGTCCTCAGTAATATTAACACACTGACAGAGAACACAGATTAATATTAACACACTCACTGACACACTGTGTAAATCATGACCCACAGTCAGATAAACCCTGTGAAGTGTAAAACACGCCCACTGTCCTCAGTAATATTAACACACTGACAGAGAACACAGATTAATATTAACACACTCACTGACACACTGTGTCTATCATGACCCACAGTCAGATAAACCCTGTGAAGTGTAAAACATCCCCACTGTCCTCAGTAATATTAACACACTGACAGAGAACACAGATTAATATTAACACACTCACTGACACACTGTGTCTATCATGAACCACAGTCAGATAAACCCTGTGAAGTGTAAAACACCCCCACTGTCCTCAGTAATATTAACACACTGACAGAGAACACAGATTAATATTAACACACTCACTGACACACTGTATATATCATGGCTCACAGTCAGATACACCCTGTGAAGTGTAAAACACCCCCACTGTCCTCAGGAACATTAACACACTGACAGAGAACACAGATTAATATTAACACACTCACTGACACACTGTGTACATCATGACCCACAGTCAGATACACCCTGTGAAGTGTAAAACACCCCCGCTGTCCTCAGTAATATTAACACACTGACAGAGAACACAGATTAATATTAACACTCACACTGACACACTGTGTACATCATGACCCACAGTCAGATACACCCGGTGAAGTGTAAAACACCCCCACTGTCCTCAGGAATATTAACACACTGACAGAGAACACAGATTAATATTAACACACTCACTGACACACTGTGTATATCATGACTCACAGTCAGATACACCCTGTGAAGTGTAAAACACCCCCACTGTCCTCAGGAATATTAACACACTGACAGAGAACACAGATTAATATTAACACACTCACTGACACACTGTGTACATCATGACCCACAGTCAGATACACCCGGTGAAGTGTAAAACACCCCCACTGTCCTCAGTAATATTAACACACTGACAGAGAACACAGATTAATATTAACACACTCACTGACACACTGTGTATATCATGACCCACAGTCAGATACACCCTGTGAAGTGTAAAACACCCCTACTGTCCTCAGAAATATTAACACACTGACAGAGTACACAGATTAATATTAACACACTCACTGACACACTGTGTACATCATGACCCAGAGTCAGATACACCCTGTGAAGTGTAAAACACCCCCACTGTCCTCAGTAATATTAACACACTGACAGAGAACACAGATTAATATTAACACACTCACTGACACACTGTGGACATCATGACCCACAGTCAGATACACCCTGTGAAGTGTAAAACACCCCCACTGTCCTCAGAAATATTAACACACTGACAGAGAACACAGATTAATATTAACACACTCACTGACACACTGTGTATATCATGACCCACAGTCAGATACACCCGGTGAAGTGTAAAACACCCCTCTGTCCTCAGGAATATTAACACACTGACAGAGAACACAGATTAATATTAACACACTCACTGACACACTGTGTATATCATGACCCACAGTCAGATACACCCTGTGAAGTGTAAAACACCCCCACTGTCCTCAGTAATATTAACACACTGACAGAGAACACAGATTAATATTAACACACTCACTGACACACTGTGTATATCATGACCCACAGTCAGATACACCCTGTGAAGTGTAAAACACCCCCACTGTCCTCAGGAATATTAACACACTGACAGAGAACACAGATTAATATTAACACACTCACTGACACACTGTGTACATCATGACCCACAGTCAGATACACCCTGTGAAGTGTAAAACATGCCCACTGTCCTCAGGAATATTAACACACTGACAGAGAACACAGATTAATATTAACACACTCACTGACACACTGTGTATATCATGACCCACAGTCAGATACACCCTGTGAAGTGTAAAACACCCCCACTGTCCTCAGGAATATTAACACACTGACAGAGAACACAGATTAATATTAACACATTCACTGACACACTGTGTATATCATGACCCACAGTCAGATACACCCTGTGAAGTGTAAAACACCCCCACTGTCCTCAGAAATATTAACACACTGACAGAGAACACAGATTAATATTAACACACTCACTGACACAATGTGTACATCATGACCCAGAGTCAGATACACCCTGTGAAGTGTAAAGCACCCCCACTGTCCTCAGTAATATTAACACACTGACAGAGTACACAGATTAATATTAACACATTCACTGACACACTGTGTACATCATGACCCACAGTCAGATACACCCTGTGAAGTGTAAAACACCCCCACTGTCCTCAGGAATATTAACACACTGACAGAGAACACAGATTAATATTAACACACTCACTGACACACTGTGTACATCATGACCCACTGTCAGATACACCCTGTGAAGTGTAAAACACCCCTCTGTCCTCAGGAATATTAACACACTGACAGAGAACACAGATTAATATTAACACACTCACTGACACACTGTGTATATCATGACCCACAGTCAGATACACCCTGTGAAGTGTAAAACACCCCCACTGTCCTCAGTAATATTAACACACTGACAGAGAACACAGATTAATATTAACACACTCACTGACACACTGTGTATATCATGACCCACAGTCAGATACACCCTGTGAAGTGTAAAACACCCCCACTGTCCTCAGGAATATTAACACACTGACAGAGAACACAGATTAATATTAACACACTCACTGACACACTGTGTACATCATGACCCACAGTCAGATACACCCTGTGAAGTGTAAAACATGCCCACTGTCCTCAGGAATATTAACACACTGACAGAGAACACAGATTAATATTAACACACTCACTGACACACTGTGTATATCATGACCCACAGTCAGATACACCCTGTGAAGTGTAAAACACCCCCACTGTCCTCAGGAATATTAACACACTGACAGAGAACACAGATTAATATTAACACATTCACTGACACACTGTGTATATCATGACCCACAGTCAGATACACCCTGTGAAGTGTAAAACACCCCCACTGTCCTCAGAAATATTAACACACTGACAGAGAACACAGATTAATATTAACACACTCACTGACACACTGTGTACATCATGACCCAGAGTCAGATACACCCTGTGAAGTGTAAAGCACCCCCACTGTCCTCAGTAATATTAACACACTGACAGAGTACACAGATTAATATTAACACATTCACTGACACACTGTGTACATCATGACCCACAGTCAGATACACCCTGTGAAGTGTAAAACACCCCCACTGTCCTCAGGAATATTAACACACTGACAGAGAACACAGATTAATATTAACACACTCACTGACACACTGTGTACATCATGACCCACTGTCAGATACACCCTGTGAAGTGTAAAACACCCCCACTGTCCTCAGAAATATTAACACACTGACAGAGAACACAGATTAATATTAACACACTCACTGACACACTGTGTACATCATGACCCAGAGTCAGATACACCCTGTGAAGTGTAAAACACCCCCACTGTCCTCAGTAATATTAACACACTGACAGAGTACACAGATTAATATTAACACATTCACTGACACACTGTGTACATCATGACCCACAGTCAGATACACCCTGTGAAGTGTAAAACACCCCCACTGTCCTCAGGAATATTAACACACTGACAGAGAACACAGATTAATATTAACACACTCACTGACACGCTGTGTACATCATGACCCACAGTCAGATACACCCTGTGAAGTGTAAAACACCCCCACTGTCCTCAGGAATATTAACACACTGACAGAGAACACAGATTAATATTAACACACTCACTGACACACTGTGTATATCATGACCCAGAGTCAATTACACCCTGTGAAGTGTAAAACACCCCCACTGTCCTCAGGAATATTAACACACTGACAGAGAACACAGATTAATATTAACACACTCACTGACACACTGTGTATATCATGACCCACAGTCAGATACACCCTGTGAAGTGTAAAACATCCCCACTGTCCTCAGTAATATTAACACACTGACAGAGAACACAGATTAATATTAACACACTCACTGACACACTGTGTATATCATGATCCACAGTCAGATACACCCTGTGAAGTGTAAAACACCCCCACTGTCCTCAGCAATATTAACACACTGACAGAGAACACAGATTAATATTAACACACTCACTGACACACTGTGTATATCATGACCCACAGTCAGATAAACCCTGTGAAGTGTAAAACATCCCCACTGTCCTCAGTAATATTAACACACTGACAGAGAACACAGATTAATATTAACACGCTCACTCTGGCAGTGCCATAGACATTTATAAGTGCAAAGTAATAGAAACGTTTAACACACCATTCACTTAAAATGCCCTGGACCTTTTTAGCATGCTTGACTATTGGAATGCAAAGGCCTATTGCAGTGTAATTGTACCTCGCAGTACAGGAACCTCTGACAGGGTAATTGTACCTCGCAGTACAGGAACCTCTGACAGGGTAATTGTACCTCGCAGTGCAGGAACCTCTGACAGTGTAATTGTACCTCGCAGTACAGGAACCTCTGACAGTGTAATTGTACCTTGCAGTACAGGAACCTCTGACAGGGTAATTGTACCTCGCAGTACAGGAACCTCTGACAGTGTAATTGTACCTCGCAGTACAGGAACCTCTGACAGGATAATTGTACCTCACAGTGCAGGAACCTCTGACAGGGTAATTGTACCTCACAGTACAGGAACCTCTGACAGGGTAATTGTACCTCACAGTACAGGAACCTCTGACAGTGTAATTGTACCTCGCAGTACAGGAACCTCTGACAGGGTAATTGTACCTCGCAGTACAGGAACCTCTGACAGGGTAATTGTACCTCGCAGTACAGGAACCTCTGACAGGGTAATTGTACCTCGCAGTACAGGAACCTCTGACAGGGTAATTGTACCTCGCAGTACAGGAACCTCTGACAGGGTAATTGTACCTCGCAGTGCAGGAACCTCTGACAGTGTAATTGTACCTCGCAGTACAGGAACCTCTGACAGGGTAATTGTACCTCGCAGTACAGGAACCTCTGACAGGGTAATTGTACCTCGCAGTACAGGAACCTCTGACAGGGTAATTGTACCTCGCAGTGCAGGAACCTCTGACAGGGTAATTGTACCTCGCAGTGCAGGAACCTCTTACAGGGTAATTGTCCCTCGCAGTACAGGAACCTCTAGCAGCACAATAGCATCTTGCAATGCAGAGGCCTTTCCTGTGCATTTGCCCATGTGATGCAATGGGACTTGCTGTGTAAAATCCAATTGTAATGCAAATTTCCCATGCAGTGCTGCAGCCCCTTGTAGTGCAAAAAGCACCTTGAGATGTCATAGAATGTTGCAATGCAACAAGCATTTGAAATCCCATTGAAGTTCTGGTGCACTAGACCCTTACAATGCAACACAAAAACTTGTAGTACAATAGCCTTTGCAGTACAACATCCACTAACAAAGCAATAGCCCCATGCAGTGCAATCTCCACTCACAGTGTAAAAACAACATGCAATGTAATAGTCTCTAAGAGTGACATAGCAATAACGTGAAGAAATGCTCTAGCCTTTTGAACACAACAGACCATGACAATTCAATAGCCTCTTGCAGTGCAAAAGCTCTTTGGTGTGCAATAGACCCTGACAATGTATTTTCCCCTGACAGTGCAACAGTTCTATGCTTTGCATAACATGCTTATGGTACAAAAGCCAGGTGCAGTCCAAGAGCAAATTGCCTTTTGATACCCTATTGAAATATAATATCCTCTCACAATGGAAACCATCTCGCAATACAAAATTTCCCGGCAGTGCAATAGCTATTTGTTTTGCAATTGTGACTTTCAATACAATAGGCACTTGCCATGTAACATCCAGTTGCAATGTAATGGAACCATTAGTGTGCATGATCCTTGTATTGCAATAGCCTCTTGCAGTGCAATAGCAGCTTGCAATGCAGGGACCTTTGGTAGTGCAATAACTCCTTCCAATGCAAAGGTCTTTGAGTTTGCAATAGAGCGTGGTGTGCAACATCCACTTGCAATGAAAATGCAAAGGCACCTTGCAATACAAGAACTATTTGCAGAGCAAAAACTCCAGCAATGCAACACGCATTTCATTGCAATAGCGCTTGCAGTCCAACAGTCCCTCCCTTGCAGACTATTATCCTTGCAATGTCAGAGCCCCTTTCAATACAACATCCACATGCAACGCAAGAAAACCAAGAATGTTTGGCAATGCACTGAAACAACTACTTGCAATGCAATAGGGCTAAGTCATGCAATCGCCCAGAGATAACATTGCACACTGGCAAAGTAATGGACTTTTACAGAGCAATAGCTCATCGGAGTGCAATTGCCCTTTGCAATGCAATAACCTGAAGCAGTACATTGGGGGCTTACAATACAGTATCCATAATTAATACAATAACACTTTACATTACAATGGCCTCTTACACTGTAATATCTTCTTGTAGTGTGAACACTCTTGCAGTTCAATAGCAACGTGCTGGAAAGCAGAAGCCTCTTGCAAAGAAATACCCTTTGTAATTCAATCACCTCTTGCACGGTGACAGCACCTTGCAATGCAGGATACACTGACAGTTTAATAGTCCTTTGTAATTCAATCACCTCTTGCACGGTGACAGCACCTTGCAATGCAGGATACACTGACAGTTTAATAGTCCTTTGTAATTCAATCACCTCTTGCACGGTGACAGCACCTTGCAATGCAGGATACACTGACAGTTTAATAGTCCTTTGTAATTCAATCACCTCTTGCACGGTGACAGCACCTTGCAATGCAGGATACACTGACAGTTTAATAGTCCTTTGTAATTCAATCACCTCTTGCACGGTGACAGCACCTTGCAATGCAGGATACACTGACAGTTTAATAGTCCTTTGTAATTCAATCACCTCTTGCACGGTGACAGCACCTTGCAATGCAGGATACACTGACAGTTTAATAGTCCTTTGTAATTCAATCACCTCTTGCACGGTGACAGCACCTTGCAATGCAGGATACACTGAAAGTTTAATAGTCCTTTGTAATTCAATCACCTCTTGCACGGTGACAGCAACTTGCAATGCAGGATACACTGACAGTTTGATAGTCCTTTGTAATTCAATCACCTCTTGCACGGTGACAGCACCTTGCAATGCAGGATACACTGACAGTTTGATAGTCCTTTGTAATTCAATCACCTCTTGCACGGTGACAGCACCTTGCAATGCAGGATACACTGACAGTTTAATAGTCCTTTGTAATTCAATCACCTCTTGCACGGTGACAGCACCTTGCAATGCAGGATACACTGACAGTTTAATAGTCCTTTGTAATTCAATCACCTCTTGCACGGTGACAGCACCTTGCAATGCAGGATACACTGACAGTTTAATAGTCCTTTGTAATTCAATCACCTCTTGCACGGTGACAGCACCTTGCAATGCAGGATACACTGACAGTTTAATAGTCCTTTGTAATTCAATCACCTCTTGCACGGTGACAGCACCTTGCAATGCAGGATACACTGACAGTTTAATAGTCCTTTGTAATTCAATCACCTCTTGCACGGTGACAGCACCTTGCAATGCAGGATACACTGACAGTTTAATAGTCCTTTGTAATTCAATCACCTCTTGCACGGTGACAGCACCTTGCAATGCAGGATACACTGACAGTTTAATAGTCCTTTGTAATTCAATCACCTCTTGCATGGTGACAGCACCTTGCAATGCAGGATACACTGACAGTTTCATAGTCCTTTGTAATTCAATCACCTCTTGCACGGTGACAGCACCTTGCAATGCAGGATACACTGACAGTTTAATAGTCCTTTATAATTCAATCACCTCTTGCACGGTGACAGCACCTTGCAATGCAGGATACACTGACAGTTTAATAGTCCTTTGTAATTCAATCACCTCTTGCATGGTGACAGCACCTTGCAATGCAGGATACAATGACAGTTTAATAGTCCTTTGTAATTCAATCACCTCTTGCACGGTGACAGCACCTTGCAATGCAGGATACAATGACAGTTTAATAGTCCTTTGTAATTCAATCACCTCTTGCACGGTGACAGCACCTTGCAATGCAGGATACACTGACAGTTTAATAGTCCTTTGTAATTCAATCACCTCTTGCACGGTGACAGCACCTTGCAATGCAGGATACACTGACAGTTTAAGGACTGGAGAGGCCTTTGACAGTGCAATCACCCTTGCAGTTTAACATCCACATGGAGTTGTCACACAAACCACAGCTGTGATAATACAACAATCGTGAAAATAACTCCAAAGAGCTCCAGAAACCATATTTGTCTTTAAGGAAAGAAAATCAGCCTTTAATTTACAAAATGAACAATGTATCCAAAATGGCATTGAAAGAAAACAAATCTTGGTCTTTGTGTGTTGAAACTGTCTGACAAGGACAAAGGACAAATGGTCAAAGCTAACAGGTATCAAATGAACACATCCTATACCATGCTAAAACATTCCTGAATTGAATATCTCCTGCTGAAAGAAAGAAGATGTGAAGTCACCATATTCTGGGTCACAGTGCAGTCACCATGGGTCAGAGAGCAGAGTGTCTGCTTCCAGGAGGTACAAGATAACACAGCTTTGCATTAAAGTGTCTTTCAGCAAAACATTAACATATTGTTTGTCTTTGCTCCATGACCTTCTGGTCTGTTAGTCTGTGACCTTGTCCTATCAACACCTTCTCTTTTGTTATCTCTTACCCCACCCCCGCTTTACTGGCTTAAAATCTTTTACATTTTTTATATCTGTTAGTTCTGATGAAGGGTCACAGACCTGAAACGTTAACTCCGTTTCTCTCTGCACAGATGCTGCCCGACCTGCTGAGTATTTCCAGCACTCTCTGTTTTTATTAACTGTGTTTCTCTCTGCACAGATGTTGCCCGACCCGCTGAATATTTCCAGCACTCTCTGTTTTTATTAACTCTGTTTCTCTCTGCACAGAGGTTGCCCGACCTGCTGAATATTTCCAGCACTCGCTGTTTTTATTAACTCTGTTTCTCTCTCCACAGATGTTGCCCGACCTGCTGAATATTTCCAGCACTCTCTGTTTTTATTAACTCTGTTTCTCTCTGCACAGATGTTGCCTGACCTGCTGAGTATTTCCAGCACTCTCTGTTTTTATTAACTCTGCTTCTCTCTCCACAGATGCTGCCCGACCTGCTGAATATTTCCAGCACTCTCTGTTTTTATTAACTCTGTTTCTCTCTCCACAGATGTTGCCTGACCTGCTGAATATTTCCAGCACACTCTGTTTTTATTAACTCTGTTTCTCTCTGCACAGATGCTGTTCGGTTCTGTTCTCACAGCTCCAGTGACCCGGGTTCGGTTCTGTTTACTGCCACAGTCTCACAGCTCCAGTGACCTGGGTTCGGTTCTGTTCACTGCCACAGCCTCACAGCTCCAGTGACCTGGGTTCGGTTCTGTTTACTGCCACAGCCTCACAGCTCCAGTGACCCGGGTTCAGTTCTGTTTACTGCCACAGTCTCACAGCTCCAGTGACCTGGGTTCGGTTCTGTTTACTGCCACAGTCTCACAGCTCCAGTGACCCGGGTTCGGTTCTGTTTACTGCCGCAACCTCACAGCTCCAGTGTCCCGGGTTCGGTTCTGTTTACTGCCACAGTCTCACAGCTCCAGTGACCCGGGTTCGGTTCTGTTTACTGCCACAGTCTCACAGCTCCAGTGTCCCGGGTTCGGTTCTGTTTACTGCCACAGTCTCACAGCTCCAGTGACCTGGGTTCGGTTCTGTTTACTGCCACAGTCTCACAGCTCCAGTGTCCCGGGTTCGGTTCTGTTCACTGCCACAGTCTCACAGCTCCAGTGACCTGGGTTCGGTTCTGTTTACTGCCACAGTCTCACAGCTCCAGTGACCCGGGTTCGGTTCTGTTTACTGCCACAGTCTCACAGCTCCAGTGACCCGGGTTCGGTTCTGTTTACTGCCACAGTCTCACAGCTCCAGTGACCCGGGTTCAGTTCTGTTTACTGTCACAGCCTCACAGCTCCAGTGACCTGGGTTCGGTTCTGTTTACTGCCACAGTCTCACAGCTCCAGTGTCCCGGGTTCGGTTCTGTTTACTGCGACAGTCTCACAGCTCCAGTGTCCTGGGTTCGGTTCTGTTTACTGCCACAGCCTCACAGCTCCAGTGTCCTGGGTTCGGTTCTGTTTACTGCCACAGTCTCACAGCTCCAGTGACCTGGGTTCGGTTCTGTTTACTGCCACAGTCTCACAGCTCCAGTGTCCTGGGTTCGGTTCTGTTTACTGCCACAGTCTCACAGCTCCAGTGACCTGGGTTCGGTTCTGTTTACTGCCACAGCCTCACATCTCCAGTGACCTGGGTTCGGTTCTGTTTACTGCCACAGTCTCACACCTCCAGTGACCCGGGTTCGGTTCTGTTTACTGCCACAGTCTCACTGCTCCAGTGACCTGGGTTCGGTTCTGTTTACTGTCACAGTCTCACAGCTCCGGTGACCTGGGTTCGGCTCTGTTTACTGCCACAGTCTCACAGCTCCGGTGACCCGGGTTCGGTTCTGTTTACTGTCACAGTCTCACAGCTCCAGTGACCTGGGTTCGGTTCTGTTTACTGTCAAAGTCTCACAGCTCCAGTGACCTGGGTTCGGTTCTGTTTACTGTCACAGTCTCACAGCTCCAGTGACCTGGGTTCGGTTCTGTTTACTGCCACAGCCTCACCGCTCCAGTGTCCCAGGTTCGGTTCTGTTTACTGCCACAGTCTCAGAGCTCCAGTGTCCCGGGTTCAGTTCTGTTTACTGCCACAGTCTCACAGCTCCAGTGACCCGGGTTCGGTTCTGTTTACTGCCACAGTCTCACAGCTCCAGTGACCTGGGTTCGGTTCTGCGTACTGCCACAGCCTCACAGCTCCAGTGACCTGGGTTCGGTTCTGTTTACTGCCACAGTCTCACAGCTCCAGTGACCCGGGTTCGGTTCTGTTTACTGCCACAGCCTCACAGCTCCAGTGACCTGGGTTCGGTTCTGTTTACTGTCACAGTCTCACAGCTCCAGTGACCTGGGTTCGGTTCTGCGTACTGCCACAGTCTCACAGCTCCAGTGACCCGGGTTCGGTTCTGTTTACTGCCACAGTCTCACAGCTCCAGTGACCCGGGTTCGGTTCTGTTTACTGCCACAGTCTCACAGCTCCAGTGACCCGGGTTCGGTTCTGTTTACTGCCACAGTCTCACAGCTCCAGTGACCCGGGTTCGGTTCTGTTTACTGCCACAGCCTCACAGCTCCAGTGACCCGGGTTCGGTTCTGTTTACTGCCACAGTCTCACAGCTCCAGTGACCCGGGTTCGGTTCTGTTTACTGCCACATTCTCACAGCTCCGGTGACCCGGGTTCGGTTCTGTTTACTGCCACAGTCTCACAGCTCCAGTGACCCGGGTTCGGTTCTGTTTACTGCCACAGCCTCACAGCTCCAGTGACCTGGGTTCGGTTCTCTTTACTGTCACAGTCTCACACCTCCAGTGACCTGGGTTCGGTTCTGTTTACTGCCACAGTCTCACAGCTCCAGTGACCCGGGTTCAGTTCTGTTTACTGCCACAGTCTCACAGCTCCAGTGACATGGGTTCGGTTCTGTTTACTGCCACAGCCTCACAGCTCCAGTGACCCGGGTTCGGTTCTGTTTACTGCCACAGTCTCACAGCTCCAGTGTCCCGGGTTCGGTTCTGTTTACTGCCACAGTCTCACAGCTCCAGTGACCCGGGTTCGGTTCTGTTTACTGCCACAGTCTCACAGCTCCAGTGTCCCGGGTTCAGTTCTGTTTACTGCCACAGTCTCACAGCTCCAGTGTCCCGGGTTCGGTTCTGTTTACTGCCACAGTCTCACAGCTCCAGTGTCCTGGGTTCGGTTCTGGGGACTGCCACAGTCTCACAGCTCCAGTGACCCGGGTTCGGTTCTGTTTACTGCCACAGTCTCACAGCTCCAGTGACCTGGGTTCGGTTCTGTTTACTGCCACAGTCTCACAGCTCCAGTGTCCCGGGTTCAGTTCTGTTTACTGCCACAGTCTCACAGCTCCAGTGACCTGGGTTCGGTTCTGTTTACTGCCACAGACTCACAGCTCCAGTGACCCGGGTTCGGTTCTGTTTACTGCCGCAGTCTCACAGCTCCAGTGTCCCGGGTTCGGTTCTGTTTACTGCCACAGTCTCACAGCTCCAGTGACCTGGGTTCGGTTCTGTTTACTGCCACAGTCTCACAGCTCCAGTGACCCGGGTTCGGTTCTGTTTACTGCCACAGTCTCACAGCTCCAGTGTCCCGGGTTCAGTTCTGTTTACTGCCACAGTCTCACAGCTCCAGTGTCCCGGGTTCGGTTCTGTTTACTGCCACAGTCTCACAGCTCCAGTGTCCCGGGTTCAGTTCTGTTTACTGCCACAGTCTCACAGCTCCAGTGACCCGGGTTCGGTTCTGTTTACTGCCACAGTCTCACAGCTCCAGTGACCCGGGTTCGATTCTGTTTACTGCCACAGTCTCACAGCTCCAGTGACCCGGGTTTGGTTCTGTTTACTGCCACAGTCTCACAGCTCCAGTGACCTGGGTTCAGTTCTGTTCACTGACACAGTCTCACAGCTCCAGTGACCAGGGTTCGGTTCTGTTTACTGCCACAGTCTCACAGCTCCAGTGTCCCGGGTTCGGTTCTGTTTACTGCCACAGTCTCACTGCTCCAGTGACCCGGGTTCGGTTCTGTATACTGCCACAGTCTCACAGCTCCAGTGTCCCGGGTTCGGTTCTGTTTACTGCCACAGTCTCACAGCTCCAGTGACCCGGGTTCGGTTCTGTTTACTGCCACAGTCTCACAGCTCCAGTGTCCCGGGTTCGGTTCTGTTTACTGCCACAGTCTCACAGCTCCAGTGACCCGGGTTCGGTTCTGTTTACTGCCACAGTCTCACAGCTCCAGTGACCCGGGTTCGGTTCTGTTTACTGCCACAGTCTCACAGCTCCAGTGTCCCGGGTTCGGTTCTGTTTACTGCCACAGTCTCACAGCTCCAGTGACCTGGGTTCGGTTCTGTTTACTGCCACAGTCTCACAGCTCCAGTGACCTGGGTTCGGTTCTGTTTACTGCCACAGTCTCACAGCTCTAGTGACCTGTGTTCGGTTCTGTTTACTGTCACAGTCTCACAGCTCCAGTGACCCGGGTTCGGTTCTGTTTACTGCCACAGTCTCACAGCTCCAGTGTCCCGGGTTCGGTTCTGTTTACTGCCACAGTCTCACAGCTCCACTGTCCCGGGTTCGGTTCTTTTTACTGCCACAGTCTCACAGCACCAGTGACCTGGGTTCGGTTCTGTTTACTGCCACAGTCTCACAGCTCCAGTGACCCGGGGTCGGTTCTGTATACTGCCACAGCCTCACAGCTCCAGTGACCCGGGTTCGGTTCTGTTTACTGCGACAGTCTCACAGCTCCAGTGTCCTGGGTTCGGTTCTGTTTACTGCCACAGTCTCACAGCTCCAGTGTCCTGTTTTCAGTTCTGTTTACTGCCGCAGTCTCACTGCTCCAGTGACCTGGGTTCGGTTCTGTTTACTGCCACAGTCTCACAGCTCCAGTGTCCTGGGTTCGGTTCTGTTTACTGCCACAGTCTCACAGCTCCAGTGACCTGGGTTCCGTTCTGTTTACTGCCACAGTCTCACAGCTCCAGTGACCCGGGTTCGGTTCTGTTTACTGCCACAGTCTCACAGCTCCAGTGACCTATTTTCAGTTCTGTTTACTGCCACAGTCTCACAGCTCCAGTGACCTGGGTTCGGTTCTGTTTACTGCCACAGTCTCACAGCTCCAGTGACCCGGGTTCAGTTCTGTTTACTGCCACAGTCTCACAGCTCCAGTGTCCCGGGTTCAGTTCTGTTTACTGCCACAGTCTCACAGCTCCAGTGTCCTGGGTTCGGTTCTGTTTACTGCCACAGTCTCACAGCTCCAGTGACCTGGGTTCGGTTCTGTTTACTGCCACAGTCTCACAGCTCCATGACCTGGGTTCAGTTCTGTTTACTGCCACAGTCTCACAGCTCCAGTGTCCCGGGTTCGGATCTGTTTACTGCCACAGTCTCACAGCTCCAGCGACCTGGGTTCGGTTCTGTTTACTGCCACAGTCTCACAGCTCCAGTGTCCTGGGTTCGGTCTGTTCACTGCCACAGCCTCACAGCTCCAGTGACCTGGGTTCGGTTCTGTTCACTGCCACAGTCTCACAGCTCCAGTGACCTGGTTTCGGTTCTGTTTACTGCCACAGTCTCACAGCTTCAGTGACCTGGGTTCGGTTCTGTTTATTGCCACAGTCTCACAGCTCCAGTGTCCCGGGTTCGGTTCTGTTTACTGCCACAGTCTCACAGCTCCAGTGACCTGGGTTCGGTTCTGTTTACTGCCACAGCCTCACAGCTCCAGTGACCTGGGTTCGGTTCTGTTTACTGCCACAGTCTCACAGCTCCAGTGTCCCGGGTTCGGTTCTGTTTACTGCCACAGTCTCACAGCTCCAGTGTCCCGGGTTCGGTTCTGTTTACTGCCACAGTCTCACAGCTCCAGTGACCCGGGTTCGGTTCTGTTTACTGTCACAGTCTCACAGCTCCAGTGTCCCGGGTTCGGTTCTATTTACTGCCACAGTCTCACAGCTCCAGTGTCCCGGGTTCGGTTCTGTTTACTGCCACAGTCTCACAGCTCCAGTGACCTGGGTTCGGTTCTGTTTACTGCCACAGTCTCACAGCTCCAGAGACCTGGGTTCGGTTCTGTTTACTGCCACAGTCTCACAGCTCCAGTGACCTGGGTTCGGTTCTGTTTACTGCCACAGTCTCACAGCTTCAGTGACCTGGGTTCGGTTCTGTTTACTGCCACAGTCTCACAGCTCCAGTGTCCCGGGTTCGGTTCTGTTTACTGCCACAGTCTCACAGCTCCAGTGTCCCGGGTTCGGTTCTGTTTACTGCCACAGTCTCACAGCTCCAGTGACCTGGGTTCGGTTCTGTTCACTGCCACAGTCTCACAGCTTCAGTGTCCTGGGTTCGGTTCTGTTTACTACCACAGTCTCACAGCTGCAGTGACCCGGGTTCGGCTCTGTTTACTGCCACAGTCTCACAGCTCCATGACCTGGGTTCAGTTCTGTTTACTGCCACAGTCTCACAGCTCCATGACCTGGGTTCGGTTCTGTTTACTGCCACAGTCTCACAGCTCCATGACCTGGGTTCAGTTCTGTTTACTGCCACAGTCTCACAGCTCCAGTGTCCCGGGTTCGGTTCTGTTTACTGCCACAGCCTCACAGCTCCAGTGTCCCGGGTTCGGTTCTGTTTACTGCCACAGTCTCACAGCTCCAGTGACCTGGGTTCGGATCTGTTTACTGCCACAGTCTCACAGCTCCAGTGACCTGGGTTCGGTTCTGTTTACTGCCACAGTCTCACAGCTCCAGTGTCCCGGGTTCGGTTCTGTTTACTGCCACAGTCTCACAGCTCCAGTGACCCGGGTTCGGTTCTGTTTACTGCCACAGCCTCACAGCTCCAGTGTCCCGGGTTCGGTTCTTTTTACTGCCACACTCTCACAGCTCCAGTGACCTGGGTTCGGTTCTGTTTACTGCCACAGTCTCACAGCTCCAGTGACCTGGGTTCGGTTCTGTTTACTGCCACAGTCTCACAGCTTCAGTGACCTGGGTTCGGTTCTGTTTACTGCCACAGTCTCACAGCTCCAGTGACCTGGGTTCGGTTCTGTTTACTGCCACAGTCTCACAGCTTCAGTGACCTGGGTTCGGTTCTGTTTACTGCCACAGCCTCACAGCTCCAGTGACCTGGGTTCAGTTCTGTTCACTGCCACAGTCTCACAGCTCCAGTGACCTGGGTTCGGTTCAGTTCACTGACACAGTCTCACAGCTCCAGTGTCCCGGGTCCGGTTCTGGTTACTGCCACAGTCTCACAGCTCCAGTGACCTGGGTTCGGTTCTGTTTACTGCCACAGTCTCACAGCTCCAGTGTCCCGGGTTCGGTTCTGTTTACTGCCACAGTCTCACCGCTCCAGTGACCCGGGATCGTTTCTGTTTACTGCCACAGTCTCACAGCTCCAGTGACCTGGGTTCGGTTCTGTTTACTGCCACAGTCTCACAGCTCCAGTGTCCCGGGTTCGGTTCTGTTTACTGCCACAGTCTCACAGCTCCAGTGACCCGGGTTCGGTTCTGTTTACTGTCACAGTCTCACAGCTCCAGTGACCTGGGTTCGGTTCTGTTTACTGCCACAGCCTCAAAGCTCCAGTGTCCCGGGTTCGGTTCTGTTTACTGCCACAGTCTCACAGCTCCATGACCTGGGTTCGGTTCTGTTTACTGCCACAGTCTCACAGCTCCAGTGACCTGGGTTCGGTTCTGTTTACTGCCACAGTCTCACAGCTTCAGTGACCTGGGTTCGGTTCTGTTTACTGCCACAGTCTCACAGCTGCAGTGTCCCGGGTTCGGTTCTGTTTACTGCCACAGTCTCACAGCTCCAGTGTCCCGGGTTCGGTTCTGTTTACTGCCACAGTCTCACAGCTCCAGTGACCTGGGTTCGGTTCTGTTCACTGCCACAGTCTCACAGCTCCAGTGTCCTGGGTTCGGTTCTGTTTACTGCCACAGTCTCACAGCTCCAGTGACCCGGGTTCGGTTCTGTTTACTGCCACAGTCTCACAGATCCAGTGTCCTGGGTTCGGTTCTGTTTACTGCCACAGTCTCACAGCTCCAGTGTACCGGGTTCGGTTCTGTTTACTGCCACAGTCTCACAGCTCCAGTGTCCCGGGTTCGGTTCTGTTTCCTGCCACAGTCTCACAGCTCCAGTGTCCCGGGTTCGGTTCTGTTTACTGCCACAGTCTCACAGCTCCAGTGACCCGGGTACGGTTCTGTTTACTGTCACAGTCTCACAGCTCCAGTGACCTGGGTTCGGTTCTGTTTACTGCCACAGTCTCACAGCTCCAGTGTCCCGGGTTCGGTTCTGTTTACTGCCACAGTCTCACAGCTCCATGACCTGGGTTCAGTTCTGTTTACTGCCACAGTCTCACAGCTCCAGTGTCCCGGGTTCGGTTCTGTTTACTGCCACAGTCTCACAGCTCCAGTGACCTGGGTTCGGTTCTGTTTACTGCCACAGTCTCACAGCTCCAGTGACCTGGGTTCGGTTCTGTTTACTGCCACAGTCTCACAGCTCCAGAGACCTGGGTTCGGTTCTGTTTACTGCCACAGTCTCACAGCTCCAGTGACCTGGGTTCGGTTCTGTTTACTGCCACAGTCTCACAGCTTCAGTGACCTGGGTTCGGTTCTGTTTAATGCCACAGCCTCACAGCTCCAGTGTCCCGGGTTCGGTTCTGTTTACTGCCACAGTCTCACAGCTCCAGTGTCCCGGGTTCGGTTCTGTTTACTGCCACAGTCTCACAGCTCCAGTGTCCCGGGTTCGGTTCTGTTTACTGCCACAGTCTCACAGCTCCAGTGACCTGGGTTCGGTTCTGTTCACTGCCACAGTCTCACAGCTCCAGTGTCCTGGGTTCGGTTCTGTTTACTGCCACAGTCTCACAGCTCCAGTGACCTTGGTTCGGTTCTGTTTACTGTCACAGTCTCACAGCTCCAGTGACCCGGGTTCGGCTCTGTTTACTGCCACAGTCTCACAGCTCCAATGACCTGGGTTCGGTTCTGTTTACTGCCACAGTCTCACAGCTCCAGTGACCCGGATTCGGTTCTGTTTACTGCCACAGTCTCACAGCTCCAGTGACCCGGGTTCGGTTCTGTTTACTGCCACAGTCTCAGAGCTCCAGTGTCCTGGGTTCGGTTCTGTTTACTGCCACAGTCTCACAGCTCCAGTGTCCTGGGTTCGGTTCTGTTTACTGCCACAGTCTCACAGCTCCAGTGTCCTGGGTTCGGTTCTGTTTACTACCACATTCTCACAGCTCCATGACCTGGGTTCAGCTCTGTTTACTGCCACAGTCTCACAGCTCCAGTGACCAGGGTTCGGCTCTGTTTACTGCCACAGTCTCACAGCTCCATGACCTGGGTTCAGTTCTGTTTACTGCCACAGTCTCACAGCACCATGACCTGGGTTCGGTTCTGTTTACTACCACAGTCTCACAGCTCCAGTGTCCTGGGTTCGGTTCTGTTTACTACCACAGTCTCACAGCTCCATGACCTGGGTTCAGTTCTGTTTACTGCCACAGTCTCACAGCTCCAGTGACCAGGGTTCGGCTCTGTTTACTGCCACAGTCTCACAGCTCCATGACCTGGGTTCAGTTCTGTTTACTGCCACAGTCTCACAGCACCATGACCTGGGTTCGGTTCTGTTTACTACCACAGTCTCACAGCTCCAGTGACCTGGGTTCGGCTCTGTTTACTGCCACAGTCTCACAGCTCCATGACCTGGGTTCGGTTCTGTTTACTGCCACAGTCTCACAGCTCCATGACCTGGGTTCAGTTCTGTTTACTGCCACAGTCTCACAGCTCCATGACCTGGGTTCGGTTCTGTTTACTGCCACAGTCTCACAGCTCCAGTGTCCCGGGTTCGGTTCTGTTTACTGCCACAGCCTCACAGCTCCAGTGTCCCGGGTTCGGTTCTGTTTACTGCCACAGTCTCACAGCTCCAGTGACCTGGGTTCGGATCTGTTTACTGCCACAGTCTCACAGCTCCAGTGACCTGGGTTCGGTTCTGTTTACTGCCACAGTCTCACAGCTCCAGTGTCCCGGGTTCGGTTCTGTTTACTGCCACAGTCTCACAGCTCCAGTGACCCGGGTTCGGTTCTGTTTACTGCCACAGCCTCACAGCTCCAGTGTCCCGGGTTCGGTTCTTTTTACTGCCACACTCTCACAGCTCCAGTGACCTGGGTTCGGTTCTGTTTACTGCCACAGTCTCACAGCTCCAGTGACCTGGGTTCGGTTCTGTTTACTGCCACAGTCTCACAGCTTCAGTGACCTGGGTTCGGTTCTGTTTACTGCCACAGTCTCACAGCTCCAGTGACCTGGGTTCGGTTCTGTTTACTGCCACAGTCTCACAGCTTCAGTGACCTGGGTTCGGTTCTGTTTACTGCCACAGCCTCACAGCTCCAGTGACCTGGGTTCAGTTCTGATCACTGCCACAGTCTCACAGCTCCAGTGACCTGGGTTCGGTTCAGTTCACTGACACAGTCTCACAGCTCCAGTGTCCCGGGTCCGGTTCTGGTTACTGCCACAGTCTCACAGCTCCAGTGACCTGGGTTCGGTTCTGTTTACTGCCACAGTCTCACAGCTCCAGTGTCCCGGGTTCGGTTCTGTTTACTGCCACAGTCTCACCGCTCCAGTGACCCGGGATCGTTTCTGTTTACTGCCACAGTCTCACAGCTCCAGTGACCTGGGTTCGGTTCTGTTTACTGCCACAGTCTCACAGCTCCAGTGTCCCGGGTTCGGTTCTGTTTACTGCCACAGTCTCACAGCTCCAGTGACCCGGGTTCGGTTCTGTTTACTGTCACAGTCTCACAGCTCCAGTGACCTGGGTTCGGTTCTGTTTACTGCCACAGCCTCAAAGCTCCAGTGTCCCGGGTTCGGTTCTGTTTACTGCCACAGTCTCACAGCTCCATGACCTGGGTTCGGTTCTGTTTACTGCCACAGTCTCACAGCTCCAGTGACCTGGGTTCGGTTCTGTTTACTGCCACAGTCTCACAGCTTCAGTGACCTGGGTTCGGTTCTGTTTACTGCCACAGTCTCACAGCTCCAGTGTCCCGGGTTCGGTTCTGTTTACTGCCACAGTCTCACAGCTCCAGTGTCCCGGGTTCGGTTCTGTTTACTGCCACAGTCTCACAGCTCCAGTGACCTGGGTTCGGTTCTGTTCACTGCCACAGTCTCACAGCTCCAGTGTCCTGGGTTCGGTTCTGTTTACTGCCACAGTCTCACAGCTCCAGTGACCCGGGTTCGGTTCTGTTTACTGCCACAGTCTCACAGATCCAGTGTCCTGGGTTCGGTTCTGTTTACTGCCACAGTCTCACAGCTCCAGTGTACCGGGTTCGGTTCTGTTTACTGCCACAGTCTCACAGCTCCAGTGTCCCAGGTTCGGTTCTGTTTCCTGCCACAGTCTCACAGCTCCAGTGTCCCGGGTTCGGTTCTGTTTACTGCCACAGTCTCACAGCTCCAGTGACCCGGGTACGGTTCTGTTTACTGTCACAGTCTCACAGCTCCAGTGACCTGGGTTCGGTTCTGTTTACTGCCACAGTCTCACAGCTCCAGTGTCCCGGGTTCGGTTCTGTTTACTGCCACAGTCTCACAGCTCCATGACCTGGGTTCAGTTCTGTTTACTGCCACAGTCTCACAGCTCCAGTGTCCCGGGTTCGGTTCTGTTTACTGCCACAGTCTCACAGCTCCAGTGACCTGGGTTCGGTTCTGTTTACTGCCACAGTCTGACAGCTCCAGTGACCTGGGTTCGGTTCTGTTTACTGCCACAGTCTCACAGCTCCAGAGACCTGGGTTCGGTTCTGTTTACTGCCACAGTCTCACAGCTCCAGTGACCTGGGTTCGGTTCTGTTTACTGCCACAGTCTCACAGCTTCAGTGACCTGGGTTCGGTTCTGTTTAATGCCAAAGCCTCACAGCTCCAGTGTCCCGGGTTCGGTTCTGTTTACTGCCACAGTCTCACAGCTCCAGTGTCCCGGGTTCGGTTCTGTTTACTGCCACAGTCTCACAGCTCCAGTGTCCCGGGTTCGGTTCTGTTTACTGCCACAGTCTCACAGCTCCAGTGACCTGGGTTCGGTTCTGTTCACTGCCACAGTCTCACAGCTCCAGTGTCCTGGGTTCGGTTCTGTTTACTGCCACAGTCTCACAGCTCCAGTGACCTTGGTTCGGTTCTGTTTACTGTCACAGTCTCACAGCTCCAGTGACCCGGGTTCGGCTCTGTTTACTGCCACAGTCTCACAGCTCCAATGACCTGGGTTCGGTTCTGTTTACTGCCACAGTCTCACAGCTCCAGTGACCCGGATTCGGTTCTGTTTACTGCCACAGTCTCACAGCTCCAGTGACCCGGGTTCGGTTCTGTTTACTGCCACAGTCTCAGAGCTCCAGTGTCCTGGGTTCGGTTCTGTTTACTGCCACAGTCTCACAGCTCCAGTGTCCTGGGTTCGGTTCTGTTTACTGCCACAGTCTCAAAGCTCCAGTGTCCTGGGTTCGGTTCTGTTTACTACCACAGTCTCACAGCTCCATGACCTGGGTTCAGTTCTGTTTACTGCCACAGTCTCACAGCTCCAGTGACCAGGGTTCGGCTCTGTTTACTGCCACAGTCTCACAGCTCCATGACCTGGGTTCAGTTCTGTTTACTGCCACAGTCTCACAGCACCATGACCTGGGTTCGGTTCTGTTTACTACCACAGTCTCACAGCTCCATGACCTGGGTTCAGTTCTGTTTACTGCCACAGTCTCACAGCTCCATGACCTGGGTTCAGTTCTGTTTACTGCCACAGTCTCACAGCTCCAGTGTCCCGGGTTCGGTTCTGTTTACTGCCACAGCCTCACAGCTCCAGTGTCCCGGGTTCGGTTCTGTTTACTGCCACAGTCTCACAGCTCCAGTGACCTGGGTTCGGATCTGTTTACTGCCACAGTCTCACAGCTCCAGTGACCTGGGTTCGGTTCTGTTTACTGCCACAGTCTCACAGCTCCAGTGTCCCGGGTTCGGTTCTGTTTACTGCCACAGTCTCACAGCTCCAGTGACCCGGGTTCGGTTCTGTTTACTGCCACAGCCTCACAGCTCCAGTGTCCCGGGTTCGGTTCTTTTTACTGCCACACTCTCACAGCTCCAGTGACCTGGGTTCGGTTCTGTTTACTGCCACAGTCTCACAGCTCCAGTGACCTGGGTTCGGTTCTGTTTACTGCCACAGTCTCACAGCTTCAGTGACCTGGGTTCGGTTCTGTTTACTGCCACAGTCTCACAGCTCCAGTGACCTGGGTTCGGTTCTGTTTACTGCCACAGTCTCACAGCTTCAGTGACCTGGGTTCGGTTCTGTTTACTGCCACAGCCTCACAGCTCCAGTGACCTGGGTTCAGTTCTGTTCACTGCCACAGTCTCACAGCTCCAGTGACCTGGGTTCGGTTCAGTTCACTGACACAGTCTCACAGCTCCAGTGTCCCGGGTCCGGTTCTGGTTACTGCCACAGTCTCACAGCTCCAGTGACCTGGGTTCGGTTCTGTTTACTGCCACAGTCTCACAGCTCCAGTGTCCCGGGTTCGGTTCTGTTTACTGCCACAGTCTCACCGCTCCGGTGACCCGGGATCGTTTCTGTTTACTGCCACAGTCTAACAGCTCCAGTGACCTGGGTTCGGTTCTGTTTACTGCCACAGTCTCACAGCTCCAGTGTCCCGGGTTCGGTTCTGTTTACTGCCACAGTCTCACAGCTCCAGTGACCCGGGTTCGGTTCTGTTTACTGTCACAGTCTCACAGCTCCAGTGACCTGGGTTCGGTTCTGTTTACTGCCACAGCCTCAAAGCTCCAGTGTCCCGGGTTCGGTTCTGTTTACTGCCACAGTCTCACAGCTCCATGACCTGGGTTCGGTTCTGTTTACTGCCACAGTCTCACAGCTCCAGTGACCTGGGTTCGGTTCTGTTTACTGCCACAGTCTCACAGCTTCAGTGACCTGGGTTCGGTTCTGTTTACTGCCACAGTCTCACAGCTCCAGTGTCCCGGGTTCGGTTCTGTTTACTGCCACAGTCTCACAGCTCCAGTGTCCCGGGTTCGGTTCTGTTTACTGCCACAGTCTCACAGCTCCAGTGACCTGGGTTCGGTTCTGTTCACTGCCACAGTCTCACAGCTCCAGTGTCCTGGGTTCGGTTCTGTTTACTGCCACAGTCTCACAGCTCCAGTGACCCGGGTTCGGTTCTGTTTACTGCCACAGTCTCACAGCTCCAGTGTCCTGGGTTCGGTTCTGTTTACTGCCACAGTCTCACAGCTCCAGTGTACCGGGTTCGGTTCTGTTTACTGCCACAGTCTCACAGCTCCAGTGTCCCGGGTTCGGTTCTGTTTCCTGCCACAGTCTCACAGCTCCAGTGTCCCGGGTTCGGTTCTGTTTACTGCCACAGTCTCACAGCTCCAGTGACCCGGGTTCGGTTCTGTTTACTGCCATAGTCTCACAGCTCCAGTGACCTGGGTTCGGTTCTGTTTACTGCCACAGTCTCACAGCTCCAGTGTCCCGGGTTCGGTTCTGTTTACTGCCACAGTCTCACAGCTCCAGTGTCCCGGGTTCGGTTCTGTTTACTGCCACAGTCTCACAGCTCCAGTGACCCGGGTTCGGTTCTGTTTACTGCCACAGTCTCACCGCTCCAGTGTCCCGGGTTCGGTTCTGTTTACTGCCACAGTCTCACAGCTCCAGTGACCCGGGTTCGGTTCTGTTTACTGCCACAGTCTCACAGCTCCAGTGTCCCGGGTTCGGTTCTGTTTACTGCGACAGTCTCACAGCTCCAGTGACCTGGGTTCGGTTCTGTTTACTGCCACAGTCTCACAGCTCCAGAGTCCCGGGTTCGGTTCTGTTTACTGCCACAGTCTCACAGCTCCAGTGACCCGGGTTCGGTTCTGTTTACTGCCACAGTCTCACAGCTCCAGTGTCCCGGGTTCGGTTCTGTTTACTGCCACAGTCTCACAGCTCCAGTGACCCGGGTTCGGTTCTGTTCACTGCCACAGTCTCACAGCTCCAGTGTCCCGGGTTCGGTTCTGTTTACTGCCACAGTCTCACAGCTCCAGTGAACTGGGTTCGGTTCTGTTTACTGCCACAGTCTCACAGCTCCAGTGTCCCGGGTTCGGTTCTGTTTACTGCCACAGCCTCACAGCTCCAGTGTTCCGGGTTCGGTTCTGTTTACTGCCACAGTCTCACAGCTCCAGTGACCTGGGTTCGGTTCTGTTTACTGCCACAGCCTCACAGCTCCAGTGACCCGGGTTCGGTTCTGTTTACTGCCACAGTTTCACAGCTCCAGTGTCCCGGGTTCGGTTCTGTTTACTGCCACAGTCTCACAGCTCCAGTGACCTGGGTTCGGTTCTGTTTACTGCCACAGTCTCACAGCTCCAGTGTCCCGGGTTCGGTTCTGTTTACTGCCACAGCCTCACAGCTCCAGTGTCCCGGGTTCGGTTCTGTTTACTGCCACAGTCTCACAGCTCCAGTGACCTGGGTTCGGTTCTGTTTACTGCCACAGTCTCACAGCTCCAGTGACCTGGGTTCGGTTCTGTTTACTGCCACAGTCTCACAGCTCCAGTGACCTGGGTTCGGTTCTGTTTACTGCCACAGTCTCACAGCTCCAGTGTCCCGGGTTCGGTTCTGTTTACTGCCACAGTCTCACAGCTCCAGTGTCCTGGGTTCAGTTCTGTTTACTGCCACAGTCTCACAGCTCCAGTGACCTGGCTTCGGTTCTGTTTACTGCCACAGTCTCACAGCTTCAGTGTCCCGGGTTCAGTTCTGTTTACTGCCACAGTCCCACAGCTCCAGTGTCCCGGGTTTCGTTCTGTTTACTGCCACAGTCTCACAGCTCCAGTGTCCTGGGTTCAGTTCTGTTTACTGCCACAGTCTCACAGCTCCAGTGACCTGGCTTCGGTTCTGTTTACTGCCACAGTCTCACAGCTTCAGTGTCCCGGGTTCAGTTCTGTTTACTGAAACAGTCTCACAGCTCCAGTGTCCTGGGTTCGGTTCTGTTTACTGCCACAGTCTCACAGCTTCAGTGACCTGGGTTCGGTTCTGTTTACTGCCACTGTCTCACAGCTTCAGTGACCTGGGTTCGGTTCTGTTTACTGCCACAGTCTCACAGCTCCAGTGTCCCTGGTTCGGTTCTGTTTACTGCCACAGTCTCACAGCTCCAGTGTCCCGGGTTCGGTTCTGTTTACTGCCACAGTCTCACAGCTCCGGTGACCCGGGTTCGGTTCTGTTTACTGCCACAGTCTCACAGCTCCAGTGACCTGGGTTCGGTTCTGTTTACTGCCACAGTCTCACAGCTTCAGTGACCTGGGTTCGGTTCTGTTTACTGACACAGTCTCACAGCTCCGGTGACCCGGGTTCGGTTCTGTTTACTGCCACAGTCTCACAGCTCCAGTGACCCGGGTTCGGTTCTGTTTACTGCCACAGTCTCACAGCTCCAGTGTCCTGGGTTCGGTTCTGTTTACTGCCACAGTCTCACAGCTCCAGTGACCCGGGTTCGGTTCTGTTTACTGCCACAGTCTCACAGCTCCAGTGACCCGGGTTCAGTTCTGTTTACTGCCACAGTCTCACAGCTCCAGTGTCCCGGGTTCGGTTCTGTTTACTGCCACAGTCTCACAGCTCCAGTGAGCTGGGTTCGGTTCTGTTTACTGCCACAGCTTCACAGCTCCAGTGTCCTGGGTTCGGTTCTGTTTACTGCCATAGTCTCACAGCTCCAGTGACCCGGGTTCAGTTCTGTTTACTGCCACAGTCTCACAGCTCCAGTGTCCTGGGTTCGGTTCTGTTTACTGCCACAGTCTCACAGCTCCAGTGTCCTGGGTTCGGTTCTGTTTACTGCCACAGTCTCACGGCTCCAGTGTCCTGGGTTCGGTTCTGTTTACTGCCACAGTCTCACAGCTTCAGTGTCCTGGGTTCGGTTCTGTGTACTGCCGCAGCCTCACAGCTCCAGTGACCTGGGTTCGGTTCTGTTTACTGCCACAGTCTCACAGCTACAGTGACCCGGGTTCGGTTCTGTTCACTGCCACATTCTCACAGCTCCAGTGTCCCGGGTTCGGTTCTGTTTACTGCCACAGTCTCACAGCTCCAGTGACCTGGGTTCGGTTCTGTTTACTGCCACAGCCTCACAGCTCCAGTGACCTGGGTTCGGTTCTGTTTACTGCCACAGCCTCACAGCTCCAGTGACCCGGGTTCTGTTCTGTTTACTGCCACAGTCTCACAGCTCCAGTGACCTGGGTTCAGTTCTGTTTACTGCCACAGTCTCACAGCTCCAGTGTCCCGTGTTCGGTTCTGTTTATTGCCACAGTCTCACAGCTCCAGTGAGCTGGGTTCGGTTCTGTTTACTGCCACAGTCTCACAGCTCCAGTGACCCGGGTTCGGTTCTGTTTACTGCCACAGTCTCACAGCTCCAGTGACCTGGGTTCGGTTCTGTTTACTGCCACAGATTCACAGCTCCAGTGTCCCGGGTTCGGTTCTGTTCACTGCCACAGTCTCACAGCTCCAGTGACCCGGGTGCAGTTCTGTTTACTGCCACAGTCTCACAGCTCCAGTGACCTGGGTTCGGTTCTGTTTACTGCCACAGTCTCACAGCTCCAGTGACCTGGGTTCGGTTCTGTTTACTGCCAGAGTCTCACAGCTCCAGTGACCTGGGTTCGGTTTTGTTTACTGCCACAGTCTCACAGCTCCAGTGACCTGGGTTCGGTTCTGTTTACTGCCACAGTCTCACAGCTCCAGTGTCCCGGGTTCGGTTCTGTTTACTGCCACAGTCTCACAGCTCCAGTGTCCTGGGTTCAGTTCTGTTTACTGCCACAGTCTCACAGCTCCAGTGACCTGGCTTCGGTTCTGTTTACTGCCACAGTCTCACAGCTTCAGTGTCCCGGGTTCAGTTCTGTTTACTGCCACAGTCTCACAGCTCCAGTGTCCCGGGTTCGGTTCTGTTTACTGCCACAGTCTCACAGCTCCAGTGTCCTGGGTTCAGTTCTGTTTACTGCCACAGTCTCACAGCTCCAGTGACCTGGCTTCGGTTCTGTTTACTGCCACATTCTCACAGCTTCAGTGTCCCGGGTTCAGTTCTGTTTACTGCCACAGTCTCACAGCTCCAGTGTCCTGGGTTCGGTTCTGTTTACTGCCACAGTCTCACAGCTTCAGTGACCTGGGTTCGGTTCTGTTTACTGCCACATTCTCACAGCTCCAGTGTCCCGGGTTCGGTTCTGTTTACTGCCACAGTCTCACAGCTCTAGTGACCTGGGTTCGGTTCTGTTTACTGCCACAGCCTCACAGCTCCAGTGACCTGGGTTCGGTTCTGTTTACTGCCACAGCCTCACAGCTCCAGTGACCCGGGTTCGGTTCTGTTTACTGCCACAGTCTCACAGTTCCAGTGTCCCGGGTTCGGTTCTGTTTACTGCCGCAGCTTCACAGCTCCAGTGACCCGGGTTCAGTTCTGTTTACTGCCACAGTCTCACAGCTCCAGTGTCCTGGGTTCGGTTCTGTTTTTCTGCCACAGTCTCACGGCTCCAGTGTCCTGGGTTCGGTTCTGTTTACTGCCACAGTCTCACAGCTTCAGTGTCCTGGGTTCGGTTCTGTTTACTGCCACAGTCTCACAGCTCCAGTGACCCGGGTTCGGTTCTGTTTACTGCCACAGTCTCACGGCTCCAGTGTCCCGGGTTCGGTTCTGTTTACTGCCACAGTCTCACAGCTCCAGTGACCTGGGTTCGGTTCTGTTTACTGCCACAGCCTCACAGCTCCAGTGACCTGGGTTCGGTTCTGTTTACTGCCACAGTCTCACAGCTCCAGTGACCCGGGTTCGGTTCTGTTTACAGCCACAGCCTCACAGCTCCATTGACCCGGGTTCGGTTCTGTTTACTGCCACAGTCTCACAGCTCCAGTGTCCTGGGTTCGGTTCTGTTTACTGCCACAGTCTCACAGCTCCAGTGACCCGGATTCGGTTCTGTTTACTGCCACAGCCTCACAGCTCCATTGACCCGGGTTCGGTTCTGTTTACTGCCACAGTCTCACAGCTCCAGTGTCCTGGGTTCGGTTCTGTTTACTGCCACAGCCTCACAGCTCCAGTGACCCGGGTTCGGTTCTGTTTACTGCCACAGCCTCACAGCTCCAGTGACCTGGGTTCGGTTCTGTTTACTGCCACAGCCTCACAGCTCCAGTGTCCCGGGTTCGGTTCTGTTTATTGCCACAGTCTCACAGCTCCAGTGAGCTGGGTTCGGTTCTGTTTACTGCCACAGCTTCACAGCTCCAGTGTCCCGGGTTCGGTTCTGTTCACTGCCACAGTCTCACAGCTCCAGTGACCCGGGTTCAGTTCTGTTTACTGCCACAGTCTCACAGCTCCAGTGTCCTGGGTTCGGTTCTGTTTTTCTGCCACAGTCTCACGGCTCCAGTGTCCTGGGTTCGGTTCTGTTTACTGCCACAGTCTCACAGCTCCAGTGTCCCGGGTTCGGTTCTGTTTACTGCCACAGTCTCACAGCTCCAGTGACCCGGGTTCGGTTCTGTTCACTGCCACAGTCTCACAGCTCCAGTGTCCCGGGTTCGGTTCTGTTTACTGCCACAGCCTCACAGCTCCAGTGACCTGGGTTCGGTTCTGTTTACTGCCACAGTCTCACAGCTCCAGTGACCTGGGTTCGGTTCTGTTTACTGCCACAGTCTCACAGCTCCAGTGACCCGGGTTCGGTTCTGTTTACTGCCACAGCCTCACAGCTCCAGTGACCCGGGTTCGGTTCTGTTTACTGCCACAGTCTCACAGCTCCAGTGACCTGGGTTCAGTTCTGTTTACAGCCACAGTCTCACAGCTCCAGTGTCCCGGGTTCGGTTCTGTTTACTGCCACAGTCTCACAGCTCCAGTGAGCTGGGTTCGGTTCTGTTTACTGCCACAGCTTCACAGCTCCAAAGTCCCGGGTTCGGTTCTGTTTACTGCCATAGTCTCACAGCTCCAGTGACCCGGGTTCAGTTCTGTTTACTGCCACAGTCTCACAGCTCCAGTGTCCTGGGTTCGGTTCTGTTTACTGCCACAGTCTCACAGCTCCAGTGTCCTGGGTTCGGTTCTGTTTACTGCCACAGTCTCACGGCTCCAGTGTCCTGGGTTCGGTTCTGTTTACTGCCACAGTCTCACAGCTTCAGTGTCCTGGGTTCGGTTCTGTTTACTGCCACAGTCTCACGGCTCCAGTGTCCTGGGTTCGGTTCTGTTTACTGCCACAGTCTGACGGCTCCAGTGTCCCGGGTTCGGTTCTGTTTACTGCCACAGTCTCACAGCTCCAGTGATCTGGGTTCTGTTCTGCGTACTGCCACAGCCTCACAGCTCCAGTGACCTGGGTTCGGTTCTGTTTACTGCCACAGTCTCACAGCTCCAGTGACCCGGGTTCGGTTCTGTTCACTGCCACATTCTCACAGCTGCAGTGTCCCGGGTTCGGTTCTGTTTACTGCCACAGTCTCACAGCTCCAGTGACCCGGGTTCATTTCTGTTTACTGCCACAGTCTCACAGCTCCAGTGTCCTGGGTTCGGTTCTGTTTTTCTGCCACAGTCTCACGGCTCCAGTGTCCTGGGTTCGGTTCTGTTTACTGCCACAGTCTCACAGCTCCAGTGTCCTGGGTTCGGTTCTGTTTACTGCCACAGTCTCACAGCTCCAGTGACCCGGGTTCGGTTCTGTTTACTGCCACAGTCTCACGGCTCCAGTGTCCCGGGTTCGGTTCTGTTTACTGCCACAGTCTCAGAGTTCCAGTGACCTGGGTTCGGTTATGTTTACTGCCACAGCCTCACAGCTCCAGTGACCTGGGTTCGGTTCTGTTTACTGCCACAGTCTCACAGCTCCATTGACCCGGGTTCGGTTCAGTTTACTGCCACAGTCTCACAGCTCCAGTGTCCTGGGTTCGGTTCTGTTTACTGCCACAGTCTCACAGCTCCAGTGACCCGGGTTCGGTTCTGTTTACTGCCACAGCCTCACAGCTCTATTGACCCGGGTTCGGTTCTGTTTACTGCCACAGTCTCACAGCTCCAGTGTCCTTGGTTGGGTTCTGTTTACTGCCACAGTCTCACAGCTCCAGTGACCTGGGTTCGGTTCTGTTTACTGCCACAGTCTCACAGCTCCAGTGACCTGGGTTCGGTTCTGTTTACTGCCACAGTCTCACAGCTCCAGTGTCCCGGGTTCGGTTCTGTTTACTGCCACAGTCTCACAGCTCCAGTGTCCCGGGTTCGGTTCTGTTTACTGCCACAGTCTCACAGCTCCAGTGTCCCGGGTTCGGTTCTGTTTACTGACACAGTCTCACAGCTCCAGTGACCCGGGTTCGGTTCTGTTTACTGCCACAGCCTCACAGCTCCAGTGACCCGGGTTCGGTTCTGTTTACTGCCACAGCCTCACAGCTCCAGTGACCTGGGTTCAGTTCTGTTTACTGCCACAGTCTCACAGCTCCAGTGACCCGGGTTCGGTTCTGTTTACTGCCACAGTCTCACAGCTCCAGTGTCCCGGGTTCGGTTCTGTTCACTGCCACAGTCTCACAGCTCCAGTGACCTGGGTTCGGTTCTGTTTACTGCCACAGTCTCACAGCTCCAGTGACCTGGGTTCGGTTCTGTTTACTGCCACAGTCTCACAGCTCCAGTGTCCCGGGTTCGGTTCTATTCACTGCCACAGTCTCACAGCTCCAGTGACCTGGGTTCGGTTCTGTTTACTGCCACAGTCTCACAGCTCCAGTGACCTGGGTTCGGTTCTGTATACTGCCACAGTCTCACAGCTCCAGTGACCTGGGTTCGGTTCTGTTTACTGCCACAGTCTCACAGCTCCCGTGACCCGGGTTCGGTTCTGTTTACTGCCACAGTCTCACAGCTCCAGTGTCCCGGGTTCGGTTCTGTTTACTGCCACAGTCTCACAGCTCCAGTGTCCCGGGTTCGGTTCTGTTTACTGCCACAGTCTCACAGCTCCAGTGACCCGGGTTCGGTTCTGTTTACTGCCACAGTCTCACGGCTCCAGTGTCCTGGGTTCGGTTCTGTTTACTGCCACAGTCTCACGGCTCCAGTGTCCCGGGTTCGGTTCTGTTTACTGCCACAGTCTCACAGCTCCAGTGATCTGGGTTCTGTTCTGCGTACTGCCACAGCCTCACAGCTCCAGTGACCTGGGTTCGGTTCTGTTTACTGCCACACTCTCACAGCTCCAGTGACCCGGGTTCGGTTCTGTTTACTGCCACAGCCTCACAGCTCCAGTGACCCGGGTTCGGTTCTGTTTACTGCCACAGTCTCACAGCTCCAGTGTCCTGGGTTCGGTTCTGTTTACTGCCACAGTCTCACAGCTCCAGTGACCCGGGTTCGGTTCTGTTTACTGCCACAGTCTCCCGGCTCCAGTGTCCCGGGTTCGGTTCTGTTTACTGCCACAGTCTCACAGCTCCAGTGACCTGGGTTCGGTTCTGTTTACTGCCACAGCCTCACAGCTCCAGTGACCTGGTTTCGGTTCTGTTTACTGCCACAGTCTCACAGCTCCAGTGACCCGGGTTCGGTTCTGTTTACTGCCACAGCCTCACAGCTCCATTGACCCGGGTTCGGTTCTGTTTACTGCCACAGTCTCACAGCTCCAGTGTCCTGGGTTCGGTTCTGTTTACTGCCACAGTCTCACAGCTCCAGTGACCCGGGTTCGGTTCTGTTTACTGCCACAGCCTCACAGCTCCATTGACCCGGGTTCGGTTCTGTTTACTGCCACAGTCTCACAGCTCCAGTGTCCTGGGTTCGGTTCTGTTTACTGCCACAGTCTCACAGCTCCAGTGACCTGGGTTCGGTTCTGTTTACTGCCACAGTCTCACAGCTCCAGTGACCCGGGTTCGGTTCTGTTTACTGCCCCAGCCTCACAGCTCCAGTGACCTGGGTTCGGTTCTGTTTACTGCCACAGTCTCACAGCTCCAGTGACCTGGGTTCGGTTCTGTTTACTGTCACAGTCTCACAGCTCCAGTGTCCCGGGTTCGGTTCTGTTTACTGCCACAGTCTCACAGCTCCAGTGTCCCGGGTTCGGTTCTGTTTATTGCCACAGTCTCACAGCTCCAGTGACCTGGGTTCGGTTCTGTTTACTGTCACAGTCTCACAGCTCCAGTGTCCCGGGTTCGGTTCTGTTTACTGCCACAGTCTCACAGCTCCAGTGTCCCGGGTTCGGTTCTGTTTACTGCCACAGTCTCACAGCTCCAGTGACCCGGGTTCGGTTCTGTTTACTGCCACAGCCTCACAGCTCCAGTGACCTGTGTTCGGTTCTGTTTACTGCCACAGTCTCACAGCTCCAGTGTCCCGGGTTCGGTTCTGTTCACTGCCACAGTCTCACAGCTCCAGTGACCTGGGTTCGGTTCTGTTTACTGCCACAGTCTCACAGCTCCAGTGACCTGGGTTCGGTTCTGTTTACTGCCACAGTCTCACAGCTCCAGTGAGCCGGGTTTCGGTTCTGTTTACTGCCACAGTCTCACAGCTCCAGTGACCCGGGTTCGGTTCTGTTTACTGCCACAGCCTCACAGCTCCAGTGACCCGGGTTCGGTTCTGTTTACTGCCACAGTCTCACAGCTCCAGTGTCCTGGGTTCGGTTCTGTTTACTGCCACAGTCTCACAGCTCCAGTGACCCGAGTTCGGTTCTGTTTACTGCCACAGTCTCACAGCTCCAGTGACCCGGGTTCGGTTCTGTTTACTGCCACAGTCTCACAGCTCCAGTGACCTGGGTTCGGTTCTGTTCACTGCCACAGCCTCACAGCTCCAGTGACCTGGGTTCGGTTCTGTTTACTGCCTCAGTCTCACAGCTCCAGTGACCCGGGTTCGGTTCTGTTTACTGCCACAGTCTCACAGCTCCAGTGTCCTGGGTTCGGTTCTGTTTACTGCCACAGTCTCACAGCTCCAGTGACCTGGGTTCGGTTCTGTTTACTGCCACAGTCTCACAGCTCCAGTGACCTGGGTTCGGTTCTGTTTACTGCCACAGCCTCACAGCTCCAGTGACCCGGGTTCGGTTCTGTTTACTGCCACAGCCTCACAGCTCCAGTGACCTGGGTTCGGTTCTGTTTACTGCCACAGCCTCACAGCTCCAGTGTCCCGGGTTCGGTTCTGTTTATTGCCACAGTCTCACAGCTCCAGTGAGCTGGGTTCGGTTCTGTTTACTGCCACAGCTTCACAGCTCCAGTGTCCCGGGTTCGGTTCTGTTCACTGCCACAGTCTCACAGCTCCAGTGACCCGGGTTCAGTTCTGTTTACTGCCACAGTCTCACAGCTCCAGTGTCCTGGGTTCGGTTCTGTTTTTCTGCCACAGTCTCACGGCTCCAGTGTCCTGGGTTCGGTTCTGTTTACTGCCACAGTCTCACAGCTCCAGTGTCCCGGGTTCGGTTCTGTTTACTGCCACAGTCTCACAGCTCCAGTGACCCGGGTTCGGTTCTGTTCACTGCCACAGTCTCACAGCTCCAGTGTCCCGGGTTCGGTTCTGTTTACTGCCACAGCCTCACAGCTCCAGTGACCTGGGTTCGGTTCTGTTTACTGCCACAGTCTCACAGCTGCAGTGACCTGGGTTCGGTTCTGTTTACTGCCACAGTCTCACAGCTCCAGTGACCCGGGTTCGGTTCTGTTTACTGCCACAGCCTCACAGCTCCAGTGACCTGAGTTCGGTTCTGTTTACTGCCACAGCCTCACAGCTCCAGTGACCCGGGTTCGGTTCTGTTTACTGCCACAGTCTCACAGCTCCAGTGACCTGGGTTCAGTTCTGTTTGCAGCCACAGTCTCACAGCTCCAGTGTCCCGGGTTCGGTTCTGTTTACTGCCACAGTCTCACAGCTCCAGTGAGCTGGGTTCGGTTCTGTTTACTGCCACAGCTTCACAGCTCCAGTGTCCCGGGTTCGGTTCTGTTTACTGCCATAGTCTCACAGCTCCAGTGACCCGGGTTCAGTTCTGTTTACTGCCACAGTCTCACAGCTCCAGTGTCCTGGGTTCGGTTCTGTTTACTGCCACAGTCTCACAGCTCCAGTGTCCTGGGTTCGGTTCTGTTTACTGCCACAGTCTCACGGCTCCAGTGTCCTGGGTTCGGTTCTGTTTACTGCCACAGTCTCACAGCTTCAGTGTCCTGGGTTCGGTTCTGTTTACTGCCACAGTCTCACGGATCCAGTGTCCTGGGTTCGGTTCTGTTTACTGCCACAGTCTGACGGCTCCAGTGTCCCGGGTTCGGTTCTGTTTACTGCCACAGTCTCACAGCTCCAGTGATCTGGGTTCTGATCTGCGTACTGCCACAGCCTCACAGCTCCAGTGACCGGGGTTCGGTTCTGTTTACTGCCACAGTCTCACAGCTCCAGTGACCCGGGTTCGGTTCTGTTCACTGCCACATTCTCACAGCTGCAGTGTCCCGGGTTCGGTTCTGTTTACTGCCACAGTCTCACAGCTCCAGTGACCCGGGTTCAGTTCTGTTTCCTGCCACAGTCTCACAGCTCCAGTGTCCTGGGTTCGGTTCTGTTTTTCTGCCACAGTCTCATGGCTCCAGTGTCCTGGGTTCGGTTCTGTTTACTGCCACAGTCTCACAGCTTCAGTGTCCTGGGTTCGGTTCTGTTTACTGCCACAGTCTCACAGCTCCAGTGACCCGGGTTCGGTTCTGTTTACTGCCACAGTCTCACGGCTCCAGTGTCCCGGGTTCGGTTCTGTTTACTGCCACAGTCTCACAGCTCCAGTGAACTGGGTTCGGTTCTGTTTACTGCCACAGCCTCACAGCTCCAGTGACCTGGGTTCGGTTCTGTTTACTGCCACAGTCTCACAGCTCCAGTGAGCCGGGTTCGGTTCTGTTTACTGCCACAGCCTCACAGCTCCATTGACCCGGGTTCGGTTCTGTTTACTGCCACAGTCTCACAGAGCCAGTGTCCTGGGTTCGGTTCTGTTTACTGCCACAGTCTCACAGCTCCAGTGACCCGGGTTCGGTTCTGTTTACTGCCACAGCCTCACAGCTCTATTGACCCGGGTTCGGTTCTGTTTACTGCCACAGTCTCACAGCTCCAGTGTCCTGGGTTCGGTTCTGTTTACTGCCACAGTCTCACAGCTCCAGTGACCTGGGTTCGGTTCTGTTTACTGCCACAGTCTCACAGCTCCAGTGACCTGGGTTCGGTTCTGTTTACTGCCACAGTCTCACAGCTCCAGTGAACTGGGTTCGGTTCTGTTTACTGCCACAGTCTCACAGCTCCAGTGACCTGGGTTCGGTTCTGTTTACTGCCACAGTCTCACAGCTCCAGTGTCACGGGTTCGGTTCTGTTTACTGCCACAGTCTCACAGCTCCAGTGTCCCGGGTTCGGTTCTGTTTACTGCCACAGTCTCACAGCTCCAGTGTCCCGGGTTCGGTTCTGTTTACTGCCACAGTCTCACAGCTCCAGTGACCCGGGTTCGGTTCTGTTTACTGCCACAGCCTCACAGCTCCAGTGACCTGGGTTCGGTTCTGTTTACTGCCACAGCCTCACAGCTCCAGTGACCTGGGTTCGGTTCTGTTTACTGCCACAGTCTCACAGCTCCAGTGACCCGGGTTCGGTTCTGTTTACTGCCACAGTCTCACAGCTCCAGTGTCCCGGGTTCGGTTCTGTTCACTGCCACAGTCTCACAGCTCCAGTGACCTGGGTTCGGTTCTGTTTACTGCCACAGTCTCACAGCTCCAGTGACCTGGGTTCGGTTCTGTTTACTGACACAGTCTCACAGCTCCAGTGTCCCGGGTTCGGTTCTATTCACTGCCACAGTCTCACAGCTCCAGTGACCTGGGTTCGGTTCTGTTTACTGCCACAGTCTCACAGCTCCAGTGACCTGGGTTCGGTTCTGTATACTGCCACAGTCTCACAGCTCCAGTGACCTGGGTTCGGTTCTGTTTACTGCCACAGTCTCACAGCTCCAGTGACCCGGGTTCGGTTCTGTTTACTGCCACAGTCTCACAGCTCCAGTGTCCCGGGTTCGGTTCTGTTTACTGCCACAGTCTCACAGCTCCAGTGTCCCGGGTTCGGTTCTGTTTACTGCCACAGTCTCACAGCTCCAGTGACCCGGGTTCGGTTCTGTTTACTGCCACAGTCTCACGGCTCCAGTGTCCTGGGTTCGGTTCTGTTTACTGCCACAGTCTCACGGCTCCATTGTCCCGGGTTCGGTTCTGTTTACTGCCACAGTCTCACAGCTCCAGTGATCTGGGTTCTGTTCTGTTTACTGCCACAGTCTCACTGCTCCAGTGTCCCGGGTTCAGTTCTGTTTACTGCCACAGTCTCACAGCTCCAGTGTCCCGGGTTCAGTTCTGTTTAATGCCACAGTCTCACAGCTCCAGTGACCTGGGTTCGGTTCTGTTTACTGCCACAGCCTCACAGCTCCAGTGACCTGGGTTCGGTTCTGTTTACTGCCACAGTCTCACAGCTCCAGTGACCCGGGTTCGGTTCTGTTTACTGCCACAGCCTCACAGCTCCAGTGACCCGGGTTCGGTTCTGTTTACTGCCACAGTCTCACAGCTCCAGTGTCCTGGGTTCGGTTCTGTTTACTGCCACAGTCTCACAGCTCCAGTGACCCGGGTTCGGTTCTGTTTACTGCCACAGTCTCACGGCTCCAGTGTCCCGGTTTCGGTTCTGTTTACTGCCACAGTCTCACAGCTCCAGTGACCTGGGTTCGGTTCTGTTTACTGCCACAGCCTCACAGCTCCAGTGACCTGGTTTCGGTTCTGTTTACTGCCACAGTCTCACAGCTCCAGTGACCCGGGTTCGGTTCTGTTTACTGCCACAGCCTCACAGCTCCATTGACCCGGGTTCGGTTCTGTTAACTGCCACAGTCTCACAGCTCCAGTGTCCTGGGTTCGGTTCTGTTTACTGCCACAGTCTCACAGCTCCAGTGACCCGGGTTCGGTTCTGTTTACTGCCACAGCCTCACAGCTCCAGTGACCCGGGTTCGGTTCTGTTTACTGCCACAGTCTCACAGCTCCAGTGACCTGGGTTCGGTTCTGTTTACTGCCACAGTCTCACAGCTCCAGTGACCCGGGTTCGGTTCTGTTTACTGCCACAGCCTCACAGCTCCAGTGACCTGGGTTCGGTTCTGTTTACTGACACAGTCTCACAGCTCCAGTGACCTGGGTTCGGTTCTGTTTACTGTCAGAGTCTCACAGATCCAGTGTCCCGGGTTCGGTTCTGTTTACTGCCACAGTCTCACAGCTCCAGTGTCCCGGGTTCGGTTCTGTTTACTGCCACAGTCTCACAGCTCCAGTGACCTGGATTCGGTTCTGTTTACTGTCACAGTCTCACAGCTCCAGTGTCCCGGGTTCGGTTACTGCCACAGTCTCACAGCTCCAGTGACCCGGGTTCGGTTCTGTTTACTGCCACAGCCTCACAGCTCCAGTGTCCTGGGTTCGGTTCTGTTTACTGCCACAGTCTCACAGCTCCAGTGACCCGGGTTCGGTTCTGTTTACTGCCACAGTCTCACAGCTCCAGTGTCCCGGGTTCGGTTCTGTTCACTGCCACAGTCTCACAGCTCCAGTGACCTGGGTTCGGTTCTGTTTACTGCCTCAGTCTCACAGCTCCAGTGACCTGGGTTCGGTTCTGTTTACTGCCACAGTCTCACAGCTCCAGTGTCCCGGGTTCGGTTCTGTTCACTGCCACAGTCTCACAGCTCCAGTGACCTGGGTTCGGTTCTGTTTACTGCCACAGTCTCACAGCTCCAGTGACCTGGGTTCGGTTCTGTTTACTGCCACAGTCTCACAGCTCCAGTGACCCGGGTTTCGGTTCTGTTTACTGCCACAGTCTCACAGCTCCAGTGACCCGGGTTCGGTTCTGTTTACTGCCACAGCCTCACAGCTCCAGTGACCCGGGTTCGGTTCTGTTTACTGCCACAGTCTCACAGCTCCAGTGTCCTGGGTTCGGTTCTGTTTACTGCCACAGTCTCACAGCTCCAGTGACCTGGGTTCGGTTCTGTTTACTGCCACAGTCTCACAGCTCCAGTGACCCGGGTTCGGTTCTGTTTACTGCCACAGTCTCACAGCTCCAGTGACCTGGGTTCGGTTCTGTTCACTGCCACAGCCTCACAGCTCCAGTGACCTGGGTTCGGTTCTGTTTACTGCCTCAGTCTCACAGCTCCAGTGACCCGGGTTCGGTTCTGTTTACTGCCACAGTCTCACAGCTCCAGTGTCCCGGGTTCGGTTCTGTTCACTGCCACAGTCTCACAGCTCCAGTGACCTGGGTTCGGTTCTGTTTACTGCCACAGTTTCACAGCTCCAGTGACCTGGGTTCGGTTCTGTTCACTGCCACAGTCTCAAAGCTCCAGTGACCTGGGTTCGGTTCTGTTCACTGCCACAGTCTCACAGCTCCAGTGACCTGGGTTCGGTTCTGTTTACTGCCACAGTCTCACAGCTCCAGTGTCCCGGGTTCGGTTCTGTTTACTGCCACAGCCTCACAGCTCCAGTGACCTGGGTTCGGTTCTGTTTACTGCCACAGTCTCACAGCTCCAGTGTCCCGGGTTCGGTTCTGTTTACTGCCACAGTCTCACAGCTCCAGTGACCTGGGTTCGGTTCTGTGTACTGCCACAGTCTCACAGCTCCAGTGACCTGGGTTCGGTTCTGTTTACTGCCACAGTCTCACAGCTCCAGTGACCTGGGTTCGGTTCTGTTTACTGCCACAGTCTCACAGCTCCAGTGTCCCGGGTTCGGTTCTGTTTACTGCCACAGTCTCACAGCTCCAGTGACCTGGGTTCGGTTCTGTGTACTGCCACAGTCTCACAGCTCCAGTGACCTGGGTTCGGTTCTGTTTACTGCCACAGTCTCACAGCTCCAGTGACCTGGGTTCGGTTCTGTTTACTGCCACAGTCTCACAGCTCCAGTGACCTGGGTTCGGTTCTGTTTCCTGCCACAGTCTCACAGCTCCAGTGACCTGGGTTCGGTTCTGTTTACTGCCACAGTCTCACAGCTCCAGTGACCCGGGTTCGGTTCTGTTTACTGCCACAGTCTCACAGCTCCAGTGACCCGGGTTCGGTTCTGTTTACTGCCACAGTCTCACCGCTCCAGTGACCCGGGTTCGGTTCTGTTCACTGCCACAGTCTCACAGCTCCACTGACCCTGGTTCGGTTCTGTTTACTGCCACAGTCTCACAGCTCCAGTGACCTGGGTAAGGTTCTGTTTACTGCCACAGTCTCACAGCTCCAGTGACCCGGGTTCGGTTCTGTTTACTGCCACAGTCTCACAGCTCCAGTGTCCCGGGTTCGGTTCTGTTCACTGCCACAGTCTCACAGCTCCAGTGACCTGGGTTCGGTTCTGTTTACTGCCACAGTCTCACAGCTCCAGTGACCCGGGTTCGGTTCTGTTTACTGCCACAGTCTCACAGCTCCAGTGTCCCGAGTTCGGTTCTGTTTACTGCCACAGTCTCACAGCTGCAGTGACCCGGGTTCGGTTCTGTTTACTGCCACAGTCTCACAGCTCCAGTGTCCCGTTTTCGGTTCTGTTTACTGCCACAGTCTCACAGCTCCAGTGACCTGGGTTCGGTTCTGTTTACTGCCACAGTCTCACAGCTCCAGTGACCTGGGTTCGGTTCTGTTTACTGCCACAGTCTCACAGCTCCAGTGACCTGGGTTCGGTTCTGTTTACTGCCACAGTCTCACAGCTCCAGTGACCTGGGTTCGGTTCTGTTTACTGCCACAGACTCACAGCTCCAGTGACCTGGGTTCGGTTCTGTTTACTGTCACAGTCTCACAGCTCCAGTGTCCCGGGTTCGGTTCTGTTTACTGCCACAGTCTCACAGCTCCAGTGTCCCGGGTTCGGTTCTGTTTACTGCCACAGTCTCACAGCTCCAGTGACCTGGGTTCGGTTCTGTTTATTGTCACAGTCTCACAGCTCCAGTGTCCCGGGTTCGGTTCTGTTTACTGCCACAGTCTCACAGCTCCAGTGTCCCGGGTTCGGTTCTGTTTACTGCCACAGTCTCACAGCTCCAGTGACCCGGGTTTGGTTCTGTTTACTGCCACAGCCTCACAGCTCCAGTGACCTGGGTTCGGTTCTGTTTACTGCCACAGCCTCGCAGCTCCAGTGACCTGGGTTCAGTTCTGTTTACTGCCACAGTCTCACAGCTCCAGTAACCCGGGTTCGGTTCTGTTCACTGCCACAGTCTCAAAGCTCCAGTGCCCCGGGTTCGGTTCAGTTCACTGCCACAGTCTCACAGCTCCAGTGACCTGGGTTCGGTTCTGTTTACTGCCACAGTCTCACAGCTCCAGTGACCTGGGTTCGGTTCTGTTTACTGCCACAGTCTCACAGCTCCAGTGTCCCGGGTTCGGTTCTGTTCACTGCCACAGTCTCACAGCTCCAGTGACCTGGGTTCGGTTCTGTATACTGCCACAGTCTCACAGCTCCAGTGACCTGGGTTCGGTTCTGATTACTGCCACAGTCTCAAAGCCTCAGTGACCCGGATTCGGTTCTGTTTACTGCCACAGTCTCACAGCTCCAGTGTCCCGGGTTCGGTTCTGTTTACTGCCACAGTCTCACGGCTCCAGTGTCCTGGGTTCGGTTCTGTTTACTGCCACAGTCTCACGGCTCCAGTGTCCCGGGTTCGGTTCTGTTTACTGCCACAGTCTCACAGCTCCAGTGATCTGGGTTCTGTTCTGCGTACTGCCAAAGCCTCACAGCTCCAGTGACTTGGGTTCGGTTCTGTTTACTGCCACAGTCTCACAGCTCCAGTGACCCGGGTTCGGTTCTGTTTACTGCCACAGCCTCACAGCTCCAGTGACCCGGGTTCGGTTCTGTTTACCGCCACAGTCTCACAGCTCCAGTGTCCCGGGTTCGGTTCTGTTCACTGCCACAGTCTCACAGCTCCAGTGACCTGGGTTCGGTTCTGTTTACTGCCACAGTCTCACAGCTCCAGTGACCTGGGTTCGGTTCTGTATACTGCCACAGTCTCACAGCTCCAGTGACCTGGGTTCGGTTCTGTTTACTGCCACAGTCTCACAGCTTCAGTGACCCGGGTTCGGTTCTGTTTACTGCCACAGACTCACAGCTCCAGTGTCCCGGGTTCGGTTCTGTTTACTGCCACAGTCTCACAGCTCCAGTGATCTGGGTTCTGTTCTGCGTACTGCCACAGCCTCACAGCTCCAGTGACCTGGGTTCGGTTCTGTTTACTGTCACAGTCTCACAGCTCCAGTGTCCCGGGTTCGGTTCTGTTTACTGCCACAGTCTCACAGCTCCAGTGTGCCTGGTTCGGTTCTGTTTACTGCCACAGTCTCACAGCTCCAGTGTCCCGGGTTCGGTTCTGTTTACTGCCACAGTCTCACAGCTCCAGTGACCCGGGTTCGGTTCTGTTTACTGCCACAGCCTCACAGCTCCAGTGACCTGGGTTCGGTTCTGTTTACTGCCACAGCCTCACAGCTCCAGTGACCCGGGTTCGGTTCTGTTTACTGCCACAGTCTCACAGCTCCAGTGACCCGGGTTCGGTTCTGTTTACTGCCACAGCCTCACAGCTCCAGTGACCTGGGTTCGGTTCTGTTTACTGCCACAGCCTCACAGCTCCAGTGACCCGGGTTCGGTTCTGTTTACTGCCACAGTCTCACAGCTCCAGTGTCCCGGGTTCGGTTCTGTTCACTGCCACAGTCTCACAGCTCCAGTGACCTGGGTTCGGTTCTGTTCACTGCCACAGTCTCACAGCTCCAGTGACCTGGGTTCGGTTCTGTTTACTGCCACAGCCTCACAGCTCCAGTGTCCCGGGTTCGGTTCTATTCACTGCCACAGTCTCACAGCTCCAGTGACCTGGGTTCGGTTCTGTTTACTGCCACAGTCTCACAGCTCCAGTGACCTGGGTTCGGTTCTGTATACTGCCACAGTCTCACAGCTCCAGTGACCTGGGTTCGGCTCTGTTTACTGCCACAGTCTCACAGCTCCAGTGACCCGGGTTCGGTTCTGTTTACTGCCACAGTCTCACAGCTCCAGTGTCCCGGGTTCGGTTCTGTTTACTGCCACAGTCTCACGGCTCCAGTGACCTGGGTTCGGTTCTGTTTACTGCCACAGTCTCACGGCTCCAGTGTCCCGGATTCGGTTCTGTTTACTGCCACAGTCTCACGGCTCCAGTGTCCCGGGTTCGGTTCTGTTTACTGCCACAGTCTCACAGCTCCAGTGATCTGGGTTCTCTTCTGCGTACTGCCACAGCCTCACAGCTTCAGTGACCTGGGTTCGGTTCTGTTTACTGTCACAGTCTCACAGCTCCAGTGTCCCGGGTTCGGTTCTGTTTACTGCCACAGTCTCACAGCTCCAGTGTCCCGGGTTCGGTTCTGTTTACTGCTACAGTCTCACAGCTATAGTGTCCCGGGTTCGGTTCTGTTCACTGCCACAGTCTCACAGCTCCAGTGACCTGGGTTCGGTTCTGTTTACTGCCACAGTCTCACAGCTCCAGTGACCATGGTTCGGTTCTGTTTACTGCCACAGCCTCACAGCTCCAGTGTCCCGGGTTCGGTTCTATTCACTGCCACAGTCTCACAGCTCCAGTGACCTGGGTTCGGTTCTGTTTACTGCCACAGTCTCACAGCTCCAGTGACCTGGGTTCGGTTCTGTATACTGCCACAGTCTCACAGCTCCAGTGACCTGGGTTCGGCTCTGTTTACTGCCACAGTCTCACAGCTCCAGTGACCCGGGTTCGGTTCTGTTTACTGCCACAGTCTCACAGCTCCAGTGTCCTGGGTTCGGTTCTGTTTACTGCCACAGTCTCACGGCTCCAGTGACCTGGGTTCGGTTCTGTTTACTGCCACAGTCTCACGGCTCCAGTGTCCCGGGTTCGGTTCTGTTTACTGCCACAGTCTCACGGCTCCAGTGTCCCGGGTTCGGTTCTGTTTACTGCCACAGTCTCACAGCTCCGGTGATCTGGGTTCTGTTCTGCGTACTGCCACAGCCTCACAGCTTCAGTGACTTGGGTTCGGTTCTGTTTACTGTCACAGTCTCACAGCTCCAGTGTCCCGGGTTCGGTTCTGTTTACTGCCACAGTCTCACAGCTCCAGTGTCCCGGGTTCGGTTCTGTTTACTGCTACAGTCTCACAGCTCCAGTGTCCCGGGTTCGGTTCTGTTTACTGCCACAGTCTCACAGCTCCAGTGACCCGGGTTCGGTTCTGTTTACTGCCACAGCGTCACAGCTCCAGTGACCTGGGTTCGGTTCTGTTTACTGCCACAGCCTCACAGCTCCAGTGACCTGGGTTCAGTTCTGTTTACTGCCACAGTCTCACAGCTCCAGTGACCCGGGTTCGGTTCTGTTTACTGCCACAGTCTCACAGCTCCAGTGTCCCGGGTTCGGTTCTGTTCACTGCCACAGTCTCACAGCTCCAGTGACCTGGGTTCGGTTCTGTTTACTGCCACAGTCTCACAGCTCCAGTGACCTGGGTTCGGTTCTGTCTACTGCCACAGTCTCACAGCTCCAGTGTCCCGGGTTCGGTTCTATTCACTGCCACAGTCTCACAGCTCCAGTGACCCGGGTTCGGTTCTGTTTACTGCTACAGTCTCACAGCTCCAGTGTCCCGGGTTCGGTTCTGTTCACTGCCACAGTCTCACAGCTCCAGTGACCTGGGTTCGGTTCTGTTTACTGCCACAGTCTCACAGCTCCAGTGACCTGGGTTCGGTTCTGTTTACTGCCACAGCCTCACAGCTCCAGTGTCCCGGGTTCGGTTCTATTCACTGCCACAGTCTCACAGCTCCAGTGACCTGGGTTCGGTTCTGTTTACTGCCACAGTCTCACAGCTCCAGTGACCTGGGTTCGGTTCTGTATACTGCCACAGTCTCACAGCTCCAGTGACCTGGGTTCGGCTCTGTTTACTGCCACAGTCTCACAGCTGCAGTGACCCGGGTTCGGTTCTGTTTACTGCCACAGTCTCACAGCTCCAGTGTCCCGGGTTCGGTTCTGTTTACTGCCACAGTCTCACGGCTCCAGTGACCTGGGTTCGGTTCTGTTTACTGCCACAGTCTCACGGCTCCAGTGTCCCGGGTTCGGTTCTGTTTACTGCCACAGTCTCACGGCTCCAGTGTCCCGGGTTCGGTTCTGTTTACTGCCACAGTCTCACAGCTCCAGTGATCTGGGTTCTGTTCTGCGTACTGCCACAGCCTCACAGCTTCAGTGACTTGGGTTCGGTTCTGTTTACTGTCACAGTCTCACAGCTCCAGTGTCCCGGGTTCGGTTCTGTTTACTGCCACAGTCTCACAGCTCCAGTGTCCCGGGTTCGGTTCTGTTTACTGCTACAGTCTCACAGCTCCAGTGTCCCGGGTTCGGTTCTGTTTACTGCCACAGTCTCACAGCTCCAGTGACCCGGGTTCGGTTCTGTTTACTGCCACAGCGTCACAGCTCCAGTGACCTGGGTTCGGTTCTGTTTACTGCCACAGCCTCACAGCTCCAGTGACCTGGGTTCAGTTCTGTTTACTGCCACAGTCTCACAGCTCCAGTGACCCGCGTTCGGTTCTGTTTACTGCCACAGTCTCACAGCTCCAGTGTCCCGGGTTCGGTTCTGTTCACTGCCACAGTCTCACAGCTCCAGTGACCTGGGTTCGGTTCTGTTTACTGCCACAGTCTCACAGCTCCAGTGACCTGGGTTCGGTTCTGTTTACTGCCACAGTCTCACAGCTCCAGTGTCCCGGGTTCGGTTCTATTCACTGCCACAGTCTCACAGCTCCAGTGACCTGGGTTCGGTTCTGTTTACTGCCACAGTCTCACAGCTCCAGTGACCTGGGTTCGGTTCTGTATACTGCCACAGTCTCACAGCTCCAGTGACCTGGGTTCGGCTCTGTTTACTGCCACAGTCTCACAGCTCCAGTGACCCGGGTTCGGTTCTGTTTACTGCCACAGTCTCACAGCTCCAGTGTCCCGGGTCCGGTTCTGTTTACTGCCACAGTCTCACGGCTCCAGTGACCTGGGTTCGGTTCTGTTTACTGCCACAGTCTCACGGCTCCAGTGTCCCGGGTTCGGTTCTGTTTACTGCCACAGTCCCACAGCTCCAGTGAACTGGGTTCTGTTCTGCGTACTGCCACAGCCTCACAGCTCCAGTGACCTGGGTTCGGTTCTGTTTACTGCCACAGTCTCACAGCTCCAGTGACCCGGGTTCGGTTCTGTTTACTGCCACAGTCTCACAGCTCCAGTGACCCGGGTTCGGTTCTGTTTACTGCCACAGTCTCACAGCTCCAGTGTCCTGGGTTCGGTTCTGTTTACTGCCACAGTCTCACAGCTCCAGTGACCCGGGTTCGGTTCTGTTTACTGCCACAGTCTCACGGCTCCAGTGTCCCGGGTTCGGTTCTGTTTACTGCCACAGTCTCACAGCTCCAGTGACCCGGGTTCGGTTTTGTTTACTGCCACAGCCTCACAGCTCCAGTGACCTGGTTTCGGTTCTGTTTACTGCCACAGTCTCACAGCTCCAGTGACCCGGGTTCGGTTCTGTTTACTGCCACAGTCTCACGGCTCCAGTGTCCCGGGTTCGGTTCTGTTTACTGCCACAGTCTCACAGCTCCAGTGATCTGGGTTCTGTTCTGCGTACTGCCACAGCCTCACAGCTTCAGTGACTTGGGTTCGGTTCTGTTTACTGTCACAGTCTCACAGCTCCAGTGTCCCGGGTTCGGTTCTGTTTACTGCCACAGTCTCACAGCTCCAGTTTCCCGGGTTCGGTTCTGTTTACTGCTACAGTCTCACAGCTCCATTGTCCCGGGTTCGGTTCTGTTTACTGCCACAGTCTCACAGCTCCAGTGACCCGGGTTCGGTTCTGTTTACTGCCACAGCGTCACAGCTCCAGTGACCTGGGTTCGGTTCTGTTTACTGCCACAGCCTCACAGCTCCAGTGACCTGGGTTCAGTTCTGTTTACTGCCACAGTCTCACAGCTCCAGTGACCCGGGTTCGGTTCTGTTTACTGCCACAGTCTCACAGCTCCAGTGTCCCGGGTTCGGTTCTGTTCACTGCCACAGTCTCACAGCTCCAGTGACCTGGGTTCGGTTCTGTTTACTGCCACAGTCTCACAGCTCCAGTGACCTGGGTTCGGTTCTGTTTACTGCCACAGTCTCACAGCTCCAGTGTCCCGGGTTCGGTTCTATTCACTGCCACAGTCTCACAGCTCCAGTGACCTGGGTTCGGTTCTGTTTACTGCCACAGTCTCACAGCTCCAGTGACCTGGGTTCGGTTCTGTATACTGCCACAGTCTCACAGCTCCAGTGACCTGGGTTCGGCTCTGTTTACTGCCACAGTCTCACAGCTCCAGTGACCCGGGTTCGGTTCTGTTTACTGCCACAGTCTCACAGCTCCAGTGTCCCGGGTCCGGTTCTGTTTACTGCCACAGTCTCACGGCTCCAGTGACCTGGGTTCGGTTCTGTTTACTGCCACAGTCTCACGGCTCCAGTGTCCCGGGTTCGGTTCTGTTTACTGCCACAGTCCCACAGCTCCAGTGATCTGGGTTCTGTTCTGCGTACTGCCACAGCCTCACAGCTCCAGTGACCTGGGTTCGGTTCTGTTTACTGCCACAGTCTCACAGCTCCAGTGACCCGGGTTCGGTTCTGTTTACTGCCACAGCTTCACAGCTCCAGTGACCCGGGTTCGGTTCTGTTTACTGCCACAGTCTCACAGCTCCAGTGTCCTGGGTTCGGTTCTGTTTACTGCCACAGTCTCACAGCTCCAGTGACCCGGGTTCGGTTCTGTTTACTGCCACAGTCTCACGGCTCCAGTGTCCCGGGTTCGGTTCTGTTTACTGCCACAGTCTCACAGCTCCAGTGACCTGGGTTCGGATTTGTTTACTGCCACAGCCTCACAGCTCCAGTGACCTGGTTTCGGTTCTGTTTACTGCCACAGTCTCACAGCTCCAGTGACCCGGGTTCGGTTCTGTTTACTGCCACAGTCTCACAGCTCCAGTGACCCGGGTTCGGTTCTGTTTACTGCCACAGTCTCACAGCTCCAGTGTCCCGGGTTCGGTTCTGTTTACTGCCACAGTCTCACAGCTCCAGTGACCTGGGTTCGGTTCTGTTTACTGCGACAGCCTCACAGCTCCAGTGACCTGGTTTCGGTTCTGTTTACTGCCACAGTCTCACAGCTCCAGTGACCCGGGTTCGGTTCTGTTTACTGCCACAGTCTCACAGCTCCAGTGTCCCGGGTTCGGTTCTGTTTACTGCCACAGCCTCACTGCTCCATTGACCCGGGTTCGGTTCTGTTTACTGCCACAGTCTCACAGCTCCAGTGTCCTGGGTTCGGTTCTGTTTACTGCCACAGTCTCACAGCTCCAGTGACCCGGGTTCGGTTCTGTTTACTGCCGCAGCCTCACAGCTCCATTGACCCGGGTTCGGTTCTGTTTACTGCCACAGTCTCACAGCTCCAGTGTCCTGGGTTCGGCTCTGTTTACTGCCACAGTCTCACAGCTCCAGTGACCTGGGTTCGGTTCTGTTTACTGCCACAGTCTCACAGCTCCAGTGACCCGGGTTCGGTTCTGTTTACTGCCACAGCCTCAAAGCTCCAGTGACCTGGGTTCGGTTCTGTTTACTGCCACAGTCTCACAGCTCCAGTGACCTGGGTTCGGTTCTGTTTACTGTCACAGTCTCACAGCTCCAGTGTCCCGGGTTCGGTTCTGTTTACTGCCACAGTCTCACAGCTCCAGTGTCCCGGGTTCGGTTCTGTTTACTGCCACAGTCTCACAGCTCCAGTGACCTGGGTTCGGTTCTGTTTACTGTCACAGTCTCACAGCTCCAGTGTCTCGGGTTCGGTTCTGTTTACTGCCACAGTCTCACAGCTCCAGTGTCCCGGGTTCGGTTCTGTTTACTGCCACAGTCTCACAGCTCCAGTGACCCGGGTTCGGTTCTGTTTACTGCCACAGCCTCACAGCTCCAGTGACCTGGGTTCGGTTCTGTTTCCTGCCACAGTCTCACAGCTCCAGTGACCCGGGTTCGGTTCTGTTTACTGCCACAGTCTCACAGCTCCAGTGTCCCGGGTTCGGTTCTGTTCACTGCCACAGTCTCACAGCTCCAGTGACCTGGGTTCGGTTCTGTTTACTGCCACAGTCTCACAGCTCCAGTGACCTGGGTTCGGTTCTGTTTACTGCCATAGTCTCACAGCTCCAGTGTCCCGGGTTCGGTTCTGTTCACTGCCACAGTCTCACAGCTCCAGTGACCTGGGTTCGGTTCTGTTTACTGCCACAGTCTCACAGCTCCAGTGACCTGGGTTCGGTTCTGTTTACTGCCACAGTCTCACAGCTCCAGTGACCCGGGTTCGGTTCTGTTTACTGCCACAGTCTCACAGCTCCAGTGACCCGGGTTCGGTTCTGTTTACTGCCACAGTCTCACAGCTCCAGTGACCCGGGTTCGGTTCTGTTTACTGCCACAGCCTCACAGCTCCAGTGACCGGGGTTCAGTTCTGTTTACTGCCACAGTCTCACAGCTCCAGTGTCCTGGGTTCGGTTCTGTTTACTGCCACAGTCTCACAGCTCCAGTGACCCGGGTTCGGTTCTGTTTACAGCCACAGTCTCACAGCTCCAGTGACCCGGGTTCGGTTCTGTTTACTGCCACAGACTCACAGCTCCAGTGACCTGGGTTCGGTTCTGTTCACTGCCACAGCCTCACAGCTCCAGTGACCTGGGTTCGGTTCTGTTTACTGCCTCAGTCTCACAGCTCCAGTGACCCGGGTTCGGTTCTGTTTACTGCCACAGTCTCACAGCTCCAGTGTCCCGGGTTCGGTTCTGTTCACTGCCACAGTCTCACAGCTCCAGTGACCTGGGTTCGCTTCTGTTTACTGCCACAGTCTCACAGCTCCAGTGACCTGGGTTCGTTTCTGTTCACTGCCACAGTCTCAAAGCTCCAGTGACCTGGGTTCGGTTCTGTTCACTGCCACAGCCTCACAGCTCCAGTGACCTGGGTTCGGTTCTGTTTACTGCCACAGTCTCACAGCTCCAGTGACCTGGGTTCGTTTCTGTTCACTGCCACAGTCTCACAGCTCCAGTGACCTGGGTTCGGTTCTGTTTACTGCCACAGTCTCACAGCTCCAGTGACCCGGGTTCGGTTCTGTTTACTGCCACAGTCACACAGCTCCAGTGACCTGGGTTCGGTTCTGTTTACTGCCACAGTCTCACAGCTCCAGTGACCCGGGTTCGGTTCTGTTTACTGCCACAGTCACACAGCTCCAGTGACCTGGGTTCGGTTCTGTTTACTGCCACAGTCTCACAGCTCCAGTGACCTGGGTTCGGTTCTGTTTACTGCCACAGTCTCACAGCTCCAGTGACCCGGGTTCAGTTCTGTTTACTGCCACAGTCTCACAGCTCCAGTGACCTGGGTTCGGTTCTGTTTACTGCCACAGTCTCACAGCTCCAGTGACCCGGGTTCGGTTCTGTTTACTGCCACAGTAACACAGCTCCAGTGACCTGGGTTCGGTTCTGTTTACTGCCACAGTCTCACAGCTCCAGTGACCTGGGTTCGGTTCTGTTTACTGCCACAGTCTCACAGCTCCAGTGACCCGGGTTCAGTTCTGTTTACTGCCACAGTCTCACAGCTCCAGTGACCTGGGTTCGGTTCTGTTTACTGCCACAGTCTCACAGCTCCAGTGACCTGGGTTCGGTTCTGTTTACTGCCACAGTCTCACAGCTCCAGTGTCCCGGGTTCGGTTCTGTTTACTGCCACAGCCTCACAGCTCCAGTGACCTGGGTTCGGTTCTGTTTACTGCCACAGTCTCACAGCTCCAGTGACCCGGGTTCGGTTCTGTTTACTGCCACAGTCTCACAGCTCCAGTGACCTGGGTTCGGTTCTGTGTACTGCCACAGTCTCACAGCTCCAGTGACCTGGGTTCGGTTCTGTTTACTGCCACAGTCTCACAGCTCCAGTGACCTGGGTTCGGTTCTGTATACTGCCACAGTCTCACAGCTCCAGTGACCTGGGTTCGGTTCTGTTTCCTGCCACAGTCTCACAGCTCCAGTGACCTGGGTTCGGTTCTGTTTACTGCCACAGTCTCACAGCTCCAGTGACCCGGGTTCGGTTCTGTTTACTGCCACAGTCTCACAGCTCCAGTGACCCGGGTTCGGTTCTGTTTACTGCCACAGTCTCACCGCTCCAGTGACCCGGGTTCGGTTCTGTTCACTGCCACAGTCTCACAGCTCCAGTGACCCTGGTTCGGTTCTGTTTACTGCCACAGTCTCACAGCTCCAGTGACCTGGGTTCGGTTCTGTTTACTGCCACAGTCTCACAGCTCCAGTGACCCGGGTTCGGTTCTGTTTACTGCCACAGTCTCACAGCTCCAGTGTCCCGGGTTCGGTTCTGTTCACTGCCACAGTCTCACAGCTCCAGTGACCTGGGTTCGGTTCTGTTTACTGCCACAGTCTCACAGCTCCAGTGACCCGGGTTCGGTTCTGTTTACTGCCACAGTCTCACAGCTCCAGTGTCCCGGGTTCGGTTTTGTTTACTGCCACAGTCTCACAGCTGCAGTGACCCGGGTTCGGTTCTGTTTACTGCCACAGTCTCACAGCTCCAGTGTCCCGGGTTCGGTTCTGTTTACTGCCACAGTCTCACAGCTCCAGTGACCTGGGTTCAGTTCTGTTTACTGCCACAGTCTCACAGCTCCAGTGACCTGGGTTCCGTTCTGTTTACTGCCACAGTCTCACAGCTCCAGTGACCTGGGTTCGGTTCTGTTTACTGCCACAGTCTCACAGCTCCAGTGACCTGGGTTCGGTTCTGTTTACTGTCACAGTCTCACAGCTCCAGTGTCCCGGGTTCGGTTCTGTTTACTGCCACAGTCTCACAGCTCCAGTGTCCCGGGTTCGGTTCTGTTTACTGCCACAGTCTCACAGCTCCAGTGACCTGGGTTCGGTTCTGTTTACTGTCACAGTCTCACAGCTCCAGTGTCCCGGGTTCGGTTCTGTTTACTGCCACAGTCTCACAGCTCCAGTGTCCCGGGTTCGGTTCTGTTTACTGCCACAGTCTCACAGCTCCAGTGACCCGGGTTCGGTTCTGTTTACTGCCACAGCCTCACAGCTCCAGTGACCTGGGTTCGGTTCTGTTTACTGCCACAGCCTCACAGCTCCAGTGACCTGGGTTCAGTTCTGTTTACTGCCACAGTCTCACAGCTCCAGTGACCCGGGTTCGGTTCTGTTTACTGCCACAGTCTCACAGCTCCAGTGTCCCGGGTTCGGTTCTGTTCACTGCCACATTCTCACAGCTCCAGTGACCAGGGTTCGGTTCTGTTTACTGCCACAGTCTCACAGCTCCAGTGACCTGGGTTCAGTTCTGTTTACTGCCACAGTCTCACAGCTCCAGTGTCCCGGGTTCGGTTCTGTTCACTGCCACAGTCTCACAGCTCCAGTGACCTGGGTTCAGTTCTGTTTACTGCCACAGTCTCACAGCTCCAGTGACCTGGGTTCGGTTCTGTATACTGCCACAGTCTCACAGCTCCAGTGACCTGGGTTCGGTTCTGTTTACTGCCACAGTCTCACAGCTTCAGTGACCCGGGTTCGGTTCTGTTTACTGCCACAGTCTCACAGCTCCAGTGTCCCGGGTTCGGTTCTGTTTACTGCCACAGTCTCACGGCTCCAGTGTCCTGGGTTCGGTTCTGTTTACTGCCACAGTCTCACGGCTCCAGTGTCCCGGGTTAGGTTCTGTTTACTGCCACAGTCTCACAGCTCCAGTGATCTGGGTTCTGTTCTGCGTACTGCCACAGCCTCACAGCTCCAGTGACCTGGGTTCGGTTCTGTTTACTGCCACAGTCTCGCAGCTCCAGTGACCCGGGTTCGGTTCTGTTTACTGCCACAGCCTCACAGCTCCAGTGACCCGGGTTCGGTTCTGTTTACTGCCACAGTCTCACAGCTCCAGTGTCCTGGGTTCGGTTCTGTTTCCTGCCACAGTCTCACAGCTCCAGTGACCCGGGTTCGGTTCTGTTTACTGCCACAGTCTCATGGCTCCAGTGTCCCGGGTTCGGTTCTGTTCACTGCCACAGTCTCACAGCTCCAGTGACCTGGGTTCGGTTCTGTTTACTGCCACAGCCTCAAAGCTCCAGTGACCTGGGTTCGGTTCTGTTTACTGCCACAGCCTCACAGCTCCATTGACCCGGGTTCGGTTCTGTTTACTGCCACAGTCTCACAGCTCCAGTGACCCGGGTTGGGTTCTGTTCACTGCCACAGTCTCAAAGCTCCAGTGACCTGGGTTCGGTTCTGTTCACTGCCACAGTCTCACAGCTCCAGTGACCTGGGTTCAGTTCTGTTTACTGCCACAGTCTCACAGCTCCAGTGTCCCGGGTTCGGTTCTGTTTACTGCCACAGCCTCACAGCTCCAGTGACCTGGGTTCGGTTCTGTTTACTGCCACAGTCTCACAGCTCCAGTGTCCCGGGTTTGGTTCTGTTTACTGCCACAGTCTCACAGCTCCAGTGACCTGGGTTCGGTTCTGTGTACTGCCACAGCCTCACAGCTCCAGTGACCTGGGTTCGGTTCTGTTTACTGCCACTGTCTCACAGCTCCAGTGTCCCGGGTTCGGTTCTGTTTACTGCCACAGTCTCACAGCTCCAGTGACCTGGGTTCGGTTCTGTGTACTGCCACAGTCTCACAGCTCCAGTGACCTGGGTTCGGTTCTGTTTACTGCCACAGTCTCACAGCTCCAGTGACCTGGGTTCGGTTCTGTTTACTGCCACAGTCTCACAGCTCCAGTAATCTGGGTTCTGTTCTGCGTACTGCCACAGCCTCACAGCTCCAGTGACCTGGGTTCGGTTCTGTTTACTGCCACAGTCTCGCAGCTCCAGTGACCCGGGTTCGGTTCTGTTTACTGCCACAGCCTCACAGCTCCAGTGACCCGGGTTCGGTTCTGTTTACTGCCACAGTCTCACAGCTCCAGTGTCCTGGGTTCGGTTCTGTTTCCTGCCACAGTCTCACAGCTCCAGTGACCCGGGTTCGGTTCTGTTTACTGCCACAGTCTCACGGCTCCAGTGTCCCGGGTTCGGTTCTGTTCACTGCCACAGTCTCACAGCTCCAGTGACCTGGGTTCGGTTCTGTTTACTGCCACAGCCTCAAAGCTCCAGTGACCTGGGTTCGGTTCTGTTTACTGCCACAGCCTCACAGCTCCATTGACCCGGGTTCGGTTCTGTTTACTGCCACAGTCTCACAGCTCCAGTGACCCGGGTTCGGTTCTGTTCACTGCCACAGTCTCAAAGCTCCAGTGACCTGGGTTCGGTTCTGTTCACTGCCACAGTCTCACAGCTCCAGTGACCTGGGTTCGGTTCTGTTTACTGCCACAGTCTCACAGCTCCAGTGTCCCGGGTTCGGTTCTGTTTACTGCCACAGCCTCACAGCTCCAGTGACCTGGGTTCGGTTCTGTTTACTGCCACAGTCTCACAGCTCCAGTGTCCCGGGTTCGGTTCTGTTTACTGCCACAGTCTCACAGCTCCAGTGACCTGGGTTCGGTTCTGTGTACTGCCACAGTCTCACAGCTCCAGTGACCTGGGTTCGGTTCTGTTTACTGCCACAGTCTCACAGCTCCAGTGACCTGGGTTCGGTTCTGTTTACTGCCACAGTCTCACAGCTCCAGTGACCTGGGTTCGGTTCTGTTTCCTGCCACAGTCTCACAGCTCCAGTGACCTGGGTTCGGTTCTGTTTACTGCCACAGTCTCACAGCTCCAGTGACCCGGGTTCGGTTCTGTTTACTGCCACAGTCTCACAGCTCCAGTGACCCGGGTTCGGTTCTGTTTACTGCCACAGTCTCACCGCTCCAGTGACCCGGGTTCGGTTCTGTTCACTGCCACAGTCTCACAGCTCCAGTGACCCTGGTTCGGTTCTGTTTACTGCCACAGTCTCACAGCTCCAGTGACCTGGGTTCGGTTCTGTTTACTGCCACAGTCTCACAGCTCCAGTGACCCGGGTTCGGTTCTGTTTACTGCCACAGTCTCACAGCTCCAGTGTCCCGGGTTTGGTTCTGTTCACTGCCACAGTCTCACAGCTCCAGTGACCTGGGTTCGGTTCTGTTTACTGCCACAGTCTCACAGCTCCAGTGACCCGGGTTCGGTTCTGTTTACTGCCACAGTCTCACAGCTCCAGTGACCCGGGTTCGGTTCTGTTTACTGCCACAGTCTCACAGCTGCAGTGACCCGGGTTCGGTTCTGTTTACTGCCACAGTCTCACATCTCCAGTGTCCCGGGTTCGGTTCTGTTTACTGCCACAGTCTCACAGCTCCAGTGACCTGGGTTCGGTTCTGCTTACTGCCACAGTCTCACAGCTCCAGTGACCTGGGTTCGGTTCTGTTTACTGCCACAGTCTCACAGCTCCAGTGACCTGGGTTCGGTTCTGTTTACTGCCACAGTCTCACAGCTCCAGTGACCTGGGTTCCGTCCTGTTTACTGCCACAGTCTCACAGCTCCAGTGACCTGGGTTCGGTTCTGTTTACTGCCACAGTCTCACAGCTCCAGTGACCTGGGTTTGGTTCTGTTTACTGTCACAGTCTCACAGCTCCAGTGTCCCGGGTTCGGTTCTGTTTACTGCCACAGTCTCACAGCTCCAGTGTCCCGGGTTCGGTTCTGTTTACTTCCACAGTCTCACAGCTCCAGTGACCTGGGTTCGGTTCTGTTTACTGTCACAGTCTCACAGCTCCAGTGTCCCGGGTTCGGTTCTGTTTACTGCCACAGTCTCACAGCTCCAGTGTCCCGGGTTCGGTTCTGTTTACTGCCACAGTCTCACAGCTCCAGTGACCCGGGTTCGATTCTGTTTACTGCCACAGCCTCACAGCTCCAGTGACCTGGGTTCGGTTCTGTTTACTGCCACAGCCTCACAGCTCCAGTGACCTGGGTTCAGTTCTGTTTACTGCCACAGTCTCACAGCTCCAGTGACCCGGGTTCGGTTCTGTTTACTGCCACAGTCTCACAGCTCCAGTGTCCCGGGTTCGGTTCTGTTCACTGCCACAGTCTCACAGCTCCAGTGACCAGGGTTCGGTTCTGTTTACTGCCACAGTCTCACAGCTCCAGTGACCTGGGTTCGGCTCTGTTTACAGCCACAGTCTCACAGCTCCAGTGTCCCGGGTTCGGTTCTGTTCACTGCCACAGTCTCACAGCTCCAGTGACCTGGGTTCGGTTCTGTTTACTGCCACAGTCTCACAGCTCCAGTGACCTGGGTTCGGTTCTGTATACTGCCACAGTCTCACAGCTCCAGTGACCTGGGTTCGGTTCTGTTTACTGCCACAGTCTCACAGCTTCAGTGACCCGGGTTCGGTTCTGTTTACTGCCACAGTCTCACAGCTCCATTGTCCCGGGTTCGGTTCTGTTTACTGCCACAGTCTTACGGCTCCAGTGTCCTGGGTTCGGTTCTGTTTACTGCCACAGTCTCACGGCTCCAGTGCCCCGGGTTCGGTTCTGTTTACTGCCACAGTCTCACAGCTCCAGTGATCTGGGTTCTGTTCTGCGTACTGCCACAGCCTCACAGCTCCAGTGACCTGGGTTCGGTTCTGTTTACTGCCACAGTCTCACAGCTCCAGTGACCCGGGTTCGGTTCTGTTTACTGCCACAGCCTCACAGCTCCAGTGACCCGGGTTCGGTTCTGTTTACTGCCACAGTCTCACAGCTCCAGTGTCCTGGGTTCGGTTCTGTTTCCTGCCACAGTCTCACAGCTCCAGTGACCCGGGTTCGGTTCTGTTTACTGCCACAGTCTCACGGCTCCAGTGTCCCGGGTTCGGTTCTGTTCACTGCCACAGTCTCACAGCTCCAGTGACCTGGGTTCGGTTCTGTTTACTGCCACAGCCTCAAAGCTCCAGTGACCTGGGTTCGGTTCTGTTTACTGCCACAGTCTCACAGCTCCATTGACCCGGGTTCGGTTCTGTTTACTGCCACAGTCTCACAGCTCCAGTGACCCGGGTTCGGTTCTGTTTCCTGCCACAGCCTCACAGCTCCATTGACCCGGGTTCGGTTCTGTTTACTGCCACATTCTCACAGCTCCAGTGTCCTGGGTTCGGTTCTGTTTACTGCCACAGTCTCACAGCTCCAGTGACCTGGGTTCGGTTCTGTTTACTGCCACAGTCTCACAGCTCCAGTGACCCGGGTTCGGTTCTGTTTACTGCCACAGCCTCACAGCTCCATTGACCCTGGTTCGGTTCTGTTTACTGCCACAGTCTCACAGCTCCAGTGTCCTGGGTTCGGTTCTGTTTACTGCCACAGTCTCACAGCTCCAGTGACCCGGGTTCGGTTCTGTTTACTGCCACAGCCTCACAGCTCCATTGACCCGGGTTCGGTTCTGTTTACTGCCACAGTCTCACAGCTTCAGTGTCCTGGGTTCGGTTCTGTTTACTGCCACAGTCTCACAGCTCCAGTGACCTGGGTTCGGTTCTGTTTACTGCCACAGTCTCACAGCTCCAGTGACCTGGGTTCGGTTCTGTTTACTGCCACAGCCTCACAGCTCCAGTGACCTGGGTTCGGTTCTGTTTACTGCCACAGTCTCACAGCTCCAGTGACCTGGGTTCGGATCTGTTTACTGTCACAGTCTCACAGCTCCAGTGTCCCGGGTTCGGTTCTGTTTACTGCCACAGTCTCACAGCTCCAGTGTCCCGGGTTCGGTTCTGTTTACTGCCACAGTCTCACAGCTCCAGTGACCTGGGTTCGGTTCTGTTTACTGTCACAGTCTCACAGCTCCAGTGTCCTGGGTTCGGTTCTGTTTACTGCCACAGTCTCACAGCTCCAGTGTCCCGGGTTCGGTTCTGTTTACTGCCACAGTCTCACAGCTCCAGTGACCCGGGTTCGGTTCCGTTTACTGCCACAGCCTCACAGCTCCAGTGACCTGGGTTCGGTTCTGTTTACTGCCACAGTCTCACAGCTCCAGTGACCCGGGTTCGGTTCTGTTTACTGCCACAGTCTCACAGCTCCAGTGTCCCGGGTTCGGTTCTGTTCACTGCCACAGTCTCACAGCTCCAGTGACCTGGGTTCGGTTCTGTTTACTGCCACAGTCTCACAGCTCCAGTGACCTGGGTTCGGTTCTGTTTACTGCCACAGTCTCACAGCTCCAGTGTCCCGGGTTCGGTTCTGTTCACTGCCACAGTCTCACAGCTCCAGTGACCTGGGTTCGGTTCTGTTTACTGCCACAGTCTCACAGCTCCAGTGACCTGGGTTCGGTTCTGTTTACTGCCACAGTCTCACAGCTCCAGTGACCCGGGTTCGGTTCTGTTCACTGCCACAGTCTCACAGCTCCAGTGACCTGGGTTCGGTTCTGTTTACTGCCACAGTCTCACAGCTCCAGTGACCCGGGTTCGGTTCTGTTTACTGCCACAGTCTCACAGCTCCAGTGACCTGGGTTCGGTTCTGTTCACTGCCACAGCCTCACAGCTCCAGTGACCTGGGTTCGGTTCTGTTTACTGCCTCAGTCTCACAGCTCCAGTGACCCGGGTTCGGTTCTGTTTACTGCCACAGATTCACAGCTCCAGTGTCCCGGGTTCGGTTCTGTTCACTGCCACAGTCTCACAGCTCCAGTGACCTGGGTTCGGTTCTGTTTACTGCCACAGTCTCACAGCTCCAGTGACCTGGGTTCGGTTCTGTTCACTGCCACAGTCTCAAAGCTCCAGTGACCTGGGTTCGGTTCTGTTCACTGCCACAGTCTCACAGCTCCAGTGACCTGGGTTCGGTTCTGTTTACTGCCACAGTCTCACAGCTCCAGTGTCCCGGGTTCGGTTCTGTTTACTGCCACAGCCTCACAGCTCCAGTGACCTGGGTTCGGTTCTGTTTACTGCCACAGTCTCACAGCTCCAGTGTCCCGGGTTCGGTTCTGTTTACTGCCACAGTCTCACAGCTCCAGTGACCTGGGTTCGGTTCTGTGTACTGCCACAGTCTCACAGCTCCAGTGACCTGGGTTCGGTTCTGTTTAGTGCCACAGTCTCACAGCTCCAGTGACTTGGGTTCGGTTCTGTTTACTGCCACAGTCTCACAGCTCCAGTGACCCTGGTTCGGTTCTGTTTACTGCCACAGTCTCACAGCTCCAGTGACCTGGGTTCGGTTCTGTTTACTGCCACAGTCTCACAGCTCCAGTGACCCGGGTTCGGTTCTGTTTACTGCCACAGTCTCACAGCTCCAGTGACCCGGGTTCGGTTCTGTTTACTGCCACAGTCTCACCGCTCCAGTGACCCGGGTTCGGTTCTGTTCACTGCCGCAGTCTCACAGCTCCAGTGACCCTGGTTCGGTTCTGTTTACTGCCACAGTCTCACAGCTCCAGTGAACTGGGTTCGGTTCTGTTTACTGCCACAGTCTCACAGCTCCAGTGACCCGGGTTCGGTTCTGTTTACTGCCACAGTCTCACAGCTCCAGTGTCCCGGGTTCGGTTCTGTTCACTGCCACAGTCTCACAGCTCCAGTGACCTGGGTTCGGTTCTGTTTACTGCCACAGTCTCACAGCTCCAGTGACCCGGGTTCGGTTCTGTTTACTGCCACAGTCTCACAGCTCCAGTGTCCCGGGTTCGGTTCTGTTTACTGCCACAGTCTCACAGCTCCAGTGACCCGGGTTCGGTTCTGTTTACTGCCACAGTCTCACAGCTCCAGTGTCCCGGGATCGGTTCTGTTTACTGCCACAGTCTCACAGCTCCAGTGTCCCGGGTTCGGTTCTGTTCACTGCCACAGTCTCACAGCTCCAGTGACCTGGGTTCGGTTCTGTTTACTGCCACAGTCTCACAGCTCCAGTGACCTGGGTTCGGTTCTGTTTACTGCCACAGTCTCACAGCTCCAGTGACCCGGGTTCGGTTCTGTTCACTGCCACAGTCTCACAGCTCCAGTGACCCGGGTTCGGTTCTGTTTACTGCCACAGCCTCACAGCTCCAGTGACTCGGGTTCGGTTCTGTTTACTGCCACAGTCTCACAGCTCCAGTGTCCTGGGTTCGGTTCTGTTTACTGCCACAGTCTCACAACTCCAGAGACCCGGGTTCGGTTCTGTTTACTGCCACAGTCTCACAGCTCCAGTGACCCGGGTTCGGTTCTGTTTACTGCCACAGTCTCACAGCTCCAGTGACCTGGGTTCGGTTCTGTTCACTGCCACAGCCTCACAGCTCCAGTGACCTGGGTTCGGTTCTGTTTACTGCCTCAGTCTCACAGCTCCAGTGACCCGGGTTCGGTTCTGTTTACTGCCACAGTCTCACAGCTCCAGTGTCCCGGGTTCGGTTCTGTTCACTGCCACAGTCTCACAGCTCCAGTGACCTGGGTTCGGTTCTGTTTACTGCCACAGTCTCACAGCTCCAGTGACCTGGGTTCGGTTCTGTTCACTGCCACAGTCTCACAGCTCCAGTGACCTGGGTTCGGTTCTGTTTACTGCCACAGTCTCACAGCTCCAGTGTCCCGGGTTCGGTTCTGTTTACTGCCACAGCCTCACAGCTCCAGTGACCTGGGTTCGGTTCTGTTTACTGCCACAGTCTCACAGCTCCAGTGACCCGGGTTCGGTTCTGTTTACTGCCACAGTCTCACAGCTCCAGTGTCCCGGGTTCGGTTCTGTTCACTGCCACAGTCTCACAGCTCCAGTGACCCGGGTTCAGTTCTGTTTACTGCCACAGTCTCACAGCTCCAGTGTCCCGGGTTCGGTTCTGTTTACTGCCACAGTCTCACAGCTCCAGTGACCTGGGTTCGGTTCTGTGTACTGCCACAGTCTCACAGCTCCAGTGACCTGGGTTCGGTTCTGTTTACTGCCACAGTCTCACAGCTCCAGTGACCTGGGTTCGGTTCTGTTTACTGCCACAGTCTCACAGCTCCAGTGACCTGGGTTCGGTTCTGTTTACTGCCACAGTCTCACAGCTCCAGTGACCGGGGTTCGGTTCTGTTTACTGCCACAGTCTCACAGCTCCAGTGACCCGGGTTCGGTTCTGTTTACTGCCACAGTCTCACAGCTCCAGTGACCCGGGTTCGGTTCTGTTTACTGCCACAGTCTCACCGCTCCAGTGACCCGGGTTCGGTTCTGTTCACTGCCGCAGTCTCACAGCTCCAGTGACCCTGGTTCGGTTCTGTTTACTGCCACAGTCTCACAGCTCCAGTGACCTGGGTTCGGTTCTGTTTACTGCCACAGTCTCACAGCTCCAGTGACCTGGGTTCGGTTCTGTTTACTTGCACAGTCTCACAGCTCCAGTGTCCCGGGTTCGGTTCTGTTCACTGCCACAATCTCACAGCTCCAGTGACCTGGGTTCGGTTCTGTTTACTGCCACAGTCTCACAGCTCCAGTGACCCGGGTTCGGTTCTGTTTACTGCCACAGTCTCACAGCTCCAGTGTCCCGGGTTCGGTTCTGTTTACTGCCACAGTCTCACAGCTCCAGTGACCCGGGTTCGGTTCTGTTTACTGCCACAGTCTCACAGCTCCAGTGTCCCGGGTTCGGTTCTGTTTACTGCCACAGTCTCACAGCTCCAGTGACCTGGGTTCGGTTCTGTTTACTGCCACAGTCTCACAGCTCCAGTGACCTGGGTTCGGTTCTGTTTACTGCCACAGTCTCACAGCTCCAGTGACCTGGGTTCGGTTCTGTTTACTGCCACAGTCTCACAGCTCCAGTGACCTGGGTTCGGTTCTGTTTACTGCCACAGTCTCACAGCTCCAGTGACCTGGGTTCGGTTCTGTTCACTGCCACAGTCTCACAGCTCCAGTGACCTGGGTTCAGTTCTGTTTACTGCCACAGTCTCACAGCTCCAGTGACCTGGGTTCAGTTCTGTTTACTGCCACAGTCTCACAGCTCCAGTGACCCGGGTTCAGTTCTGCTTACTGCCACAGTCTCACAGCTCCAAAGACCTGGGTTCGGTTCTGTTTACTGCCACAGTCTCACAGCTCCAGTGTCCCGGGTTCGGTTCTGTTTTTTGCCAAAATCTCACAGCTCCAGTGTCCCGGGTTCAGTTCTGTTTACTGCCACAGTCTCACAGCTCCAGTGACCTGGGTTCGGTTCTGTTTACTGCCACAGTCTCACAGCTCCAGTGTCCCGGGTTCGGTTCTGTTTTTTGCCACAATCTCACAGCTCCAATGTCCCGGGTTCGGTTCTGTTTTTTGCCACAATCTCACAGCTCCAGTGACCTGGGTTCGGTTCTGTTTACTGCCACATTCTCACAGCTCCAGTGACCTGGGTTCGGTTCTGTTCACTGCCACAGTCTCACAGCTCCAGTGTCCTGGGTTCGGTTCTGTTTACTGCCACAGTCTCACAGCTCCAGTGACCTGGGTTCGGTTCTGTTCACTGCCACAGTCTCACAGCTCCAGTGTCCTGGGTTCGGTTCTGTTTACTGCCACAGTCTCACAGCTCCAGTGACCTGGGTTCGGTTCTGTTTACTGCCACAGTCTCACAGCTCCAGTGTCCCGGGTTCGGTTCTGTTTACTGCCACAGTCTCACAGCTCCAGTGACCTGGGTTCGGTTCTGTTTACTGCCACAGCCTCACAGCTCCAGTGACCTGGGTTCGGTTCTGTTTACTGCCTCAGTCTCACAGCTCCAGTGACCTGGGTTCGGTTCTGTTTACTGCCACAGTCTCACAGCTCCAGTGACCCGGGTGCGGTTCTGTTTACTGCCACAGTTTCACAGCTCCAGTGACCCGCGTTCGGTTCTGTTTACTGCCACAGTCTCACACCTCCAGTGTCCCGGGTTCAGTTCTGTTTACTGCCACAATCTCACAGCTCCAGTGTCCCGGGTTCGGTTCTGTGTACTGCCACAGCCTCACAGCTCCAGTGTCCTGGGTTCGGTTCTGTTTACTGCCACAATCTCACAGCTCCAGTGTCCCGGGTTCAGTTCTGTTTACTGCCACAGCCTCACAGCTCCAGTGACCTGGGTTCGGTTCTGTTTTTTGCCACAATCTCACAGCTCCAGTGTCCCGTGTTCGGTTCTGTTTTTTGCCACTGTCTCACAGCTCCAGTGTCCCGGGTTCGGTTCTGTTTACTGCCACAGTCTCAAAGCTCCAGTGACCTGGGTTCGGTTCTGTTCACTGCCACAGTCTCACAGCTCCAGTGTCCTGGGTTCGGTTCTGTTTACTGCCGCAGTCTCACAGCTCCAGTGTCCTGGGTTCGGTTCTGTTTACTGCCTCAGTCTCACAGCTCCAGTGTCCTGGGTTCGGTTCTGTTTACTGCCACAGTCTCACAGCTCCAGTGACCCGGGTTCGGTTCTGTGCACTGCCACAGTCTCACAGCTCCAGTGACCGGGTTCAGTTCTGTTCACTGCCACAGTCTCACAGCTCCAGTGACTCGGGTTCGGTTCTGTTTACTGCCACAGTCTCACAGCTCCATGACCTGGGTTCAGTTCTGTTTACTGCCACAGTCTCACAGCTCCATGACCTGGGTTCATTTCTGCTTAATGCCACAGTCTCACCGCTCCAGTGTCCCGGGTTCAGTTCTGTTTACTGCAACAGTCTCACAGCTCCAGTGACCTGGGTTCGGTTCTGTTTACTGCCACAGTCTGACAGCTCCAGTTACCTGGGTTCAGTTCTGTTTACTGCCACAGTCTCACAGTTCCGTGACCTGGGTTCAGTTCTGTTTACTGCCACAGTCTCACCGCTCCAGTGACCTGGGTTCGGTTCTGTTTACTGCCACAGCCTCACAGCTCCAGTGACCTGGGTTCGGTTCTGTTTACTGCCTCAGTCTCACAGCTCCAGTGACCTGGGTTCGGTTCTGTTTACTGCCACAGTCTCACAGCTCCAGTGACCCGGGTTCGGTTCTGTTTACTGCCACAGTCTCACAGCTCCAGTGACCTGGGTTCGGTTCTGTTTACTGCCACAGTCTCACAGCTCCAGTGTCCCGGGTTCAGTTCTGTTTACTGCCACAATCTCACAGCTCCAGTGTCCCGGGTTCAGTTCTGTGTACTGCCACAGCCTCACAGCTCCAGTGTCCTGGGTTCGGTCTGTTTACTGCCACAATCTCACAGCTCCAGTGTCCCGGGTTCAGTTCTGTTTACTGCCACAGCCTCACAGCTCCAGTGACCTGGGTTCAGTTCTGTTTTTTGCCACAATCTCACAGCTCCAGTGTCCCGGGTTCGGTTCTGTTTTTTGCCACAGTCACACAGCTCCAGTGTCCCGGGTTCGGTTCTGTTTACTGCCACAGTCTCAAAGCTCCAGTGACCTGGGTTCGGTTCTGTTCACTGCCACAGTCTCACAGCTCCAGTGTCCTGGGTTCGGTTCTGTTTACTGCCACAGTCTCACAGCTCCAGTGTCCTGGGTTCGGTTCTGTTTTCTGCCTCAGTCTCACAGCTCCAGTGTCCTGGGTTCGGTTCTGTTTACTGCCACAGTCTCACAGCTACAGTGACCCGGGTTCGGTTCTGTTCACTGCCACAGTCTCACAGCTCCAGTGACCCGGGTTCAGTTCTGTTTACTGCCACAGTCTCACAGCTCCAGTGACCCGGGTTCGGTTCTGTTTACTGCCACAGTCTCACAGCTCCAGTGACCTGGGTTCAGTTCTGTTTACTGCCACAGTCTCACAGCTCCAGTGACTCGGGTTCTGTTCTGTTTACTGCCACAGTCTCACAGCTCCAGTGACCTGGGTTCAGTTCTGTTTACTGCCACAGTCTCACAGCTCCATGACCTGGGTTCAGTTCTGTTTACTGCCACAGTCTCACAGCTCCAGTGTCCCGGGTTCAGTTCTGTTTACTGCCACAGTCTCACAGCTCCATGACCTGGGTTCAGTTCTGTTTACTGCCACAGTCTCACAGCTCCATGACCTGGGTTCAGTTCTGCTTAATGCCACAGTCTCACCGCTCCAGTGTCCCGGGTTCAGTTCTGTTTACTGCCACAGTCTCACAGCTCCAGTGACCTGGGTTCGGTTCTGTTTACTGCCACAGTCTCACAGCTCCAGTGACCTGGGTTCAGTTCTGTTTACTGCCACAGTCTCACAGCTCCATGACCTGGGTTCAGTTCTGTTTACTGCCACAGTCACACAGCTCCATGACCTGGGTTCAGTTCTGTTTACTGCCACAGTCTCACCGCTCCAGTGTCCCGGGTTCAGTTCTGTTTACTGCCACAGTCTCACAGCTCCAGTGACCTGGGTTCGGTTCTGTTTACTGCCACAGTCTCACAGCTCCAGTGACCCGGGTTCAGTTCTGTTTACTGCCACAGTCTCACAGCTCCAGTGTCCCGGGTTCGGGTCTGTTTACTGCCACAGTCTCACCGCTCCAGTGTCCCGGGTTCGGTTCTGTTTTCTGCCACAGTCTCACAGCTCCATTGACCCGGGTTCGGTTCTGTTTACTGCCACAGTCTCACAGCTCCAGTGTCCCGGGTTCGGTTCTGTTTACTGCCACAGTCTCACAGCTCCAGTGACCCGGGTTCGGTTCTGTTGACTGCCACAGTCTCACAGCTCCAGTGTCCGGGGTTCGGTTCTGTTTACTGCCACAGTCTCACAGCTCCAGTGACCTGGGTTCGGTTCTGTTTACTACCACAGTCTCACCGCTCCAGTGACCTGGGTTCGGTTCTGTTTACTGCCACAGCCTCACAGCTCCAGTGACCCGGGTTCGGTTCTGTTTACTGGCACAGTCTCACAGCTCCAGTGACCCGGGTTCGGTTCTGTTTACTGCCACAGTCTCACAGCTCCAGTGTCCCGGGTTCGGTTCTGTTTATTGCCACAGTCTCACAGCTCCAGTGTCCCGGGTTCGGTTCTGTTTACTGCCACAGTCTCACAGTTCCAGTGTCCCGGGTTCGGTTCTGTTTACTGCCACAGTCTCACAGCTCCAGTGACCTGGGTTCAGTTCTGTTTACTGCCACAGTCTCACAGCTCCAGTGACCTGGGTTCAGTTCTGTTTACTGCCACAGTCTCACAGCTCCAGTGACCTGGGTTCGGTTCTGTTTACTGCCACAGTCTCACAGCTCCAGTGTCCCGGGTTCGGTTCTGTTTACTGCCACAGTCTCACAGCTCCAGTGTCCCGGGTTCGGTTCTGTTTACTGCCACAGTCTCACAGCTCCATTGACCCGGGTTCGGTTCTGTTTACTGCCACAGTCTCACAGCTCCATGACCTGGGTTCAGTTCTGCTTAATGCCACAGTCTCACCGCTCCAGTGTCCCGGGTTCAGTTCTGTTTACTGCCACAGTCTCACAGCTCCAGTGACCTGGGTTCGGTTCTGTTTACTGCCACAGTCTCACAGCTCCAGTGACCTGGGTTCAGTTCTGTTTACTGCCACAGTCTCACAGCTCCATGACCTGGGTTCAGTTCTGTTTACTGCCACAGTCACACAGCTCCATGACCTGGGTTCAGTTCTGTTTACTGCCACAGTCTCACCGCTCCAGTGTCCCGGGTTCAGTTCTGTTTACTGCCACAGTCTCACAGCTCCAGTGACCTGGGTTCGGTTCTGTTTACTGCCACAGTCTCACAGCTCCAGTGACCCGGGTTCAGTTCTGTTTACTGCCACAGTCTCACAGCTCCAGTGTCCCGGGTTCGGGTCTGTTTACTGCCACAGTCTCACCGCTCCAGTGTCCCGGGTTCGGTTCTGTTTTCTGCCACAGTCTCACAGCTCCATTGACCCGGGTTCGGTTCTGTTTACTGCCACAGTCTCACAGCTCCAGTGTCCCGGGTTCGGTTCTGTTTACTGCCACAGTCTCACAGCTCCAGTGACCCGGGTTCGGTTCTGTTGACTGCCACAGTCTCACAGCTCCAGTGTCCGGGGTTCGGTTCTGTTTACTGCCACAGTCTCACAGCTCCAGTGACCTGGGTTCGGTTCTGTTTACTACCACAGTCTCACCGCTCCAGTGACCTGGGTTCGGTTCTGTTTACTGCCACAGCCTCACAGCTCCAGTGACCCGGGTTCGGTTCTGTTTACTGGCACATTCTCACAGCTCCAGTGACCCGGGTTCGGTTCTGTTTACTGCCACAGTCTCACAGCTCCAGTGTCCCGGGTTCGGTTCTGTTTATTGCCACAGTCTCACAGCTCCAGTGTCCCGGGTTCGGTTCTGTTTACTGCCACAGTCTCACAGTTCCAGTGTCCCGGGTTCGGTTCTGTTTACTGCCACAGTCTCACAGCTCCAGTGACCTGGGTTCAGTTCTGTTTACTGCCACAGTCTCACAGCTCCAGTGACCTGGGTTCAGTTCTGTTTACTGCCACAGTCTCACAGCTCCAGTGACCTGGGTTCGGTTCTGTTTACTGCCACAGTCTCACAGCTCCAGTGTCCCGGGTTCGGTTCTGTTTACTGCCACAGTCTCACAGCTCCAGTGTCCCGGGTTCGGTTCTGTTTACTGCCACAGTCTCACAGCTCCATTGACCCGGGTTCGGTTCTGTTTACTGCCACAGTCTCACAGCTCCAGTGACCTGGGTTCGGTTCTGTTTACTGCCACAGCCTCACAGCTCCAGTGACCTGGGTTCGGTTCTGTTTACTGCCTCAGTCTCACAGCTCCAGTGACCCGGGTTCGGTTCTGTTTACTGCCACAGTCTCACAGCTCCAGTGACCTGGGTTCGGTTCTGTTTACTGCCACAGTCTCACCGCTCCAGTGACCTGGGTTCGGTTCTGTTTACTGCCACAGCCTCACAGCTCCAGTGACCCGGGTTCGGTTCTGTTTACTGCCACAGTCTCACAGCTCCAGTGACCCGGGTTCGGTTCTGTTTACTGCCACAGTCTCACAGCTCCAGTGTCCCGGGTTCGGTTCTGTTTATTGCCACAGTCTCACAGCTCCAGTGTCCCAGGTTCGGTTCTGTTTACTGCCACAGTCTCACAGTTCCAGTGTCCCGGGTTCGGTTCTGTTTACTGCCACAGTCTCACAGCTCCAGTGACCTGGGTTCAGTTCTGTTTACTGCCACAGTCTCACAGCTCCAGTGACCTGGGTTCAGTTCTGTTTACTGCCACAGTCTCACAGCTCCCGTGACCTGGGTTCGGTTCTGTTTACTGCCACAGTCTCACAGCTCCAGTGTCCCGGGTTCGGTTCTGTTTACTGCCACAGTCTCACAGCTCCAGTGTCCCGGGTTCGGTTCTGTTTACTGCCACAGTCTCACAGCTCCAGTGACCTGGGTTCGGTTCTGTTTACTGTCACAGTCTCACAGCTCCACTGTCCCGGGTTCGGTTCTGTTTACTGCCACAGTCTCACAGCTCCAGTGTCCCGGGTTCGGTTCTGTTTACTGCCACAGTCTCACAGCTCCAGTGTCCCGGGTTCGGTTCTGTTTACTGCCACAGTCTCACAGCTCCAGTGACCTGGGTTCGGTTCTGTTTACTGCCACAGTCTCACAGCTCCAGTGTCCCGGGTTCGGTTCTGTTTACTGCCACAGTCTCACAGCTCCAGTGACCCGGGTTCGGTTCTGTTTACTGCCACAGTCTCACAGCTCCAGTGTCCCGGGTTCAGTTCTGTTTACTGCCACAGTCTCACAGCTCCAGTGTCCCGGGTTCGGTTCTGCGTACTGCCACAGTCTCACAGCTCCAGTGTCCCGGGTTCGGTTCTGTTTACTGTCACAGTCTCACAGCTCCACTGTCCCGGGTTCGGTTCTGTTTGTGCCACAGTCTCACAGCTTCAGTGACCTGGGTTCGGTCCTGTTTACTGCCACAGTCTGACAGCTGCAGTGACCCGGGTTCGGTTCTGTTTACTGCCACAGTCTCACAGCTCCAGTGACCCGGGTTCGGTTCTGTTTACTGCCACAGTCTCACAGCTCCAGTGACCCGGGTTCAGTTCTGTTTACTGCCACAGTCTCACAGCTCCAGTGTCCTGGGTTCGGTTCTGTTTACTGCCACAGTCTCACAGCTCCAGTGACCTGGGTTCGGTTCTGTTTACTGCCACAGTCTCACAGCTCCAGTGACCCTGGTTCGGTTCTGTTTACTGCCACAGCCTCACAGCTCCAGTGACCCGGGTTCGGTTCTGTTTACTGCCACAGTCTCACAGCTCCAGTGTCCTGTTTTCAGTTCTCTTTACTGCCACAGTCTCACAGCTCCAGTGACCCGGGTTCGGTTCTGTTTACTGCCACAGCCTCACAGCTCCAGTGACCCGGGTTCGGTTCTGTTTACTGCCACAGTCTCACAGCTCCAGTGACCCGGGTTCGGTTCTGTTTACTGCCACAGCCTCACAGCTCCAGTGTCCCGGGTTCGGTTCTGTTTACTGCCACAGTCTCACAGCTCCAGTATCCCGGGTTCGGTTCTGTTTACTGCCACAGTCTCACAGCTCCAGTGACCTGGATTCGGTTCTGTTTACTGCCGCAATCTCACAGCTCCAGTGACCTGGGTTCGGTTCTGTTTACTGCCACAGTCTCAAAGCTCCAGTGACCTGGGTTCGGTTCTGTTCACTGCCACAGTCTCACAGCTCCAGTGTCCCGGGTTCGGTTCTGTTTACTGCCACAGTCTCACAGCTCCAGTGACCTGGGTTCGGTTCTGTTTACTGCCACAGTCTCACAGCTCCAGTGTCCCGGGTTCGGTTCTGTTTACTGCCACAGTCTCACAGCTCCAGTGACCTGGGTTCGGTTCCGTTTACTACCACCGTCTCACAGCTCCAGTGTCCCGGGTTCGGTTCTGTTTACTGCCACAGTCGCACAGCTCCAGTGACCTGGGTTCGGTTCTGTTTACTGCCACAGCCTCACAGCTCCAGTGTCCCGGGTTCGGTTCTGTTTACTGCCACAGCCTCACAGCTCCAGTGACCCGGGTTCGGTTCTGTTTACTGCCACAGTCTCACAGCTCCAGTGACCTGGGTTCGGTTCTGTTTACTGCCACAGTCTCACAGCTCCAGTGACCCAGGTTCGGTTCTGTTTACTGCCTCAGTCTCACAGCTCTAGTGACCCGGGTTCGGTTCTGTTTACTGCCACAGTCTCACAGCTCCAGTGTCCCGGGTTCGGTTCTGTTTACTGCCACAGTCTCACAGCTCCAGTGTCCCGGGTTCGGTTCTGTTTACTGCCACAGTCTCACAGCTCCAGTGACCTGGGTTCGGTTCTGTTTACTGCCACAGTCTCACAGCTCCAGTGACCTGGGTTCGGTTCTGTTTACTGCCACAGTCTCACAGCTCCAGTGACCTGGGTTCGGTTCTGTTTACTGCCACAGTCTCACAGCTCCAGTGTCCCGGGTTCGGTTCTGTTTACTGCCACAGTCTCACAGCTCCAGTGACCCGGGTTCGGTTCTGTTTACTGCCACAGTCTCACAGCTCCAGTGTCCCGGGTTCGGTTCTGTTTACTGCCACAGTCTCACACCTTCAGTGACCTGGGTTCGGTTCTGTTTACTGCCACAGTCTCACAGCTCCAGTGTCCTGGGTTCGGTTCTGTTTACTGCCACAGCCTCACAGCTCCATGACCTGGGTTCAGTTCTGTTTACTGCCACAGTCTCACAGCTCCAGTGACCCGGGTTCGGTTCTGTTTACTGCCACAGTCTCACAGCTCCAGTGTCCCGGGTTCGGTTCTGTTTACTGCCACAGTCTCACAGCTTCAGTGACCTGGGTTCGGTTCTGTTTACTGCCACAGTCTCACAGCTCCAGTGTCCTGGGTTCGGTTCTGTTTACTGCCACAGCCTCACAGCTCCATGACCTGGGTTCAGTTCTGTTTACTGCCACAGTCTCACAGCTCCAGTGACCCGGGTTCAGTTCTGTTGACTGCCACAGTCTCACAGCTCCAGTGTCCCGGGTTCGGTTCTGTTTACTGCCACAGTCTCACAGCTCCAGTGTCCTGGGTTCGGTTCTGTTTACTGCCACAGTCTCACAGCTCCAGTGTCCTGGGTTCGGTTCTGTTTACTGCCACAGCCTCACAGCTCCATGACCTGGGTTCAGTTCTGTTTACTGCCACAGTCTCACAGCTCCAGTGACCCGGGTTCAGTTCTGTTGACTGCCACAGTCTCACAGCTCCAGTGTCCGGGGTTCGGTTCTGTTTACTGCCACAGTCTCACAGCTCCAGTGTCCTGGGTTCGGTTCTGTTTACTGCCACAGTCTCACAGCTCCAGTGACCTGGGTTCGGTTCTGTTTACTGCCACAGTCTCACAGCTCCAGTGTCCCGGGTTCGGTTCTGTTTACAGCCACAGTCTCACAGCTCCAGTGACCTGGGTTCGGTTCTGTTTACTGCCACAGTCTCACAGCTCCAGTGACCCGGGTTCGGTTCTGTTTACTGCCACAGTCTCACAGCTCCAGTGACCTGGGTTCGGTTCTGTTTACTGCCACAGTCTCACAGCTCCAGTGACCTGGGTTCGGTTCTGTTTACTGCCACAGTCTCACAGCTTCAGTGACCTGGGTTCGGTTCTGTTTACTGCCACAGTCTCACAGCTCCAGTGTCCCGGGTTCGGTTCTGTTTACTGCCACAGTCTCACAGCTCCAGTGACCTGGGCTCGGTTCTGTTTACTGCCACAGTCTCACAGCTCCAGTGACCTGGGTACGGTTCTGTTCACTGCCACAGTCTCACAGCTCCAGTGTCCCGGGTTCGGTTCTGTTTACTGCCACAGTCTCACAGCTCCAGTGACCTGGGTTCGGTTCTGTTTACTGCCACAGTCTCACAGCTCCAGTGTCCCGGGTTCGGTTCTGTTTACTGCCACAGTCTCACAGCTCCAGTGACCTGGGTTCGGTTCTGTTTACTGCCACAGTCTCACAGCTCCAGTGACCTGGGTTCGGTTCTGTTTACTGCCACAGTCTCACAGCTCCAGTGATCTGGGTTCGGTTCTGTTTACTGCCACAGTCTCACAGCTCCAGTGACCTGGGTTCGGTTCTGTTTACTGCCACAGTCTCACAGCTCCAGTGTCCCGGGTTCTGTTCTGTTCACTGCCACAGTCTCACAGCTCCAGTGTCCTGGGTTCGGTTCTGTTTACTGCCACAGTCTCACAGCTCCGGTGACCTGGGTTCGGTTCTGTTCACTGCCACAGTCTCACAGCTCCAGTGTCCTGGGTTCGGTTCTGTTTACTGCCACAGTCTCACAGCTCCAGTGACCTGGGTTCGGTTCTGGGGACTGCCACAGTCTCACAGCTCCAGTGACCTGGGTTCAGTTCTGTTTACTACCACAGTCTCACCGCTCCAGTGTCCCGGGTTCGGTTCTGTTTACTACCACAGTCTCACCGCTCCAGTGTCCCGGGTTCGGTTCTGTTTACTGCCACAGTCTCACAGCTCCAGTGACCTGGGTTCGGTTCTGTGTACTGCCACAGTCTCACAGCTCCAGTGTCCTGGGTTGGGTTCTGTTTACTGCCACAGTCTCACAACTTCAGTGACCTGGGTTCGGTTCTGTGTACTGCCACAGTGTCACAGCTTCAGTGACCTGGGTTCGGTTCTGTTTACTGCCACAGTCTCACAGCTCCGGCGACCCGGGTTCGGTTCAGTTTACTGCCACAGTCTCACAGCTCCAGTGACCCGGGTTCGGTTCTGTTTACTGCCACAGTCTCACAGCTCCAGTGACCTGGGTTCGGTTCTGTTTACTGCCACAGTCTCACAGCTCCAGTGACCTGGGTTCGGTTCTGTTTACTGCCACAGTCTCACAGCTCCAGTGTCCCGGGTTCGGTTCTGTTTACTGCCACAGTCTCACAGCTCCAGTGACCCGGGTTCGGTTCTGTTTACTGCCACAGTCTCACAGCTCCAGTGTCCCGGGTTCGGTTCTGTTTACTGCCACAGTCTCACAGCTTCAGTGACCTGGGTTCGGTTCTGTTTACTGCCACAGTCTCACAGCTCCAGTGTCCTGGGTTCGGTTCTGTTTACTGCCACAGCCTCACAGCTCCATGACCTGGGTTCAGTTCTGTTTACTGCCACAGTCTCACAGCTCCAGTGACCCGGGTTCAGTTCTGTTGACTGCCACAGTCTCACAGCTCCAGTGTCCCGGGTTCGGTTCTGTTTACTGCCACAGTCTCACAGCTCCAGTGTCCTGGGTTCGGTTCTGTTTACTGCCACAGTCTCACAGCTCCAGTGACCTGGGTTCGATTCTGTTTACTGCCACAGTCTCACAGCTCCAGTGTCCCGGGTTCGGTTCTGTTTACTGCCACAGTCTCACAGCTCCAGTGACCTGGGTTCGGTTCTGTTTACTGCCACAGTCTCACAGCTCCAGTGACCTGGGTTCGGTTCTGTTTACTGTCACAGTCTCACAGCTTCAGTGACCTGGGTTCGGTTCTGTTTACTGCCACAGTCTCACAGCTCCAGTGTCCCGGGTTCGGTTCTGTTTACTGCCACAGTCTCACAGCTCCAGTGACCTGGGCTCGGTTCTGTTTACTGCCACAGTCTCACAGCTCCAGTGACCTGGGTACGGTTCTGTTCACTGCCACAGTCTCACAGCTCCAGTGTCCCGGGTTCGGTTCTGTTTACTGCCACAGTCTCACAGCTCCAGTGACCTGGGTTCGGTTCTGTTTACTGCCACAGTCTCACAGCTCCAGTGTCCCGGGTTCGGTTCTGTTTACTGCCACAGTCTCACAGCTCCAGTGACCTGGGTTCGGTTCTGTTTACTGCCACAGTCTCACAGCTCCAGTGACCTGGGTTCGGTTCTGTTTACTGCCACAGTCTCACAGCTCCTGTGACCTGGGTTCGGTTCTGCTTACTGCCACAGTCTCACAGCTCCAGTGACCTGGGTTCGGTTCTGTTTACTGCCACAGTCTCACAGCTCCAGTGTCCCGGGTTCTGTTCTGTTCACTGCCACAGTCTCACAGCTCCAGTGTCCTGGGTTCGGTTCTGTTTACTGCCACAGTCTCACAGCTCCGGTGACCTGGGTTCGGTTCTGTTCACTGCCACAGTCTCACAGCTCCAGTGTCCTGGGTTCGGTTCTGTTTACTGCCACAGTCTCACAGCTCCAGTGACCTGGGTTCGGTTCTGGGGACTGCCACAGTCTCACAGCTCCAGTGACCTGGGTTCAGTTCTGTTTACTACCACAGTCTCACCGCTCCAGTGTCCCGGGTTCGGTTCTGTTTACTACCACAGTCTCACCGCTCCAGTGTCCCGGGTTCGGTTCTGTTTACTACCACAGTCTCACCGCTCCAGTGTCCCGGGTTCGGTTCTGTTTACTGCCACAGTCTCACAGCTCCAGTGACCTGGGTTCGGTTCTGTGTACTGCCACAGTCTCACAGCTCCAGTGTCCTGGGTTGGGTTCTGTTTACTGCCACAGTCTCACAGCTCCAGTGACCTGGGTTCGGTTCTGTTTACTGCCACAGTCTCACAGCTCCAGTGTCCCGGGTTCGGTTCTGTTTACTGCCACAGTCTCACAGCTCCAGTGACCTGGGTTCGGTTCTGTTTGCTGCCACAGTCTCACAGCTCCAGTGACCTGGGTTCGGTTCTGTTTACTGCCACAGTCTCACAGCTCCAGTGACCTGGGTTCGGTTCTGTTTACTGCCACAGTCTCACAGCTCCAGTGACCTGGGTTCGGTTCTGTTTACTGCCACAGTCTCACAGCTCCAGTGTCCCGGGTTCTGTTCTGTTCACTGCCACAGTCTCACAGCTCCAGTGTCCTGGGTTCGGTTCTGTTTACTGCCACAGTCTCACAGCTCCGGTGACCTGGCTTCGGTTCTGTTCACTGCCACAGTCTCACAGCTCCAGTGACCTGGGTTCGGTTCTGGGGACTGCCACAGTCTCACAGCTCCAGTGACCTGGGTTCAGTTCTGTTTACTACCACAGTCTCACCGCTCCAGTGTCCCGGGTTCGGTTCTGTTTACTACCACAGTCTCACCGCTCCAGTGTCCCGGGTTCGGTTCTGTTTACTGCCACAGTCTCACAGCTCCAGTGACCTGGGTTCGGTTCTGTGTACTGCCACAGTCTCACAGCTCCAGTGTCCTGGGTTGGGTTCTGTTTACTGCCACAGTCTCACAGCTCCAGTGACCTGGGTTCAGTTCTGTTTACTGCCACAGTCTCACAGCTCCAGTGACCTGGGTTCGGTTCTGTTTACTGCCACAGTCTCACAGCTCCAGTGACCCGGGTTCGGTTCTGTTTACTGCCTCAGTCTCACAGCTCCAGTGACCCGGGTTCGGTTCTGTTTACTGCCACAGCCTCACAGCTCCAGTGACCCAGGTTCGGTTCTGTTTACTGCCACAGTCTCACAGCTCCAGTGTCCCGGGTTCGGTTCTGTTTACTGCCACAGTCTCACAGCTCCAGTGACCTGGGTTCGGTTCTGTTTACTGCCACAGTCTCACAGCTCCAGTGACCTGGGTTCGGTTCTGTTTACTGCCACAGTCTCACAGCTCCAGTGACCTGGGTTCGGTTCTGTTTACTGCCACAGTCTCACAGCTCCAGTGTCCCGGGTTCGGTTCTGTTTACTGCCACAGTCTCACAGCTCCAGTGACCTGGGTTCGGTTCTGTTTACTGCCTCAGTCTCACAGCTCCAGTGACCTGGGTTCGGTTCTGTTTACTGCCACAGTCTCACAGCTCCAGTGACCTGTGTTCGGTTCTGTTTACTGCCACAGTCTCACAGCTCCAGTGACCTGGGTTCGGTTCTGTTTACTGCCACAGTCTCACAGCTCCAGTGTCCCGGGTTCTGTTCTGTTCACTGCCACAGTCTCACAGCTCCAGTGTCCTGGGTTCGGTTCTGTTCACTGCCACAGTCTCACAGCTCCAGTGACCTGGGTTCGGTTCTGGGGACTGCCACAGTCTCACAGCTCCAGTGACCTGGGTTCAGTTCTGTTTACTACCACAGTCTCACCGCTCCAGTGTCCCGGGTTCGGTTCTGTTTACTACCACAGTCTCACCGCTCCAGTGTCCCGGGTTCGGTTCTGTTTACTGCCACAGTCTCACAGCTCCAGTGACCTGGGTTCGGTTCTGTGTACTGCCACAGTCTCACAGCTCCAGTGTCCTGGGTTGGGTTCTGTTTACTGCCACAGTCTCACAGCTTCAGTGACCTGGGTTCGGTTCTGTGTACTGCCACAGTCTCACAGATTCAGTGACCTGGGTTCGGTTCTGTTTACTGCCACAGTCTCACAGCTCCGCTGACCCGGGTTCGGTTCAGTTTACTGCCACAGTCTCACAGCTCCAGTGACCCGGGTTCGGTTCTGTTTACTGCCACAGTCTCACAGCTCCAGTGACCTGGGTTCGGTTCTGTTTACTGCCACAGTCTCACAGCTCCAGTGACCTGGGTTCAGTTCTGTTTACTGCCACAGTCTCACAGCTCCAGTGACCTGGGTTCGGTTCTGTTTACTGCCACAGTCTCACAGCTCCAGTGACCCGGGTTCAGTTCTGTTTACTGCCTCAGTCTCACAGCTCCAGTGACCCGGGTTCGGTTCTGTTTACTGCCACAGCCTCACAGCTCCAGTGACCCAGGTTCGGTTCTGTTTACTGCCGCAGTCTCACAGCTCCAGTGTCCCGGGTTCGGTTCTGTTTACTGCCACAGTCTCACAGCTCCAGTGACCCGGGTTCGGTTCTGTTTACTGCCACATTCTCACAGCTCCAGTGACCTGGGTTCGGTTCTGTTTACTGCCACAGTCTCACAGCTCCAGTGACCTGGGTTCGGTTCTGTTTACTGACACAGTCTCACAGCTCCAGTGTCCCGGGTTCGGTTCTGTTTACTGCCACAGTCTCACAGCTCCAGTGACCTGGGTTCGGTTCTGTTTACTGCCTCAGTCTCACAGCTCCAGTGACCTGGGTTCGATTCTGTTTACTGCCACAGTCTCACAGCTCCAGTGACCTGTGTTCGGTTCTGTTTACTGCCACAGTCTCACAGCTCCAGTGTCCCGGGTTCGGTTCTGTTTACTGCCACAGTCTCACAGCTCCAGTGACCTGGGTTCAGTTCTGTTTACTACCACAGTCTCACCGCTCCAGTGTCCCGGGTTCGGTTCTGTTTACTACCACAGTCTCACCGCTCCAGTGTCCCGGGTTCGGTTCTGTTTACTGCCACAGTCTCACAGCTCCAGTGACCTGGGTTCGGTTCTGTGTACTGCCACAGTCTCACAGCTCCAGTGTCCTGGGTTGGGTTCTGTTTACTGCCACAGTCTCACAGCTTCAGTGACCTGGGTTCGGTTCTGTGTACTGCCACAGTCTCACAGCTTCAGTGACCTGGGTTCGGTTCTGTTTACTGCCACAGTCACACAGCTCCGGTGACCCGGGTTCGGTTCAGTTTACTGCCACAGTCTCACAGCTCCAGTGACCCGGGTTCGGTTCCGTTTACTGCCACAGTCTCACAGCTCCAGTGACCTGGGTTCGGTTCTGTTTACTGCCACAGTCTCACAGCTCCAGTGACCTGGGTTCGGTTCTGTTTACTGCCACAGTCTCACAGCTCCAGTGTCCCGGGTTCGGTTCTGTTTACTGCCACAGTCTCACAGCTCCAGTGACCCGGGTTCGGTTCTGTTTACTGCCACAGTCTCACCGCTCCAGTGTCCCGGGTTCGGTTCTGTTTACTGCCACAGTCTCACAGCTTCAGTGACCTGGGTTCGGTTCTGTTTACTGCCACAGTCTCACAGCTCCAGTGTCCTGGGTTCGGTTCTGTTTACTGCCACAGCCTCACAGCTCCATGACCTGGGTTCAGTTCTGTTTACTGCCACAGTCTCACAGCTCCAGTGACCCGGGTTCAGTTCTGTTGACTGCCACAGTCTCACAGCTCCATGACCTGGGTTCAGTTCTGTTTACTGCCACAGTCTCACAGCTCCAGTGTCCCGGGTTCTGTTCTGTTCACTGCCACAGTCTCACAGCTCCAGTGTCCTGGGTTCGGTTCTGTTTACTGCCACAGTCTCACAGCTCCGGTGACCTGGGTTCGGTTCTGTTCACTGCCACAGTCTCACAGCTCCAGTGACCTGGGTTCGGTTCTGGGGACTGCCACAGTCTCACAGCTCCAGTGACCTGGGTTCAGTTCTGTTTACTACCACAGTCTCACCGCTCCAGTGTTCCGGGTTCGGTTCTGTTTACTACCACAGTCTCACCGCTCCAGTGTCCCGGGTTCGGTTCTGTTTACTGCCACAGTCTCACAGCTCCAGTGACCTGGGTTCGGTTCTGTGTACTGCCACAGTCTCACAGCTCCAGTGTCCTGGGTTGGGTTCTGTTTACTGCCACAGTCTCACAGCTTCAGTGACCTGGGTTTGGTTCTGTGTACTGCCACAGTCTCACAGATTCAGTGACCTGGGTTCGGTTCTGTTTACTGCCACAGTCTCACAGCTCCGCTGACCCGGGTTCGGTTCAGTTTACTGCCACAGTCTCACAGCTCCAGTGACCCGGGTTCGGTTCTGTTTACTGCCACAGTCTCACAGCTCCAGTGACCTGGGTTCGGTTCTGTTTACTGCCACAGTCTCACAGCTCCAGTGACCTGGGTTCAGTTCTGTTTACTGCCACAGTCTCACAGCTCCAGTGACCTGGGTTCGGTTCTGTTTACTGCCACAGTCTCACAGCTCCAGTGACCCGGGTTCAGTTCTGTTTACTGCCTCAGTCTCACAGCTCCAGTGACCCGGGTTCGGTTCTGTTTACTGCCACAGCCTCACAGCTCCAGTGACCCAGGTTCGGTTCTGTTTACTGCCGCAGTCTCACAGCTCCAGTGTCCCGGGTTCGGTTCTGTTTACTGCCACAGTCTCACAGCTCCAGTGACCTGGGTTCGGTTCTGTTTACTGCCACATTCTCACAGCTCCAGTGACCTGGGTTCGGTTCTGTTTACTGCCACAGTCTCACAGCTCCAGTGACCTGGGTTCGGTTCTGTTTACTGCCACAGTCTCACAGCTCCAGTGTCCCGGGTTCGGTTCTGTTTACTGCCACAGTCTCACAGCTCCAGTGACCTGGGTTCGGTTCTGTTTACTGCCTCAGTCTCACAGCTCCAGTGACCTGGGTTCGATTCTGTTTACTGCCACAGTCTCACAGCTCCAGTGACCTGTGTTCGGTTCTGTTTACTGCCACAGTCTCACAGCTCCAGTGTCCCGGGTTCGGTTCTGTTTACTGCCACAGTCTCACAGCTCCAGTGACCTGGGTTCAGTTCTGTTTACTACCACAGTCTCACCGCTCCAGTGTCCCGGGTTCGGTTCTGTTTACTACCACAGTCTCACCGCTCCAGTGTCCCGGGTTCGGTTCTGTTTACTGCCACAGTCTCACAGCTCCAGTGACCTGGGTTCGGTTCTGTGTACTGCCACAGTCTCACAGCTCCAGTGTCCTGGGTTCGGTTCTGTGTACTGCCACAGTCTCACAGCTTCAGTGACCTGGGTTCGGTTCTGTTTACTGCCACAGTCACACAGCTCCGGAGACCCGGGTTCGGTTCAGTTTACTGCCACAGTCTCACAGCTCCAGTGACCCGGGTTCGGTTCCGTTTACTGCCACAGTCTCACAGCTCCAGTGACCTGGGTTCGGTTCTGTTTACTGCCACAGTCTCACAGCTCCAGTGACCTGGGTTCGGTTCTGTTTACTGCCACAGTCTCACAGCTCCAGTGTCCCGGGTTCGGTTCTGTTTACTGCCACAGTCTCACAGCTCCAGTGACCCGGGTTCGGTTCTGTTTACTGCCACAGTCTCACCGCTCCAGTGTCCCGGGTTCGGTTCTGTTTACTGCCACAGTCTCACAGCTTCAGTGACCTGGGTTCGGTTCTGTTTACTGCCACAGTCTCACAGCTCCAGTGTCCTGGGTTCGGTTCTGTTTACTGCCACAGCCTCACAGCTCCATGACCTGGGTTCAGTTCTGTTTACTGCCACAGTCTCACAGCTCCAGTGACCCGGGTTCAGTTCTGTTGACTGCCACAGTCTCACAGCTCCAGTGTCCCGGGTTCGGTTCTGTTTACTGCCACAGTCTCACAGCTCCAGTGACCTGGGTTCGGTTCTGTTTACTGCCACAGTCTCACAGCTCCAGTGTCCCGGGTTCGGTTCTGTTTACTGCCACAGTCTCACAGCTCCAGTGACCCGGGTTCGGTTCTGTTTACTGCCACAGTCTCACAGCTCCAGTGACCTGGGTTCGGTTCTGTTTACTGCCACAGTCTCACAGCTCCAGTGACCTGGGTTCGGTTCTGTTTACTGCCACAGTCTCACAGCTTCAGTGACCTGGGTTCGGTTCTGTTTACTGCCACAGTCTCACAGATCCAGTGTCCCGGGTTCGGTTCTGTTTACTGCCACAGTCTCACAGCTCCAGTGACCTGGGCTCGGTTCTGTTTACTGCCACAGTCTCACAGCTCCAGTGACCTGGGTACGGTTCTGTTCACTGCCACAGTCTCACAGCTCCAGTGTCCCGGGTTCGGTTCTGTTTACTGCCACAGTCTCACAGCTCCAGTGACCTGGGTTCGGTTCTGTTTACTGCCACAGTCTCACAGCTCCAGTGTCCCGGGTTCGGTTCTGTTTACTGCCACAGTCTCACAGCTCCAGTGACCTGGGTTCGGTTCTGTTTACTGCCACAGTCTCACAGCTCCAGTGACCTGGGTTCGGTTCTGTTTACTGCCACAGTCTCACAGCTCCAGTGACCTGGGTTCGGTTCTGTTTACTGCCACAGTCTCACAGCTCCAGTGACCTGGGTTCGGTTCTGTTTACTGCCACAGTCTCACAGCTCCAGTGTCCCGGGTTCTGTTCTGTTCACTGCCACAGTCTCACAGCTCCAGTGTCCTGGGTTCGGTTCTCTTTACTGCCACAGTCTCACAGCTCCGGTGACCTGGGTTCGGTTCTGTTCACTGCCACAGTCTCACAGCTCCAGTGTCCTGGGTTCGGTTCTGTTTACTGCCACAGTCTCACAGCTCCAGTGACCTGGGTTCGGTTCTGGGGACTGCCACAGTCTCACAGCTCCAGTGACCTGGGTTCAGTTCTGTTTACTACCACAGTCTCACCGCTCCAGTGTCCCGGGTTCGGTTCTGTTTACTACCACAGTCTCACCGCTCCAGTGTCCCGGGTTCGGTTCTGTTTACTGCCACAGTCTCACAGCTCCAGTGACCTGGGTTCGGTTCTGTGTACTGCCACAGTCTCACAGCTCCAGTGTCCTCGGTTGGGTTCTGTTTACTGCCACAGTCTCACAGCTTCAGTGACCTGGGTTCGGTTCTGTGTACTGCCACAGTCTCTCAGCTTCAGTGACCTGGGTTCGGTTCTGTTTACTGCCACAGTCTCACAGCTCCTGTGACCCGTGTTCGGTTCAGTTTACTGCCACAGTCTCACAGCTCCAGTGACCCGGGTTCGGTTCTGTTTACTGCCACAGTCTCACAGCTCCAGTGACCTGGGTTCGGTTCTGTTTACTGCCACAGTCTCACAGCTCCAGTGACCTGGGTTCGGTTCTGTTTACTGCCACAGTCTCACAGCTCCAGTGACCTGGGTTCGGTTCTGTTTACTGCCACAGTCTCACAGCTCCAGTGACCTGGGTTCAGTTCTGTTTACTGCCACAGTCTCACAGCTCCAGTGACCTGGGTTCGGTTCTGTTTACTGCCACAGTCTCACAGCTCCAGTGACCCGGGTTCGGTTCTGTTTACTGCCTCAGGCTCACAGCTCCAGTGACCCGGGTTCGGTTCTGTTTACTGCCACAGCCTCACAGCTCCAGTGACCCAGGTTCGGTTCTGTTTACTGCCACAGTCTCACAGCTCCAGTGTCCCGGGTTCGGTTCTGTTTACTGCCACAGTCTCACAGCTCCAGTGACCTGGGTTCGGTTCTGTTTACTGCCACAGTCTCACAGCTCCAGTGACCTGGGTTCGGTTCTGTTTACTGCCACAGTCTCACAGCTCCAGTGACCTGGGTTCGGTTCTGTTTACTGCCACAGTCTCACAGCTCCAGTGTCCCGGGTTCGCTTCTGTTTACTGCCACAGTCTCACAGCTCCAGTGACCTGGGTTCGGTTCTGTTTACTGCCTCAGTCTCACAGCTCCAGTGACCTGGGTTCGGTTCTGTTTACTGCCACAGTCTCACAGCTCCAGTGACCTGTGTTCGGTTCTGTTTACTGCCACAGTCTCACAGCTCCAGTGACCTGGGTTCGGTTCTGTTTACTGCCACAGTCTCACAGCTCCAGTGTCCCGGGTTCTGTTCTGTTCACTGCCACAGTCTCACAGCTCCAGTGTCCTGGGTTCGGTTCTGTTTACTGCCACAGTCTCACAGCTCCGGTGACCTGGGTTCGGTTCTGTTCACTGCCACAGTCTCACAGCTCCAGTGACCTGGGTTCGGTTCTGGGGACTGCCACAGTCTCACAGCTCCAGTGACCTGGGTTCAGTTCTGTTTACTACCACAGTCTCACCGCTCCAGTGTCCCGGGTTCGGTTCTGTTTACTACCACAGTCTCACCGCTCCAGTGTCCCGGGTTCGGTTCTGTTTACTGCCACAGTCTCACAGCTCCAGTGACCTGGGTTCGGTTCTGTGTACTGCCACAGTCTCACAGCTCCAGTGTCCTGGGTTGGGTTCTGTTTACTGCCGCAGTCTCACAGCTTCAGTGACCTGGGTTCGGTTCTGTGTACTGCCACAGTCTCACAGATTCAGTGACCTGGGTTCGGTTCTGTTTACTGCCACAGTCTCACAGCTCCGGTGACCCGGGTTCGGTTCAGTTTACTGCCACAGTCTCACAGCTCCAGTGACCCGGGTTCGGTTCTGTTTACTGCCACAGTCTCACAGCTCCAGTGACCTGGGTTCGGTTCTGTTTACTGCCACAGTCTCACAGCTCCAGTGACCTGGGTTCAGTTCTGTTTACTGCCACAGTCTCACAGCTCCAGTGACCTGGGTTCGGTTCTGTTTACTGCCACAGTCTCACAGCTCCAGTGACCCGGGTTCAGTTCTGTTTACTGCCTCAGTCTCACAGCTCCAGTGACCCGGGTTCGGTTCTGTTTACTGCCACAGCCTCACAGCTCCAGTGACCCAGGTTCGGTTCTGTTTACTGCCACAGTCTCACAGCTCCAGTGTCCCGGGTTCGGTTCTGTTTACTGCCACAGTCTCACAGCTCCAGTGACCTGGGTTCGGTTCTGTTTACTGCCACAGTCTCACAGCTCCAGTGACCTGGGTTCGGTTCTGTTTACTGCCACAGTCTCACAGCTCCAGTGACCTGGGTTCGGTTCTGTTTACTGCCACAGTCTCACAGCTCCAGTGTCCCGGGTTCGGTTCTGTTTACTGCCACAGTCTCACAGCTCCAGTGACCTGGGTTCGGTTCTGTTTACTGCCTCAGTCTCACAGCTCCAGTGACCTGGGTTCGGTTCTGTTTACTGCCACAGTCTCACAGCTCCAGTGACCTGTGTTCGGTTCTGTTTACTGCCACAGTCTCACAGCTCCAGTGTCCCGGGTTCGGTTCTGTTTACTGCCACAGTCTCACAGCTCCAGTGACCTGGGTTCAGTTCTGTTTACTACCACAGTCTCACCGCTCCAGTGTCCCGGGTTCGGTTCTGTTTACTACCACAGTCTCACCGCTCCAGTGTCCCGGGTTCGGTTCTGTTTACTGCCACAGTCTCACAGCTCCAGTGACCTGGGTTCGGTTCTGTGTACTGCCACAGTCTCACAGCTCCAGTGTCCTGGGTTGGGTTCTGTTTCCTGCCACAGTCTCACAGCTTCAGTGACCTGGGTTCGGTTCTGTGTACTGCCACAGTCTCACAGCTTCAGTGACCTGGGTTCGGTTCTGTTTACTGCCACAGTCTCACAGCTCCGGTGACCCGGGTTCGGTTCAGTTTACTGCCACAGTCTCACAGCTCCAGTGACCCGGGTTCGGTTCCGTTTACTGCCACAGTCTCACAGCTCCAGTGACCTGGGTTCAGTTCTGTTTACTGCCACAGTCTCACAGCTCCAGTGACCTGGGTTCGATTCTGTTTACTGCCACAGTCTCACAGCTCCAGTGTCCCGGGTTCGGTTCTGTTTACTGCCACAGTCTCACAGCTCCAGTGACACGGGTTCGGTTCTGTTTACTGCCACAGTCTCACCGCTCCAGTGTCCCGGGTTCGGTTCTGTTTACTGCCACAGTCTCACAGCTTCAGTGACCTGGGTTCGGTTCTGTTTACTGCCACAGTCTCACAGCTCCAGTGTCCTGGGTTCGGTTCTGTTTACTGCCACAGCCTCACAGCTCCATGACCTGGGTTCAGTTCTGTTTACTGCCACAGTCTCACAGCTCCAGTGACCCGGGTTCAGTTCTGTTGACTGCCACAGTCTCACAGCTCCAGTGTCCCGGGTTCGGTTCTGTTTACTGCCACAGTCTCACAGCTCCAGTGTCCTGGGTTCGGTTCTGTTTACTGCCACAGTCTCACAGCTCCAGTGACCTGGGTTCGGTTCTGTTTACTGCCACAGTCTCACAGCTCCAGTGTCCCGGGTTCGGTTCTGTTTACTGCCACAGTCTCACAGCTCCAGTGACCCGGGTTCGGTTCTGTTTACTGCCACAGTCTCACAGCTCCAGTGACCTGGGTTCGGTTCTGTTTACTGCCACAGTCTCAAAGCTCCAGTGACCTGTGTTCGGTTCTGTTTACTGCCACAGTCTCACAGCTTCAGTGACCTGGGTTCGGTTCTGTTTACTGCCACAGTCTCACAGATCCAGTGTCCCGGGTTTGGTTCTGTTTACTGCCACAGTCTCACAGCTCCAGTGACCTGGGCTCGGTTCTGTTTACTGCCACAGTCTCACAGCTCCAGTGACCTGGGTACGGTTCTGTTCACTGCCACAGTCTCACAGCTCCAGTGTCCCGGGTTCGGTTCTGTTTACTGCCACAGTCTCACAGCTCCAGTGACCTGGGTTCGGTTCTGTTTACTGCCACAGTCTCACAGCTCCAGTGTCCCGGGTTCGGTTCTGTTTACTGCCACAGTCTGACAGCTCCAGTGACCTGGGTTCGGTTCTGTTTACTGCCACAGTCTCACAGCTCCAGTGACCTGGGTTCGGTTCTGTTTACTGCCACAGTCTCACAGCTCCAGTGGCCTGGGTTCGGTTCTGTTTACTGCCACAGTCTCACAGCTCCAGTGACATGGGTTCGGTTCTGTTTACTGCCACAGTCTCACAGCTCCAGTGTCCCGGGTTCTGTTCTGTTCACTGCCACAGTCTCACAGCTCCAGTGTCCTGGGTTCGGTTCTCTTTACTGCCACAGTCTCACAGCTCCGGTGACCTGGGTTCGGTTCTGTTCACTGCCACAGTCTCACAGCTCCAGTGTCCTGGGTTCGGTTCTGTTTACTGCCACAGTCTCACAGCTCCAGTGACCTGGGTTCGGTTCTGGGGACTGCCACAGTCTCACAGCTCCAGTGACCTGGGTTCAGTTCTGTTTACTACCACAGTCTCACCGCTCCAGTGTCCCGGGTTCGGTTCTGTTTACTACCACAGTCTCACCGCTCCAGTGTCCCGGGTTCGGTTCTGTTTACTGCCACAGTCTCACAGCTCCAGTGACCTGGGTTCGGTTCTGTGTTCTGCCACAGTCTCACAGCTCCAGTGTCCTGGGTTGGGTTCTGTTTACTGCCACAGTCTCACAGCTTCAGTGACCTGGGTTCGGTTCTGTGTACTGCCACAGTCTCACAGCTTCAGTGACCTGGGTTCGGTTCTGTTTACTGCCACAGTCTCACAGCTCCGGTGACCCGGGTTCGGTTCAGTTTACTGCCACAGTCTCACAGCTCCAGTGACCCGGGTTCGGTTCTGTTTACTGCCACAGTCTCACAGCTCCAGTGACCTGGGTTCGGTTCTGTTTACTGCCACAGTCTCACAGCTCCAGTGACCTGGGTTCGGTTCTGTTTACTGCCACAGTCTCACAGCTCCAGTGACCCGGGTTCGGTTCTGTTTACTGCCACAGTCTCACAGCTCCAGTGACCTGGGTACGGTTCTGTTTACTGCCACAGTCTCACAGCTCCAGTGACCTGGGTTCGGTTCTGTTTACTGCCACAGTCTCACAGCTCCAGTGACCTGGGTTCGGTTCTGTTTACTGCCACAGTCTCACCGCTCCAGTGTCCCGGGTTCGGTTCTGTTTACTGCCACAGCCTCTCAGCTCCAGTGTCCCGGGTTCGGTTCTGTTTACTGCCACAGTCTCACAGCTCCAGTGACCCGGGTTCGGTTCTGTTTACTGCCACAGCCTCACAGCTCCAGTGTCCCGGGTTCGGTTCTGTTTACTGCCACAGTCTCACAGCTCCAGTGACCTGGGTTCGGTTCTGTTTACTGCCACAGTCTCACAGCTCCAGTGTCCCGGGTTCGGTTCTGTTTACTGCCACAGTCTCACCGCTCCAGTGTCCCGGGTTCGGTTCTGTTTACTGCCACAGCCTCACAGCTCCAGTGACCCGGGTTCGGTTCTGTTTACTGCCACAGTCTCACAGCTTCAGTGACCTGGGTTCGGTTCAGTTTACTGCCACAGTCTCACAGCTCCAGTGACCCGGGTTCGGTTCTGTTTACTGCCACAGTCTCACAGCTCCAGTGACCCGGGTTCGGTTCTGTTTACTGCCACAGTCTCACAGCTCCAGTGTCCCGGGTTCGGTTCTGTTTACTGCCACAGTCTCACAGCTCCAGTGACCTGGTTCGGTTCTGTTTACTGCCACAGTCTCACAGCTCCAGTGACCTGGGTTCGGTTCTGTTTACTGCCACAGTCTCACAGCTCCAGTGGCCTGGGTTCGGTTCTGTTTACTGCCACAGTCTCACAGCTCCAGTGACATGGGTTCGGTTCTGTTTACTGCCACAGTCTCACAGCTCCAGTGTCCCGGGTTCTGTTCTGTTCACTGCCACAGTCTCACAGCTCCAGTGTCCTGGGTTCGGTTCTCTTTACTGCCACAGTCTCACAGCTCCGGTGACCTGGGTTCGGTTCTGTTCACTGCCACAGTCTCACAGCTCCAGTGTCCTGGGTTCGGTTCTGTTTACTGCCACAGTCTCACAGCTCCAGTGACCTGGGTTCGGTTCTGGGGACTGCCACAGTCTCACAGCTCCAGTGACCTGGGTTCAGTTCTGTTTACTACCACAGTCTCACCGCTCCAGTGTCCCGGGTTCGGTTCTGTTTACTACCACAGTCTCACCGCTCCAGTGTCCCGGGTTCGGTTCTGTTTACTGCCACAGTCTCACAGCTCCAGTGACCTGGGTTCGGTTCTGTGTTCTGCCACAGTCTCACAGCTCCAGTGTCCTGGGTTGGGTTCTGTTTACTGCCACAGTCTCACAGCTTCAGTGACCTGGGTTCGGTTCTGTGTACTGCCACAGTCTCACAGCTTCAGTGACCTGGGTTCGGTTCTGTTTACTGCCACAGTCTCACAGCTCCGGTGACCCGGGTTCGGTTCAGTTTACTGCCACAGTCTCACAGCTCCAGTGACCCGGGTTCGGTTCTGTTTACTGCCACAGTCTCACAGCTCCAGTGACCTGGGTTCGGTTCTGTTTACTGCCACAGTCTCACAGCTCCAGTGACCTGGGTTCGGTTCTGTTTACTGCCACAGTCTCACAGCTCCAGTGACCCGGGTTCGGTTCTGTTTACTGCCACAGTCTCACAGCTCCAGTGACCTGGGTACGGTTCTGTTTACTGCCACAGTCTCACAGCTCCAGTGACCTGGGTTCGGTTCTGTTTACTGCCACAGTCTCACAGCTCCAGTGACCTGGGTTCGGTTCTGTTTACTGCCACAGTCTCACCGCTCCAGTGTCCCGGGTTCGGTTCTGTTTACTGCCACAGCCTCTCAGCTCCAGTGTCCCGGGTTCGGTTCTGTTTACTGCCACAGTCTCACAGCTCCAGTGACCCGGGTTCGGTTCTGTTTACTGCCACAGCCTCACAGCTCCAGTGTCCCGGGTTCGGTTCTGTTTACTGCCACAGTCTCACAGCTCCAGTGACCTGGGTTCGGTTCTGTTTACTGCCACAGTCTCACAGCTCCAGTGTCCCGGGTTCGGTTCTGTTTACTGCCACAGTCTCACCGCTCCAGTGTCCCGGGTTCGGTTCTGTTTACTGCCACAGCCTCACAGCTCCAGTGACCCGGGTTCGGTTCTGTTTACTGCCACAGTCTCACAGCTTCAGTGACCTGGGTTCGGTTCAGTTTACTGCCACAGTCTCACAGCTCCAGTGACCCGGGTTCGGTTCTGTTTACTGCCACAGTCTCACAGCTCCAGTGACCCGGGTTCGGTTCTGTTTACTGCCACAGTCTCACCGCTCCAGTGTCCCGGGTTCGGTTCTGTTTACTGCCACAGCCTCACAGCTCCAGTGTCCCGGGTTCGGTTCTGTTTACTGCCTCAGTCTCATAGCTCCAGTGACCCGGGTTCGGTTCTGTTTACTGCCACAGCCTCACAGCTCCAGTGACCCAGGTTCGGTTCTGTTTACTGCCACAGTCTCACAGCTCCAGTGTCCCGGGTTCGGTTCTGTTTACTGCCACAGTCTCACAGCTCCAGTGACCTGGGTTCTGTTCTGTTTACTGCCACAGTCTCACAACTCCAGTGACCTGGGTTCGGTTCTGTTTACTGCCACAGTCTCACAGCTCCAGTGACCTGGGTTCGGTTCTGTTTACTGCCACAGTCTCACAGCTCCAGTGTCCCGGGTTCGGTTCTGTTTACTGCCACAGTCTCACAGCTCCAGTGACATGGGTTCGGTTCTGTTTACTGCCACAGTCTCACAGATCCAGTGACCTGGGTTCGGTTCTCTTTACTGCCACAGTCTCACAGCTCCAGTGACCTGTGTTCGGTTCTGTTTACTGCCACAGTCTCACAGCTCCAGTGTCCCGGGTTCGGTTCTGTTTACTGCCACAGCCTCACAGCTCCAGTGACCTGGGTTCGGTTCTGATTACTGCCACAGTCTCACAGCTTCAGTGACCTGGGTTCGGTACTGTTTACTGCCACAGTCTCACTGCTCCAGTGACCTGGGTTCGGTTCTGTTTACTGCCACAGTCTCACTGCTCCAGTGACCTGGGTTCGGTTCTGTGTACTGCCACAGTCTCACAGTTTCAGTGACATGGGTTCGGTTCTGTTTACTGCCACAGTCTCACAGCTCCAGTGTCCCGGGTTCGGTTCTGTTTACTGCCACAGTCTCACAGCTCCAGTGACCTGGGTTCGGTTCTGTTCACTGCCACAGTCTCACAGCTCCAGTGTCCCGGGTTCAGTTCTGTTTACTGCCACAGTCTCACAGCTCCAGTGACCTGGGTTCGGTTCTGTTTACTGCCACAGTCTCACAGCTCCAGTGACCTGGGTTCGGTTCTGTTTACTGCCACAGTCTCACAGCTCCAGTGACCTGGGTTCGGTTCTGTTTACTGCCATAGTCTCACAGCTCCAGTGACCTGGGTTCGGTTCTGCTTACTGCCACAGTCTCACAGCTCCAGTGTCCCGGGTTCGGTTCTGTTTACTGCCACAGTCTCACAGCTCCAGTGACCTGGGTTCGGTTCTGTTTTTTGCCACAGTCTCACAGCTCCAGTGACCTGGGTTCGGTTCTGTTTACTGCCACAGTCTCACAGCTCCAGTGACCCGGGTTCGGTTCTGTTTACTGCCACAGTCTCACAGCTCCAGTGACCTGGGTTCGGTTCTGTTTACTGCCACAGTCTCATAGCTCCAGTGACCTGGGTTCGGTTCTGTTTACTGCCACACTCTCACCGCTCCAGTGTCCCGGGTTCGGTTCTGTTTACTGCCACAGCCTCACAGCTCCAGTGTCCCGGGTTCGGTTCTGTTTACTGCCTCAGTCTCACAGCTCCAGTGACCCGGGTTCGGTTCTGTTTACTGCCACAGCCTCACAGCTCCAGTGTCCCGGGTTCGGTTCTGTTCACTGCCACAGCCTCACAGCTCCAGTGACCTGGGTTCGGTTCTGTTTACTGCCACAGTCTCACAGCTCCACTGACCTGGGTTCGGTTCTGTTCACTGCCACAGTCTCACAGCTCCAGTGTCCTGGGTTCGGTTCTGTTTACTGCCACAGTCTCACAGCTCCAGTGACCTGGGTTCGGTTCTGTTCACTGCCACAGTCTCACAGCTCCAGTGTCCTGGGTTCGGTTCTGTTTACTGCCACAGTCTCACAGCTCCAGTGACCCGGGTTCGGTTCTGTTTACTGCCACAGTCTCACAGCTCCAGTGTCCCGGGTTCGGTTCTGTTTACTGCCACAGCCTCACAGCTCCAGTGACCTGGGTTCGGTTCTGTGTACTGCCACAGTCTCACAGCTTCAGTGACCTGGGTTCGGTTCTGTTTACTGCCACAGTCTCACTGCTCCAGTGACCTGGGTTCGGTTCTGTTTACTGCCACAGTCTCACTGCTCCGGTGACCTGGGTTCGGTTCTGTGTACTGCCACAGTCTCACAGCTTCAGTGACCTGGGTTCGGTTCTGTTTACTGCCACAGTCTCACAGCTCCAGTGTCCCGGGTTCGGTTCTGTTTACTGCCACAGTCTCACAGCTCCAGTGACCTGGGTTCGGTTCTGTTCACTGCCACAGTCTCACAGCTCCAGTGACCTGGGTTCGGTTCTGTTTACTGCCACAGTCTCACAGCTCCAGTGACCTGGGTTCGGTTCTGTTTACTGCCACAGTCTCATAGCTCCAGTGACCTGGGTTCGGTTCTGTTTACTGCCACAGTCTCACAGCTCCAGTGACCTGGGTTCGGTTCTGTTTACTGCCACAGTCTCACAGCTCCAGTGTCCCGGGTTCGGTTCTGTTCACTGCCACAGTCTCACAGCTCCAGTGACCTGGGTTCGGTTCTGTTTTTTGCCACAGTCTCACAGCTCCAGTGACCTGGGTTCGGTTCTGTTTACTGCCACAGTCTCACAGCTCCAGTGACCCGGGTTCGGTTCTGTTCACTGCCACAGTCTCACAGCGCCGGTGACCCGGGTTCGGTTCTGTTTACTGCCACAGCCTCACAGCTCCAGTGACCTGGGTTCGGTTCTGTTTACTGCCACAGTCTCACAGCTCCAGTGACCCGGGTTCGGTTCTGTTTACTGCCACAGTCTCACAGCTCCAGTGACCTGGGTTCGGTTCTGTTTACTGCCACAGCCTCACAGCTCTAGTGACCCGGGTTCGGTTCTGTTTACTGCCACAGTCTCACAGCTCCAGTGACCTGGGTTCGGTTCTGTTTACTGCCACAGTCTCACCGCTCCAGTGTCCCGGGTTCGGTTCTGTTTACTGCCACAGTCTCAGCGCTCCAGTGTCCCGGGTTCGGTTCTGTTTACTGCCACAGTCTCACAGCTCCAGTGTCCCGGGTTCAGTTCTGTTTACTGCCACAGTCTCACAGCTCCAGTGACCCGGGTTCGGTTCTGTTTACTGCCACAGTCTTCCATCTTCAGTGTCCCGGGTTCGGTTCTGTTCACTGCCACAGCCTCACAGCTCCAGTGACCCGGGTTCAGTTCTGTTTACTGCCACAGTCTCACAGCTCCAGTGACCTGGGTTCGGTTCTGTTTACTGCCACAGTCTCACAGCTCCAGTGACCCGGGTACGGTTCTGTTTACTGCCACAGTCTCACAGCTCCAGTGACCTGGGTTCGGTTCTGTTCACTGCCACAGTCTCACAGCTCCAGTGTCCTGGGTTCGGTTCTGTTTACTGCCACAGTCTCACAGCTCCAGTGACCTGGGTTCGGTTCTGTTCACTGCCACAGTCTCACAGCTCCAGTGTCCTGGGTTCGGTTCTGTTTACTGCCACAGTCTCACAGCTCCAGTGACCCGGGTTCGGTTCTGTTTACTGCCACAGTCTCACAGCTCCAGTGACCCGGGTTCGGTTCTGTTTACTGCCACAGTCTCACAGCTCCAGTGTCCTGGGTTCGGTTCTGTTTACTGCCACAGTCTGACAGCTCCAGTGACCTGGTTTCGGCTCTGTTTACTGCCACAGTCTCACAGCTCCAGTGACCTGGGTTCGGTTCTGTTTACTGCCACAGTCTCACAGCTCCATGACCTGGGTTCAGTTCTGTTTACTGCCACAGTCTCACAGCTCCATGACCTGGGTTCAGTTCTGTTTACTGCCACAGTCTCACAGCTCCAGTGTCCCGGGTTCGGTTCTGTTTACTGCCACAGTCTCACAGCTCCAGTGACCTGGGTTCGGTTCTGTTTACTGCCACAGTCTCACAGCTCCAGTGTCCCGGGTTCGGTTCTGTTTACTGCCACAGTCTCACAGCTCCAGTGTCCCGGGTTCGGTTCTGTTTACTGCCACAGTCTCACAGCTCCAGTGACCTGGGTTCGGTTCTGTTTACTGCCACAGTCTCACCGCTCCAGTGACCCGGGTTCGGTTCTGTTTACTGCCACAGTCTCACAGCTCCAGTGACCTGTGTTCGGTTCTGTTTACTGACACAGTCTCACAGCTCCAGTGACCCGGGTTCAGTTCTGTTTACTGCCACAGTCTCACAGCTCCAGTGTCCCGGGTTCGGTTCTGTTTACTGCCACAGTCTCACAGCTCCAATGACCTGGGTTCGGTTCTGTTTACTGCCACAGTCTCACAGCTCCAGTGACCTGGGTTCGGTTCTGTTTACTGCCACAGTCTCACAGCTCCAGTGTCCCGGGTTCGGTTCTGTTTACTGCCACAGCCTCACAGCTCCAGTGACCTGGGTTCGGTTCTGTTTACTGCCACAGTCTCACAGCTCCAGTGACCCGGGTTCGGTTCTGTTCACTGCCACAGTCTCACAGCTCCGGTGACCCGGGTTCGGTTCTGTTTACTGCCACAGCCTCACAGCTCCAGTGTCCTGGGTTAGGTTCTGTTTACTGCCACAGTCTCACAGCTCCAGTGACCCGGGTTCGGTTCTGTTTACTGCCACAGTCTCACAGCTCCAGTGAACCGGGTTCGGTTCTGTTTACTGCCACAGTCTCACAGCTCCAGTGACCCGGGTTCGGTTCTGTTTACTGCCACAGTCTCACAGCTCCAGTGTCCTGGGTTCGGTTCTGTTTACTGCCACAGTCTGACAGCTCCAGTGACCTGGGATCGGTTCTGTTTACTGCCACAGTCTCACAGCTCCAGTGACCTGGGTTTGGTTCTGTTTACTGCCACAGTCTCACAGCTCCATGACCTGGGTTCAGTTCTGTTTACTGCCACAGTCTCACAGCTCCATGACCTGGGTTCAGTTCAGTTTACTGCCACAGTCTCACAGCTCCAGTGTCCCGGGTTCGGTTCTGTTTACTGCCACAGCCTCACAGCTCCAGTGACCTGGGTTCGGTTCTGTTTACTGCCACAGTCTCACAGCTCCAGTGTCCCGGGTTCGGTTCTGTTTACTGCCACAGTCTCACCGCTCCAGTGTCCGGGGTTTCGGTTCTGTTTACTGCCGCAGTCTCACAGCTCCAGTGACCTGGGTTCGGTTCTGTTTACTGCCACAGTCTCACCGCTCCAGTGACCCGGGTTCGGTTCTGTTTACTGCCACAGTCTCACAGCTCCAGTGACCTGTGTTCGGTTCTGTTTACTGCCACAGTCTCACCGCTCCAGTGACCCGGGTTCGGTTCCGTTTACTGCCACAGTCTCACCGCTCCAGTGTCCCGGGTTCAGTTCTGTTTACTGCCACAGTCTCACAGCTCCAGTGAACCGGATTCAGTTCTGTTTACTGCCACAGTCTCACAGCTCCAGTGTCCCGGGTTCGGTTCTGTTTACTGCCACAGTCTCACAGCTCCAATGACATGGGTTCAGTTCTGTTTACTGCCACAGTCTCACAGCTCCAGTGACCCGGGTTCGGTTCTGTTTACTGCCACAGTCTCACAGCTCCAGTGACCCGGGTTCGGTTCTGTTTACTGCCACAGTCTCACAGCTTCAGTGTCCCGGGTTCGGTTCTGTTCACTGCCACAGCCTCACAGCTCCAGTGACCCGGGTTCGGTTCTGTTCACTGCCACAGTCTCACAGCTCCAGTGTCCTGGGTTCGGTTCTGTTTACTGCCACAGTCTCACAGCTCCAGTGACCTGGGTTCGGTTCTGTTCACTGCCACAGTCTCACAGCTCCAGTGTCCTGGGTTCGGTTCTGTTTACTGCCACAGTCTCACAGCTCCAGTGACCCGGGTTCGGTTCTGTTTACTGCCACAGTCTCACAGCTCCAGTGACCCGGGTTCGGTTCTGTTTACTGCCACAGTCTCACAGCTCCAGTGACCCGGGTTCGGTTCTGTTTACTGCCACAGTCTCACAGCTCCAGTGTCCTGGGTTCGGTTCTGTTTACTGCCACAGTCTGACAGCTCCAGTGACCTGGTTTCGGCTCTGTTTACTGCCACAGTCTCACAGCTCCAGTGACCTGGGTTCGGTTCTGTTTACTGCCACAGTCTCACAGCTCCATGACCTGGGTTCAGTTCTGTTTACTGCCACAGTCTCACAGCTCCATGACCTGGGTTCAGTTCTGTTTACTGCCTCAGTCTCACAGCTCCAATGTCCCGGGTTCGGTTCTGTTTACTGCCACAGTCTCACAGCTCCAGTGACCTGGGTTCGGTTCTGTTTACTGCCACAGTCTCACAGCTCCAGTGTCCCGGGTTCGGTTCTGTTTACTGCCACAGTCTCACAGCTCCAGTGTCCCGGGTTCGGTTCTGTTTACTGCCACAGTCTCACAGCTCCAGTGACCTGGGTTCGGTTCTGTTTACTGCCACAGTCTCACCGCTCCAGTGACCCGGGTTCGGTTCTGTTTACTGCCACAGTCTCACAGCTCCAGTGACCTGTGTTCGGTTCTGTTTACTGCCACAGTCTCACAGCTCCAGTGACCCGGGTTCAGTTCTGTTTACTGCCACAGTCTCACAGCTCCAGTGTCCCGGGTTCGGTTCTGTTTACTGCCACAGTCTCACAGCTCCAATGACCTGGGTTCGGTTCTGTTTACTGCCACAGTCTCACAGCTCCAGTGACCTGGGTTCGGTTCTGTTTACTGCCACAGTCTCACAGCTCCAGTGTCCCGGGTTCGGTTCTGTTTACTGCCACAGCCTCACAGCTCCAGTGACCTGGGTTCGGTTCTGTTTACTGCCACAGTCTCACAGCTCCAGTGACCCGGGTTCGGTTCTGTTCACTGCCACAGTCTCACAGCTCCGGTGACCCGGGTTCGGTTCTGTTTACTGCCACAGCCTCACAGCTCCAGTGTCCTGGGTTAGGTTCTGTTTACTGCCACAGTCTCACAGCTCCAGTGACCCGGGTTCGGTTCTGTTTACTGCCACAGTCTCACAGCTCCAGTGAACCGGGTTCGGTTCTGTTTACTGCCACAGTCTCACAGCTCCAGTGACCCGGGTTCGGTTCTGTTTACTGCCACAGTCTCACAGCTCCAGTGTCCTGGGTTCGGTTCTGTTTACTGCCACAGTCTGACAGCTCCAGTGACCTGGGATCGGTTCTGTTTACTGCCACAGTCTCACAGCTCCAGTGACCTGGGTTTGGTTCTGTTTACTGCCACAGTCTCACAGCTCCATGACCTGGGTTCAGTTCTGTTTACTGCCACAGTCTCACAGCTCCATGACCTGGGTTCAGTTCAGTTTACTGCCACAGTCTCACAGCTCCAGTGTCCCGGGTTCGGTTCTGTTTACTGCCACAGTCTCACAGCTCCAGTGACCTGGGTTCGGTTCTGTTTACTGCCACAGTCTCACAGCTCCAGTGTCCCGGGTTCGGTTCTGTTTACTGCCACAGTCTCACCGCTTCAGTGTCCGGGGTTTCGGTTCTGTTTACTGCCGCAGTCTCACAGCTCCAGTGACCTGGGTTCGGTTCTGTTTACTGCCACAGTCTCACCGCTCCAGTGACCCGGGTTCGGTTCTGTTTACTGCCACAGTCTCACAGCTCCAGTGACCTGTGTTCGGTTCTGTTTACTGCCACAGTCTCACCGCTCCAGTGACCCGGGTTCGGTTCCGTTTACTGCCACAGTCTCACCGCTCCAGTGTCCCGGGTTCAGTTCTGTTTACTGCCACAGTCTCACAGCTCCAGTGAACCGGATTCAGTTCTGTTTACTGCCACAGTCTCACAGCTCCAGTGTCCCGGGTTCGGTTCTGTTTACTGCCACAGTCTCACAGCTCCAATGACATGGGTTCGGTTCTGTTTACTGCCACAGTCTCACAGCTCCAGTGACCTGGGTTCGGTTCTGATTACTGCCACAGTCTCACAGCTCCAGTGTCCCGGGTTCGGTTCTGTTTACTGCCACAGCCTCACAGCTCCAGTGACCTGGGTTCGGTTCTGTTTACTGCCACAGTCTCACAGCTCCAGTGACCCGGGTTCGGTTCTGTTCACTGCCACAGTCTCACAGCTCCGGTGACCCGGGTTCGGTTCTGTTTACTGCCACAGCCTCACAGCTCCAGTGACCTGGGTTCGGTTCTGTTTACTGCCACAGTCTCACAGCTCCAGTGACCCGGGTTCGGTTCTGTTTACTGCCACAGTCTCACAGCTCCAGTGACCTGGGTTCGGTTCTGTTGACTGCCACAGCCTCACAGCTCCAGTGACCCGGGTTCGGTTCTGTTTACTGCCACAGTCTCACAGCTCCAGTGACCTGGGTTCGGTTCTGTTTACTGCCACAGTCTCACAGCTCCAGTGGCCCGGGTTCGGTTCTGTTCACTGCCACAGTCTCACAGCTCCGGTGACCCGGGTTCGGTTCTGTTTACTGCCACAGCCTCACAGCTCCAGTGACCTGGGTTCGGTTCTGTTTACTGCCACAGTCTCACAGCTCCAGTGTCCCGGGTTCGGTTCTGTTTACTGCCACAGCCTCACAGCTCCAGTGTCCCGGGTTCGGTTCTGTTTACTGCCACAGTCTCACAGCTCCAGTGACCTGGGTTCGGTTCTGTTTTTTGCCACAGTCTCACAGCTCCAGTGACCTGGGTTCGGTTCTGTTTACTGCCACAGTCTCACAGCTCCAGTGACCCGGGTTCGGTTCTGTTCACTGCCACAGTCTCACAGCTCCGGTGACCCCGGTTCGGTTCTGTTTACTGCCACAGCCTCACAGCTCCAGTGACCTGGGTTCGGTTCTGTTTACTGCCACAGTCTCACAGCTCCAGTGACCCGGGTTCGGATCTGTTTACTGCCACAGTCTCACAGCACCAGTGACCTGGGTTCGGTTCTGTTTACTGCCACAGTCTCACAGCTCCAGTGACCCGGGTTCGGTTCTGTTTACTGCCACAGTCTCACAGCTCCAGTGACCTGGGTTCTGTTCTGTATACTGCCACAGTCTCACCGCTCCAGTGTCCCGGGTTCGGTTCTGTTTACTGCCGCACCCTCACAGCTCCAGTGACCTGGGTTCGGTTCTGTTTACTGCCACAGTCTCACAGCTCCAGTGACCAGGGTTCGGTTCTGTTTACTGCCACAGTCTCACAGCTCCAGTGACCCGGGTTCGGTTCTGTTTACTGCCACAGTCTCACAGCTCCAGTGACCTGGGTTCGGTTCTGTTTACAGCCACAGTCTCACAGCTCCAGTGACCTGGGTTCGGCTCTGTTTTCTGCCACCGTCTCACAGCTTCATGACCTGGGTTCAGTTCTGTTTACTGCCACAGTCTCACAGCTCCAGTGTCCCGGGTTCGGTTCTGTTTACTGCCACAGTCTCACAGCTCCAGTGACCTGGGTTCGGTTCTGTTTACTGCCACAGTCTCACAGCTCCAGTGTCCCGGGATCGGTTCTGTTTACTGCCACAGTCTCACAGCTCCAGTGTCCCGGGTTCGGTTCTGTTTACTGCCACAGTCTCACCGCTCCAGTGACCCGGGTTCGGTTCTGTTTACTGCCACAGTCTCACAGCTCCAGTGACCTGTGTTCGGTTCTGTTTACTGCCACAGTCTCACCGCTCCAGTGACCCGGGTTCGGTTCTGTTTACTGCCACAGTCTCACCGCTCCAGTGTCCCGGGTTCAGTTCTGTTTACTGCCACAGTCTCACAGCTCCAGTGACCTGGGTTCGGTTCTGTTTTCTGCCACAGTCTCACAGCTCCAATGACCTGGGTTCGGTTCTGTTCACTGCCACAGTCTCACAGCTCCAGTGTCCTGGGTTCGGTTCTGTTTACTGCCACAGTCTCACAGCTCCAGTGACCTGGGTTCGGTTCTGTTTACTGCCACAGTCTCACAGCTCCAGTGACCTGGGTTCGGTTCTGTTTACTGCCACAGCCTCACAGCTCCAGTGTCCCGGCTTCGGTTCTGTTTACTGCCACAGTCTCACAGCTCCAGTGACCTGGGTTCAGTTCTGTTTACTGCCACAGTCTCACAGCTCCAGTGACCTGGGTTCAGTTCTGTTTACTGCCACAGTCTCACAGCTCCAGTGTCCCGGGTTCAGTTCTGTTTACTGCCACAGTCTCACAGCTCCAGTGTCCTGGGTTCGGTTCTGTTTACTGCCACAGTGTCACAGCTGCAGTGTCCCGGGTTCGGTTCTGTTTACTGCCACAGTCTCACCGCTCCAGTGACCCGGGTTCGGTTCTGTTTACTGCCACTGTGTCACAGCTCCAGTGTCCCGGGTTCGGTTCTGTTTACTGCCACAGTCTCACCGCTCCAGTGACCCGGGTTCGGTTCTGTTTACTGCCACAGTCTCACAGCTCCAGTGTCCCGGGTTCGGTTCTGTTTACTACCACAGTCTCACCGCTCCAGTGTCCCGGGTTCGGTTCTGTTTACTGCCACAGTTTCACAGCTTCAGTGACCTGGGTTCGGTTCTGTGTACTGCCACAGTCTCACAGCTCCAGTGATCTGGGTTCGGTTCTGTTTACTGCCACAGTCTCACAGCTCCAGTGTCCCGGGTTCGGTTCCGTTTACTACCACAGTCTCACCGCTCCAGTGTCCCGGGTTCGGTTCTGTTTACTGCCACAGTCTCACAACTTCAGTGACCTGGGTTCGGTTCTGTGTACTGCCACAGTCTCACAGCTCCAGTGATCTGGGTTCGGTTCTGTTTACTGCCACAGTCTCACAGCTCCAGTGTCCCGGGTTCGGTTCTGTTTACTGCCACAGTCTCACAGCTCCAGTCACCTGGGTTCGGTTCTGTTTTTCTGCCACAGTCTCACAGCTCCAGTGACCTGGGTTCGGTTCTGTTTCATGCCACAGTCTCACAGCTCCAGTGTCCCGGGTTCGGTTCTGTTTACTGCCACAGTCTCACAGCTCCAGTGACCTGGGTTCGGTTCTGTTTACTGCCACAGTATCACAACTCCAGTGACCTGGGTACGGTTCTGTTCACTGCCACAGTCTCACAGCTCCAGTGACCTGGGTTCAGTTCTGTTTACTGCCACAGCCTCACAGCTCCAGTGTCCCGGGTTCGGTTCTGTTTACTACCACAGTCTCACAGCTCCAGTGACCTGGGTTCGGTTCCGTTTGCTGCCACAGCCTCACAGCTCCAGTGACCCGGGTTCGGTTCTGTTTACTGCCACAGTCTCACAGCTCCAGTGACCTGGGTTCGGTTCTGTTTACTGCCACAGTCTCACCGCTCCAGTGTCCCGGGTTCGGTTCTGTTTACTGCCACAGCCTCACAGCTCCAGTGTCCTGGGTTCGGTTCTGTTTTCTGCCACAGTCTCACAGCTCCAGTGACCTGGGTTCGGTTCTGTTTACTGCCACAGTCTCACAGCTCCAGTGACCCGGGTTCGGTTCTGTTTACTGCCACAGCCTCACAGCTCCAGTGTCCCGGGTTCAGTTCTGGGGACTGCCACAGTCTCACAGCTCCAGTGACCCGGGTTCGGTTCTGTTTACTGCCACAGCCTCACAGCTCCAGTGACCCGGGTTCGGTTCTGTTTACTGCCACAGTCTCACAGCTCCAGTGACCCGGGTTCGGTTCTGTTTACTGCCACAGCCTCACAGCTCCAGTGACCCGGGTTCGGTTCTGTTTACTGCCACAGTCTCACAGCTCCAGTGACCCGGGTTCGGTTCTGTTTACTGCCACAGTCTCACAGCTCCAGTGACCCGGGTTCGGTTCTGTATACTGCCACAGTCTCACCGCTCCAGTGACCCGGGTTCGGTTCTGTTTACTGCCACAGTCTCACAGCTCCAGTGTCCCGGGTTCGGTTCTGTTTACTGCCACAGTCTCACAGCTCCAGTGACCTGGGTTCAGTTCTGTTCAATGCCACAGTCTCACAGCTCCAGTGACATGGGTTCGGTTCTGTTTACTGCCACAGTCTCACAGCTCCAGTGACCTGGGTTCGGTTCTGTTTACTGCCACAGTCTCACAGCTCCTGTGACCCGGGTTCGGTTCTGTTTACTGCCACAGTCTCACAGCTCCAGTGACGCGGGTTCGGTTCTGTTTACTGCCACAGTCTCACAGCTTCAGTGTCCCGGGTTCGGTTCTGTTTACTGCCACAGTCTCACAGCTCCAGTGTCCCGGGTTCGGTTCTGTTTACTGCCACAGTCTCACAGCTCCAGTGACCTGGGTTTGGTTCTGTTTACTGCCACACTCTCACCGCTCCAGTGACCCGGGTTCGGTTCTGTTTACTGCCACAGTCTCACAGCTCCAGTGACCTGTGTTCGGTTCTGTTTACTGCCACAGCCTCACCGCTCCAGTGACCTGGGTTCGGTTCTGTTTACTGCCACAGTCTCACAGCTCCAGTGACCTGGGTTCGGTTCTGTTTACTGCCACAGTCTCACTGCTCCAGTGACCTGGGTTCGGTTCTGTGTACTGCCACAGTCTCACAGCTTCAGTGACCTGGGTTCGGTTCTGTTCACTGCCACAGTCTCACAGCTCCAGTGACCTGGGTTCGGTTCTGTTCACTGCCACAGTCTCACAGCTCCAGTGTCCTGGGTTCGGTTCTGTTTACTGCCACAGTCTCACAGCTCCAGTGACCTGGGTTCGGTTCTGGGGACTGCCACAGCCTCACAGCTCCAGTGACCTGGGTTCGGTTCTGTTTACTGCCACAGTCTCACAGCTCCACTGACCCGGGTTCGGTTCTGTTTACAGCCACAGTCTCACAGCTCCAGTGACCTGGGTTCAGTTCTGTTTACTGCCACAGTCTCACAGCTCCAGTGTCCCGGGTTCGGTTCTGTTTACTGCCACAGTCTCACCGCTCCAGTGACCCGGGTTCGGTTCTGTTTACTGCCACAGTCTCACAGCTCCAGTGTCCCGGGTTCGGTTCTGTTTACTACCACAGTCTCACCGCTCCAGTGTCCCGGGTTCGGTTCTGTTGACTGCCACAGTCTCACAGCTTCAGTGACCTGGGTTCGGTTCTGTTTACTGCCACAGTCTCACTGCGCCAGTGACCTGGGTTCGGTTCTGTTTACTGCCACAGTCTCACTGCTCCAGTGACCTGGGTTTAGATCTGTGTACTGCCACAGTTTCACAGCTTCAGTGCCCTGGGTTCGGTTCTGTTTGCTGCCACAGTCTCACAGCTCCAGTTACCTGGGTTCGGTTCTGTTTACTGCCACAGTCTCACAGCTCCAGTGTCCCGGGTTCGGTTCTGTTTACTGCCACAGTCTCACAGCTCCAGTGACCTGGGTTCGGTTCTGTTTTTTGCCACAGTCTCACAGCTCCAGTGACCTGGGTTCAGTTCTGTTTACTGCCACAGTCTCACAGCTCCAGTGACCCGGGTTCGGTTCTGTTCACTGCCACAGTCTCACAGCTCCGGTGACCCGGGTTCGTTTCTGTTTACTGCCACAGCCTCACAGCTCCAGTGACCTGGGTTCGGTTCTGTTTACTGCCACAGTCTCACAGCTCCAGTGACCCGGGTTCGGTTCTGTTTACTGCCACAGTCTCACAGCTCCAGTGACCTGGGTTCGGTTCTGTTTACTGCCACAGCCCCACAGCTCCAGTGACCTGGGTTCAGTTCCGTTTACTGTCACAGTCTCACAGCTCCAGTGACCTGGGTTCGGTTCTGTTTACTGCCACAGTCTCACAGCTCCAGTGACCCGGGTTCGGTTCTGTTTACTGCCACAGTCTCACAGCTCCAGTGTCCCGGGTTCGGTTCTGTTTACTGCCACAGTCTCACAGCTCCAGTGTCCCGGGTTCGGTTCTGTTTACTGCCACAGTCTCACAGCTCCAGTGTCCCAGGTTCGGTTCTGTTTACTGCCACAGTCTCACAGCTCCAGTGACCTGGGTTCGGTTCTGTTTACTGTCACAGTCTCACAGCTCCAGTGACTTGGGTTCGGTTCTGTTTACTGCCACAGTCTCACAGCTCCATTGTCCCGGGTTCGGTTCTGCTTACTGCCACAGCCTCACAGCTCCAGTGACCTGGGTTCGGTTCTGTTTACTGCCACAGCCTCGCAGCTCCAGTGTCCCGGGTTCGGTTCTGTTTACTGCCACAGTCACACAGCTCCAGTGATCTGGGTTCGGTTCTGTTTACTGACACAGTCTCACAGCTCCAGTGACCCGGTTTCGGTTCTGTTTTCTGCCACAGTCTCACAGCTCCAGTGTCCCGGGTTCGGTTCTGTTTAGTGCCACAGTCTCACAGCTCCAGTGACCCGGGTTCGGTTCTGTTTTTTGCCACAGTCTCACAGCTCCAGTGACCCGGGTTCGGTTCTGTTTTTTGCCACAGTCTCACAGCTCCAGTGACCCGGGTTCGGTTCTGTTCACTGCCACAGTCTCACATCTCCAGTGTCCTGGGTTCGGTTCTGGGGACTGCCACAGTCTCACAGCTCCAGTGACCCGGGTTCGGTTCTGTTTACTGCCACAGTCTCACAGCTCCAGTGACCCGGGTTTGGTTCTATTTACTGCCACAGTCTCACAGCTCCAGTGACCCGGGTTCGCTTCTGTTTTTTGCCACAGTCTCACAGCTCCAGTGACCCGGGTTCGGTTCTGTTTACTGCCACAGTCTCACAGCTCCAGTGACCCGGGTTCGGTTCTGTTTTTTGCCACAGTCTCACAGCTCCAGTGACACGGGATTTGTTCTGTTCACTGCCACAGTCTCACAGTTCCAGTGTCCTGGGTTCGGTTCTGGGGACTGCCACAGTCTCACAGCTCCAGTGTCCCGGGTTCGGTTCTGTTTACTGCCACAGTCTCACAGCTCCAGTGACCCGGGTTCGGTTCTGTTTACTGCCACAGTCTCACAGCTCCAGTGTCCCGGGTTCGGTTCTGTTTACTGCCACAGTCTCACAGCTCCAGTGTCCCGGGTTCGGTTCTGTTTACTGCCACAGTCTCACCGCTCCAGTGACCTGGGTTCGGTTCTGTTTACTGCCACAGCCTCACAGCTCCAGTGACCTGGGTTCGGTTCTGTTTACTGTCACAGTCTCACAGCTCCAGTGACCCGGGTTCGGTTCTGTTTACTGCCACAGTCTCACAGCTCCAGTGTCCCGGGTTCGGTTCTGTTTACTGCCACAGTCTCACTGCTCCAGTGACCTGGGTTCAGTTCTGTTTACTGCCACAGTCTCACAGCTCCAGTGACCTGGGTTCGGTTCTGTTTACTGCCACAGTCTCACAGCTTCAGTGACCTGGGTTCGGTTCTGTTTACTGCCACAGTCTCACAGCTCCAGTGACCTGGGTTCGGTTCTGTTTACTGCCACAGTCTCACAGCTTCAGTGACCTGGGTTCGGTTCTGTTTACTGCCACAGTCTCACAGCTCCAGTGTCCTGGGTTCGGTTCTGTTTTTTGCCACAGTCTCACAGCTCCAGTGACCCGGGTTCGGTTCTGTTTACTGCCACAGTCTCACCGCTCCAGTGACCCGGGTTCGGTTCTGTTTACTGCCACAGTCTCACAGCTCCAGTGTCCTGGGTTCGGTTCTGTTTACTGCCACAGTCTCACAGCTCCAGTGACCCGGGTTCTGTTCTGTTCACTGCCACAGTCTCACAGCTCCAGTGACCCGGGTTCGGTTCTGTTTACTGCCACAGTCTCACAGCTCCAGTGACATGGGTTCGGTTCTGTTTACTGCCACAGTCTCACAGCTCCAGTGACCGGGGTTCGGTTCTGTTTACTGCCACAGCCTCACAGCTCCAGTGTCCCGGGTTCGGTTCTGTTTACTGCCACAGTCTCATAGCTTCAGTGACCTGGGTTCGGTTCTGTTTACTGCCACAGTCTCACAGCTCCAGTGTCCCGGGTTCGGTTCTGTTTACTGCCACAGTCTCACAGCTTCAGTGACCTGGGTTCGGTTCTGTTTACTGCCACAGTCTAACAGCTTCAGTGAACTGGGTTCGGTTCTGTTTACTGCCACAGTCTCACAGCTCCAGTGACCTGGGTTCGGTTCTGTTTACTGCCACAGTCTCACAGCTCCAGTGTCCCGGGTTCGGTTCTGTTCACTGCCACAGTCTCACAGCTTCAGTGACCTGGGTTCGGTTCTGTTTACTGCCACAGTCTCACAGCTCCAGTGACCTGGGTTCGGTTCTGTTTACTGCCACAGTCTCACAGCTCCAGTGACCTGGGTTCGGTTCTGTTTACTGCCACAGTCTCACAGCTCCAGTGACCTGGGTTCGGTTCTATTTACTGCCACAGCCTCACAGCTCCAGTGTCCCGGGTTCGGTTCTGTTTACTGCCACAGTCTCACAGCTCCAGTGACCTGGGTTCGGTTCTGTTTACTGCCACAGTCTCACTGCTCCAGTGACCCGGGTTCGGTTCTGTTTACTGCCACAGCCTCACAGCTCCAGTGTCCCGGGTTCGGTTCTGTTTACTGCCACAGTCTCACAGCTCCAGTGTCCCGGGTTCGGTTCTGTTTACTGCCACAGTCTCACAGCTCCAGTGTCCCGGGTTCGGTTCTGTTTACTGCCACAGTCTCACAGCTCCAGTGACCTGGGTTCGGTTCTGTTTACTGCCACAGTCTCACAGCTCCAGTGACCCGGGTTCGGTTCTGTTCACTGCCACAGTCTCACAGCTCCAGTGACCCGGGTTCGGTTCTGTTTACTGCCACAGCCTCACAGCTCCAGTGTCCCGGGTTCGGTTCTGTTTACTGCCACAGTCTCACAGCTCCAGTGACCTGGGTTCGGTTCTGTTTACTGCCACAGCCTCACAGCTCCAGTGACCCGGGTTCGGTTCTGTTTACTGTCACAGTCTCACAGCTCCAGTGCCCTGGGTTCGGTTCTGTTTACTGCCACAGTCTCACAGCTCCAGTGTCCCGGGTTCGGTTCTGTTTACTGCCACAGTCTCACAGCTCCAGTGTCCCTGGTTCGGTTCTGTTTACTGCCACAGTCTCACAGCTCCAGTGACCTTGGTTCGGTTCTGTTTACTGACACAGTCTCACAGCTCCAGTTACTTGGGTTCGGTTCTGTTTACTGCCACAGTCTCCCAGCTCCAGTGTCCCGGGTTCGGTTCTGTTTACTGCCACAGTCTCACAGCTCCAGTGACCTGGGTTCGGTTCTGTTTACTGCCACAGTCTCACAGCTCCAGTGTCCCGGGTTCGGTTCTGTTTACTACCACAGTCTCACCGCTCCAGTGTCCCGGGTTCGGTTCTGTTTACTGCCACAGTCTCACAGCTTCAGTGACCTGGGTTCGGTTCTGTTTACTGCCACAGTCTCACTGCGCCAGTGACCTGGGTTCGGTTCTGTTTACTGCCACAGTCTCACTGCTCCAGTGACCTGGGTTTAGTTCTGTGTACTGCCACAGTCTCACAGCTTCAGTGACCTGGGTTCGGTTCTGTTTGCTGCCACAGTCTCACAGCTCCAGTTACCTGGGTTCGGTTCTGTTTACTGCCACAGTCTCACAGCTCCAGTTTCCCGGGTTCGGTTCTGTTTACTGCCACAGTCTCACAGCTCCAGTGACCTGGGTTCGGTTCTGTTTTTTGCCACAGTCTCACAGCTCCAGTGACCTGGGTTCAGTTCTGTTTACTGCCACAGTCTCACAGCTCCAGTGACCCGGGTTCGGTTCTGTTCACTGCCACAGTCTCACAGCTCCGGTGACCCGGGTTCGTTTCTGTTTATTGCCACAGCCTCACAGCTCCAGTGACCTGGGTTCGGTTCTGTTTACTGCCACAGTCTCACAGCTCCAGTGACCCGGGTTCGGTTCTGTTTACTGCCACAGTCTCACAGCTCCAGTGACCTGGGTTCGGTTCTGTTTACTGCCGCAGCCTCACAGCTCCAGTGACCTGGGTTCAGTTCCGTTTACAGTCACAGTCTCACAGCTCCAGTGACCTGGGTTCGGTTCTGTTTACTGCCACAGTCTCACAGCTCCAGTGTCCCGGGTTCGGTTCCGTTTACTGCCACAGTCTCACAGCTCCAGTGTCCCGGGTTCGGTTCTGTTTACTGCCACAGTCTCACAGCTCCAGTGACCTGGGTTCGGTTCTGTTTACTGTCACAGTCTCACAGCTCCAGTGACTTGGGTTCGGTTCTGTTTACTGCCACAGTCTCACAGCTCCATTGTCCCGGGTTCGGTTCTGTTTACTGCCACAGCCTCACAGCTCCAGTGACCTGGGTTCGTTTCTGTTTGCTGCCAGAGCCTCGCAGCTCCAGTGTCCCGGGTTCGGTTCTGTTTACTGCCACAGTCTCACAGCTCCAGTGATCTGGGTTCGGTTCTGTTTACTGCCACAGTCTCACAGCTCCAGTGAACCGGTTTCGGTTCTGTTTACTGCCACAGTCTCACAGCTCCAGTGTCCCTGGTTCGGTTCTGTTTAGTGCCACAGTCTCACAGCTCCAGTGACCCGGGTTCGGTTCTGTTTTTTGCCACAGTCTCACAGCTCCAGTGACCCGGGTTCGGTTCTGTTTTTTGCCACAGTCTCACAGCTCCAGTGACCCGGGTTCGGTTCTGTTCACTGCCACAGTCTCACGTCTCCAGTGTCCTGGGTTCGGTTCTGGGGACTGCCACAGTCTCACAGCTCCAGTGACCCGGGTTCGGTTCTGTTTACTGCCACAGTCTCACAGCTCCAGTGACCCGGGTTCGGTTCTATTTACTGCCACAGTCTCACAGCTCCAGTGACCCAGGTTCGGTTCTGTTTTTTGCCACAGTCTCACAGCTCCAGTGACCCGGGTTCGGTTCTGTTTACTGCCACAGTCTCACAGCTCCAGTGACCCGGGTTCGGTTCTGTTTTTTGCCACAGTCTCACAGCTCCAGTGACACGGGATTTGTTCTGTTCACTGCCACAGTCTCACAGCTCCAGTGTCCTGGGTTCGGTTCTGGGGACTGCCACAGTCTCACAGCTCCAGTGTCCCGGGTTCGGTTCTGTTTACTGCCACAGTCTCACAGCTCCAGTGACCCGGGTTCGGTTCTGTTTACTGCCACAGTCTCACAGCTCCAGTGTCCCGGGTTCGGTTCTGTTTACTGCCACAGTCTCACCGCTCCAGTGACCTGGGTTCGGTTCTGTTTACTGCCACAGCCTAACAGCTCCAGTGACCTGGGTTCGGTTCTGTTTACTGTCACAGTCTCACAGCTCCAGTGACCCGGGTTCGGTTCTGTTTACTGCCACAGTCTCACAGCTCCAGTGTCCCGGGTTCGGTTCTGTTTACTGCCACAGTCTCACAGCTCCAGTGACCTGGGTTCAGTTCTGTTTACTGCCACAGTCTCACAGCTCCAGTGACCTGGGTTCGGTTCTGTTTACTGCCACAGTCTCACAGCTTCAGTGACCTGGGTTCGGTTCTGTTTACTGCCACAGTCTCACAGCTCCAGTGTCTTGGGTTCGGTTCTGTTTTTTGCCACAGTCTCACAGCTCCAGTGACCCGGGTTCGGTTCTGTGTACTGCCACAGTCTCACCGCTCCAGTGACCCGGGTTCGGTTCTGTTTACTGCCACAGTCTCACAGCTCCAGTGTCCTGGGTTCGGTTCTGTTTACTGCCACAGTCTCACAGCTCCAGTGACCCGGGTTCTGTTCTGTTCACTGCCACAGTCTCACAGCTCCAGTGACATGGGTTCGGTTCTGTTTACTGCCACAGTCTCACAGCTCCAGTGACCGGGGTTCGGTTCTGTTTACTGCCACAGCCTCACAGCTCCAGTGTCCCGGGTTCGGTTCTGTTTACTGCCACAGTCTCACAGCTTCAGTGACCTGGGTTCGGTTCTGTTTACTGCCACAGTCTCACAGCTCCAGTGTCCCGGGTTCGGTTCTGTTTACTGCCACAGTCTCACAGCTTCAGTGACCTGGGTTCGGTTCTGTTTACTGCCACAGTCTCACAGCTTCAGTGAACTGGGTTCGGTTCTGTTTACTGCCACAGTCTCACAGCTCCAGTGACCTGGGTTCGGTTCTGTTTACTGCCACAGTCTCACAGCTCCAGTGTCCCGGGTTCGGTTCTGTTCACTGCCACAGTCTCACAGCTTCAGTGACCTGGGTTCGGTTCTGTTTACTGCCACAGTCTCACAGCTCCAGTGACCTGGGTTCGGTTCTGTTTACTGCCACAGTCTCACAGCTCCAGTGACCTGGGTTCGGTTCTGTTTACTGCCACAGTCTCACAGCTCCAGTGACCTGGGTTCGGTTCTATTTACTGCCACAGCCTCACAGCTCCAGTGTCCCGGGTTCGGTTCTGTTTACTGCCACAGTCTCACAGCTCCAGTGACCTGGGTTCGGTTCTGTTTACTGCCACAGTCTCACTGCTCCAGTGACCCGGGTTCGGTTCTGTTTACTGCCACAGCCTCACAGCTCCAGTGTCCCGGGTTCGGTTCTGTTTACTGCCACAGTCTCACAGCTCCAGTGTCCTGGGTTCGGTTCTGTTTACTGCCACAGTCTCACAGCTCCAGTGTCCCGGGTTCGGTTCTGTTTACTGCCACAGTCTCACAGCTCCAGTGACCTGGGTTCGGTTCTGTTTACTGCCACAGTCTCACAGCTCCAGTGACCCGGGTTCGGTTCTGTTCACTGCCACAGTCTCACAGCTCCAGTGACCCGGGTTCGGTTCTGTTTACTGCCACAGCCTCACAGCTCCAGTGTCCCGGGTTCGGTTCTGTTTACTGCCACAGTCTCACAGCTCCAGTGACCTGGGTTCGGTTCTGTTTACTGCCACAGCCTCACAGCTCCAGTGACCTGGGTTCAGTTCTGTTTACTGTCACAGTCTCACAGCTCCAGTGCCCTGGGTTCGGTTCTGTTTACTGCCACAGTCTCACAGCTCCAGTGTCCCGGGTTCGGTTCTGTTTACTGCCACAGTCTCACAGCTCCAGTGTCCCGGGTTCGGTTCTGTTTACTGCCACAGTCTCACAGCTCCAGTGACCTGGGTTCGGTTCTGTTTACTGTCACAGTCTCACAGCTCCAGTGACTTGGGTTCGGTTCTGTTTACTGCCACAGTCTCACAGCTCCAGTGTCCCGGGTTCGGTTCTGTTTACTGCCACAGTCTCACAGCTCCAGTGACCTGGGTTCGGTTCTGTTTACTGCCACAGCCTCACAGCTCCAGTGACCTGGGTTCGGTTCTGTTTACTGCCACAGCCTCACAGCTCCAGTGTCCCGGGTTCGGTTCTGTTTACTGCCACAGTCTCACAGCTCCAGTGATCTGGGTTCGGTTCTGTTTACTGCCACAGTCTCACAGCTCCAGTGACCCGGGTTCGGTTCTGTTTACTGCCACAGTCTCACAGCTCCAGTGACCCGGTTTCGGTTCTGTTTACTGCCACAGTCTCACAGCTCCAGTGTCCCGGGTTCGGTTCTGTTTAGTGCCACAGTCTCACAGCTCCAGTGACCCGGGTTCGGTTCTGTTTTTTGCCACAGTCTCACAGCTCCAGTGACCTGGGTTCAGTTCTGTTTACTGTCACAGTCTCACAGCTCCAGTGACCTGGGTTCGGTTCTGTTTACTGCCACACTCTCACAGCTCCAGTGTCCCGGGTTCGGTTCTGTTTACTGCCACAGTCTCACAGCTCCAGTGTCCCGGGTTCGGTTCTGTTTACTGCCACAGTCTCACAGCTCCAGTGACCTGGGTTCGGTTCTGTTTACTGTCACAGTCTCACAGCTCCAGTGAGTTGGGTTCGGTTCTGTTTACTGCCACAGTCTCACAGCTCCAGTGTCCCGGGTTCGGTTCTGTTTACTGCCACAGTCTCACAGCTCCAGTGACCTGGGTTCGGTTCTGTTTACTGCCACAGCCTCACAGCTCCAGTGACCTGGGTTCGGTTCTGTTTACTGCCACAGCCTCACAGCTCCAGTGTCCCGGGTTCGGTTCTGTTTACTGCCACAGTCTCACAGCTCCAGTGATCTGGGTTCGGTTCTGTTTACTGCCACAGTCTCACAGCTCCAGTGACCCGGGTTCCGTTCTGTTTACTGCCACAGTCTCACAGCTCCAGTGACCCGGTTTCGGTTCTGTTTACTGCCACAGTCTCACAGCTCCAGTGTCCCGGGTTCGGTTCTGTTTAGTGCCACAGTCTCACAGCTCCAGTGACCCGGGTTCGGTTCTGTTTTTTGCCACAGTCTCACAGCTCCAGTGACCCGGGTTCGGTTCTGTTTTTTGCCACAGTCTCACAGCTCCAGTGACGTGGGTTCGGTTCTGTTCACTGCCACAGTCTCACAGCTCCAGTGTCCTGGGTTCGGTTCTGGGGACTGCCACAGTCTCACAGCTCCAGTGACCCGGGTTCGGTTCTGTTTACTGCCACAGTCTCACAGCTCCAGTGACCCAGGTTCGGTTCTGTTTACTGCCACAGTCTCACAGCTCCAGTGACCCGGGTTCGGTTCTGTTTACTGCCACAGTCTCACAGCTCCAGTGACCCGGGTTCGGTTCTGTTTACTGCCACAGTCTCACAGCTCCAGTGACCCCGGTTCGGTTCTGTTTTTTGCCACAGTCTCACAGCTCCAGTGACCCCGGTTCGGTTCTGTTTACTGCCACAGTCTCACAGCTCCAGTGTCCTGGGTTCGGTTCTGTTCACTGCCACAGTCTCACAGCTCCAGTGTCCCGGGTTCGGTTCTGTTTACTGCCACAGTCTCACAGCTCCAGTGACCTGGGTTCGGTTCTGTTTACTGTCACAGTCTCACAGCTCCAGTGACTTGGGTTCGGTTCTGTTTACTGCCACAGTCTCACAGCTCCAGTGTCCCGGGTTTGGTTCTGTTTACTGCCACAGTCTCACAGCTCCAGTGACCTGGGTTCGGTTCTGTTTACTGCCACAGCCTCACAGCTCCAGTGACCTGGGTTCGGTTCTGTTTACTGCCACAGCCTCACAGCTCCAGTGTCCCGGGTTCGGTTCTGTTTACTGCCACAGTCTCACAGCTCCAGTGACCTGGGTTCGGTTCTGTTTACTGCCACAGTCTCACAGCTCCAGTGACCTGGGTTCGGTTCTGTTTACTGCCACAGCCTCACAGCTCCAGTGACCCGGGTTCCGTTCTGTTTACTGCCACAGTCTCACAGCTCCAGTGACCCGGTTTCGGTTCTGTTTACTGCCACAGTCTCACAGCTCCAGTGTCCCGGGTTCGGTTCTGTTTAGTGCCACAGTCTCACAGCTCCAGTGACCCGGGTTCGGTTCTGTTTTTTGCCACAGTCTCACAGCTCCAGTGACCCGGGTTCGGTTCTGTTTTTTGCCACAGTCTCACAGCTCCAGTGACCCGGGTTCGGTTCTGTTCACTGCCACAGTCTCACAGCTCCAGTGTCCTGGGTTCGGTTCTGGGGACTGCCACAGTCTCACAGCTCCAGTGACCCGGGTTCGGTTCTGTTTACTGCCACAGTCTCACAGCTCCAGTGACCCGGGTTCGGTTCTGTTTACTGCCACAGTCTCACAGCTCCAGTGACCCGGGTTCGGTTCTGTTTTTTGCCACAGTCTCACAGCTCCAGTGACCCGGGATTGGTTCTGTTCACTGCCACAGTCTCACAGCTCCAGTGTCCTGGGTTCGGTTCTGGGGACTGCCACAGTCTCACAGCTCCAGTGTCCCGGGTTCGGTTCTGTTTACTGCCACAGTCTCACAGCTCCAGTGACCCGGGTTCGGTTCTGTTTACTGCCACAGTCTCACAGCTCCAGTGTCCCGGGTTCGGTTCTGTTTACTGCCACAGTCTCACAGCTCCAGTGTCCCGGGTTCGGTTCTGTTTACTGCCACAGTCTCACCGCTCCAGTGACCCGGGTTCGGTTCTGTTTACTGCCACAGTCTCACAGCTCCAGTGTCCTGGGTTCGGATCTGTTTACTGCCACAGTCTCACAGCTCCAGTGACCTGGGTTCGGTTCTGTTTACTGCCACAGTCTCATAGCTCCGGTGACCCGGGTTCGGCTCTGTTCACTGCCACAGTCTCACAGCTCCAGTGTCCTGGCTTCGGTTCTGGTGACTGCCACAGTCTCACAGCTCCAGTGACCCGGGTTCGGTTCTGTTTCCTGCCACAGTCTCACAGCTCCAGTGACCTGGGTTCGGTTCTGTTTACTGCCACAGTCTCACAGCTCCAGTGATCTGGGTTCGGTTCTGTTTACTGCCACAGTCTCACAGCTCCAGTGTCCCGGGTTCCGTTCTGTTTACTGCCACAGTCTCACAGCTCCAGTGACCCGGTTTCGGTTCTGTTTACTGCCACAGTCTCACAGCTCCAGTGTCCCGGGTTCGGTTCTGTTTAGTGCCACAGTCTCACAGCTCCAGTGACCCGGGTTCGGTTCTGTTTTTTGCCACAGTCTCACAGCTCCAGTGACCCGGGTTCGGTTCTGTTTTTTGCCACAGTCTCACAGCTCCAGTGACCCGGGTTCGGTTCTGTTCACTGCCACAGTCTCACAGCTCCAGTGTCCTGGGTTCGGTTCTGGGGACTGCAACAGTCTCACAGCTCCAGTGACCCGGGTTCGGTTCTGTTTACTGCCACAGTCTCACAGCTCCAGTGACCCGGGTTCGGTTCTGTTTACTGCCACAGTCTCACAGCTCCAGTGACCCGGGTTCGGTTCTGTTTACTGCCACAGTCTCACAGCTCCAGTGACCCGGGTTCGGTTCTGTTTACTGCCACAGTCTCACAGCTCCAGTGACCCGGGTTCGGTTCTGTTTTTTGCCACAGTCTCACAGCTCCAGTGACCCGGGATTGGTTCTGTTCACTGCCACAGTCTCACAGCTCCAGTGTCCTGGGTTCGGTTCTGGGGACTGCCACAGTCTCACAGCTCCAGTGTCCCGGGTTCGGTTCTGTTTACTGCCACAGTCTCACAGCTCCAGTGACCCGGGTTCGGTTCTGTTTACTGCCACAGTCTCACAGCTCCAGTGTCCCGGGTTCGGTTCTGTTTACTGCCACAGTCTCACAGCTCCAGTGTCCCGGGTTCGGTTCTGTTTACTGCCACAGTCTCACCGCTCCAGTGACCCTGGTTCGGTTCTGTTTACTGCCACAGTCTCACAGCTCCAGTGTCCTGGGTTCGGTTCTGTTTACTGCCACAGTCTCACAGCTCCAGTGACCTGGGTTCGGTTCTGTTTACTGCCACAGTCTCACAGCTCCGGTGACCCGGGTTCGGCTCTGTTCACTGCCACAGTCTCACAGCTCCAGTGTCCTGGGTTCGGTTCTGGTGACTGCCACAGTCTCACAGCTCCAGTGACCCGGGTTCGGTTCTGTTTACTGCCACAGTCTCACAGCTCCAGTGACCTGGGTTCGGTTCTGTTTACTGCCACAGTCTCACAGCTCCAGTGATCTGGATTCGGTTCTGTTTACTGCCACAGTCTCACAGCTCCAGTGACCCGGGTTCCGTTCTGTTTACTGCCACAGTCTCACAGCTCCAGTGACCCGGTTTCGGTTCTGTTTACTGCCACAGTCTCACAGCTCCAGTGTCCCGGGTTCGGTTCTGTTTAGTGCCACAGTCTCACAGCTCCAGTTACCCGTTTCGGTTCTGTTTTTTGCCACAGTCTCACAGCTCCAGTGACCCGGGTTCGGTTCTGTTTTTTGCCACAGTCTCACAGCTCCAGTGACCCGGGTTCGGTTCTGTTCACTGCCACAGTCTCACAGCTCCAGTGTCCTGGGTTCGGTTCTGGGGACTGCCACAGTCTCACAGCTCCAGTGACCCGGGTTCGGTTCTGTTTACTGCCACAGTCTCACAGCTCCAGTGACCCGGGTTCGGTTCTGTTTACTGCCACAGTCTCACAGCTCCAGTGACCCGGGTTCGGTTCTGTTTACTGCCACAGTCTCACAGCTCCAGTGACCCGGGTTCGGTTCTGTTTACTGCCACAGTCTCACAGCTCCAGTGACCCGGGTTCGGTTCTGTTTTTTGCCACAGTCTCACAGCTCCAGTGACCCGGGATTGGTTCTGTTCACTGCCACAGTCTCACAGCTCCAGTGTCCCGGGTTCGGTTCTGTTTACTGCCACAGTCTCACAGCTCCAGTGACCTGGGTTCGGTTCTGTTTACTGTCACAGTCTCACAGCTCCAGTGACTTGGGTTCGGTTCTGTTTACTGCCACAGTCTCACAGATCCAGTGTCCCGGGTTCAGTTCTGTTTACTGCCACAGTCTCACAGCTCCAGTGAACTGGGTTCGGTTCTGTTTACTGCCACAGCCTCACAGCTCCAGTGACCTGGGTTCGGTTCTGTTTACTGCCACAGCCTCACAGCTCCAGTGTCCCGGGTTCGGTTCTGTTTACTGCCACAGTCTCACAGCTCCAGTGACCTGGGTTCGGTTCTGTTTACTGCCACAGTCTCACAGCTGCAGTGACCTGGGTTCGCTTCTGTTTACTGCCACAGCCTCACAGCTCCAGTGACCCGGGTTCCGTTCTGTTTTTTGCCACAGTCTCACAGCTCCAGTGACCGGGTTCGGTTCTGTTTTTTGCCACAGTCTCACAGCTCCAGTGACCCGGGTTCGGTTCTGTTCACTGCCACAGTCTCACAGCTCCAGTGTCCCGGGTTCGGTTCTGTTTACTGCCACAGCCTCACAGCTCCAGTGACCCGGGTTCCGTTCTGTTTACTGCCACAGTCTCACAGCTCCAGTGACCCGGTTTCGGTTCTGTTTACTGCCACAGTCTCACAGCTCCAGTGACCCGGGTTCGGTTCTGTTTTTTGACACAGTCTCACAGCTCCAGTGACCGGGTTCGGTTCTGTTTTTTGCCACAGTCTCACAGCTCCAGTGACCCGGGTTCGGTTCTGTGCACTGCCACAGTCTCACAGCTCCAGTGTCCTGGGTTCGGTTCTGGGGACTGCCACAGTCTCACAGCTCCAGTGACCCGGGTTCGGTTCTGTTTACTGCCACAGTCTCACAGCTCCAGTGACCCGGTTTCGGTTCTGTTTACTGCCACAGTCTCACAGCTCCAGTGACCCGGGTTCGGTTCTGTTTACTGCCACAGTCTCACAGCTCCAGTGATCCGGGTTCGGTTCTGTTTACTGCCACAGTCTCAGAGCTCCAGTGACCGGGTTCGGTTCTGTTTTTTGCCACAGTCTCACAGCTCCAGTGACCCGGGATTGGTTCTGTTCACTGCCACAGTCTCACAGCTCCAGTGTCCTGGGTTCGGTTCTGGGGACTGCCACAGTCTCACAGCTCCAGTGTCCCGGGTTCGGTTCTGTTTACTGCCACAGTCTCACAGCTCCAGTGACCCGGGTTCGGTTCTGTTTACTGCCACAGTCTCACAGCTCCAGTGTCCCGGGTTCGGTTCTGTTTACTGCCACAGTCTCACAGCTCCAGTGTCCCGGGTTCGGTTCTGTTTACTGCCACAGTCTCACCGCTCCAGTGACCCGGGTTCGGTTCTGTTTACTGCCACAGTCTCACAGCTCCAGTGTCCTGGGTTCGGTTCTGTTTACTGCCACAGTCTCACAGCTCCAGTGACCTGGGTTCGGTTCTGTTTACTGTCACAGTCTCACTGCTCCAGTGACTTGGGTTCGGTTCTGTTTACTGCCACAGTCTCACAGCTCCAGTGTCCCGGGTTCGGTTCTGTTTACTGCCACAGTCTCACTGCTCCAGTGACCTGGGTTCGGTTCTGTTTACTGCCACAGCCTCACAGCTCCAGTGACCTGGGTTCGGTTCTGTTTACTGCCACAGCCTCACAGCTCCAGTGTCCCGGGTTCGGTTCTGTTTACTGCCACATTCTCACAGCTCCAGTGACCTGGGTTCGGTTCTGTTTGCTGCCACAGTCTCACAGCTCCAGTGACCTGGGTTCGGTTCTGTTTACTGCCACAGCCTCACAGCTCCAGTGACCCGGGTTCCGTTCTGTTTACTGCCACAGTCTCACAGCTCCAGTGACCCGGTTTCGGTTCTGTTTACTGCCACAGTCTCACAGCTCCAGTATCCAGGGTTCGGTTCTGTTTACTGCCACAGTCTCACAGCTCCAGTGACCCGGGTTCGGTTCTGTTTTTTGCCACAGTCTCACAGCTCCAGTGACCCGGGTTCGGTTCTGTTTTTTGCCACAGTCTCACAGCTCCAGTGACCCGGGTTCGGTTCTGTTCACTGCCACAGTCTCACAGCTCCAGTGTCCTGGGTTCGGTTCTGGGGACTGCCACAGTCTCACAGCTCCAGTGACCCGGGTTCGGTTCTGTTTACTGCCACAGTCTCACAGCTCCAGTGACCCGGGTTCGGTTCTGTTTACTGCCACAGTCTCACAGCTCCAGTGACCCGGGTTCGGTTCTGTTTACCGCCACAGTCTCACAGCTCCGGTGATCCGGGTTCGGTTCTGTTTACTGCCACAGTCTCAGAGCTCCAGTGACCCGGGTTCGGTTCTGTTTTTTGCCACAGTCTCACAGCTCCAGTGACCCGGGATTGGTTCTGTTCACTTCCACAGTCTCACAGCTCCAGTGTCCTGGGTTCGGTTCTGGGGACTGCCACAGTCTCACAGCTCCAGTGTCCCGGGTTCGGTTCTGTTTACTGCCACAGTCTCACAGCTCCAGTGACCCGGGTTCGGTTCTGTTTACTGCCACAGTCTCACAGCTCCAGTGTCCCGGGTTCGGTTCTGTTTACTGCCACAGTCTCACAGCTCCAGTGTCCCGGGTTCGGTTCTGTTTACTGCCACAGTCTCACCGCTCCAGTGATCCGGGTTCGGTTCTGTTTACTGCCACAGTCTCACAGCTCCAGTGTCCTGGGTTCGGTTCTGTTTACTGCCACAGTCTCACAGCTCCAGTGACCTGGGTTCGGTTCTGTTTACTGCCACAGTCTCACAGCTCCGGTGACCCGGGTTCGGCTCTGTTCACTGCCACAGTCTCACAGCTCCAGTGTCCTGGGTTCGGTTCTGGTGACTGCCACAGTCTCACAGCTCCAGTGACCCGGGTTCGGTTCTGTTTACTGCCAGAGTCTCACAGCTCCAGTGACCTGGGTTCGTTTCTGTTTACTGCCACAGTCTCACAGCTCCAGTGACCTGGGTTCGGTTCGGTTTACTGCCACAGTCTCACAGCTCCAGTGTCCCGGGTTCGGTTCTGTTTACTGCCACAGTCTCACAGCTCCAGTGACCTGGGTTCGGTTCTGTCTACTGCCACAGTCTCACAGCTCCAGTGTCCCGGGTTCGGTTCTGTTTACTGCCACAGTCTCACAGCTCCAGTGACCCGGGTTCGGTTCTGTTTACTGCCACAGTCTCACAGCTCCAGTGACCCGGGTTCGGTTCTGTTTACTGCCACAGTCTCACAGCTCCGGTGACCCGGGTTCGGTTCTGTTTACTGCCACAGTCTCACAGCTCCAGTGACCCGGGTCCGGTTCTGTTTACTGCCACAGTCTCACAGCTCCAATGTCCCGGGTTCGGTTCTGTTTACTGCCACAGTCACACCGCTCCAGTGACCCGGGTTCGGTTCTGTTTACTGCCACAGTCTCACAGCTCCAGTGTCCTGGGTTCGGTTCTGTTTACTGCCACAGTCTCACAGCTCCAGTGACCTGGGTTCGGTTCTGTTTACTGCCACAGTCTCACAGCTCCAGTGTCCCGGGTTCGGTTCTGTTTACTGCCACAGTCTCACAGCTCCAGTGTCCTGGGTTCGGTTCTGTTTACTGCCACAGTCTCACAGCTCCAGTGACCCGGGTTCGGTTCTGTTTACTGCCACAGTCTCACAGCTCCAGTGTCCTGGGTTCGGTTCTGTTTACTGCCACAGTCTCACAGCTCCAGTGACCTGGGTTCGGTTCTGTTTACTGCCACAGTCTCACAGCTCCAGTGTCCCGGGTTCGGTTCTGTTTACTGCCACAGTCTCACAGCTCCAGTGACCTGGGTTCGGTTCTGGGGACTGCCACACTCTCACAGCTCCAGTGTCCCGGGTTCGGTTCTGTTTACTGCCACAGTCTCACAGCTCCATTGACCTGGGTTCGGTTCTGTTTACTGCCACAATCTCACAGCTCCAGTGACCTGGGTTCGGTTCTGTTTACTGCCACAGTCTCACAGCTCCAGTGTCCCGGGTTCGGTTCTGCGTACTGCCACAGTCTCACAGCTCCGGTGACCCGGGTTCGGTTCTGTTTACTGCCACAGCCTCACAGCTCCAGTGATCCGGGTTCGGTTCTCTTTACTGCCACAGTCTCACAGCTCCAGTGACCTGGGTTCGGTTCTGTTTACTGCCACAGTCTCACAGCTCCAGTGTCCCGGGTTCGGTTCTGTTTACTGCCACAGCCTCACAGCTCCAGTGACCCGGGTTCGGTTCTGTTTACTGCCACAGTCTCACAGCTCCAGTGTCCCGGGTTCAGTTCTGTTTACTGCCACAGTCTCACAGCTCCGGTGAGCCGGGTTCGGTTCTGTTTACTGCCACAGTCTCACAGCTCCAGTGACCTGGGTTCGGTTCTGTTTACTGCCACAGTCTCACAGCTCCAGTGACCTGGGTTCGGTTCTGTTTACTGCCTGAGTCTCACAGCTCCAGTGTCCCGGGTTCGGTTCTGTTTACTGCCACAGTCTCACAGCTCCAGTGACCCGGGTTTGGTTCTGTTTACTGCCACAGCCTCACAGCTCCAGTGACCAGGGTTCGGTTCTGTTTACTGCCACAGCCTCACAGCTCCAGTGTCCCGGGTTCGGTTCTGTTTACTGCCACAGCCTCACAGCTCCAGTGACCTGGGTTCGGTTCTGTTTACTGCCACAGTCTCACAGCTCCAGTGACCCGGCTTCGGTTCTGTTTACTGCCACAGTCTCACAGCTCCAGTGACCTGGGTTCGGTTCTGTTTACTGTCACAGTCTCACAGCTCCAGTGACCCGGGTTCGGTTCTGTTTACTGCCACAGTCTCACAGCTCCAGTGACCTGGGTTCGGTTCTGTTTACTTCCACAGTCTCACAGCTCCAGTGACCCGGGTTCGGTTCTGTTTACTGCCACAGCCTCACAGCTCCAGTGACCTGGGGTCGGTTCTGTTTACTGCCACAGCCTCACAGCTCCAGTGATCTGGGTTCTGTTCTGCGTACTGCCACAGCCTCACAGCTCCAGTGACCCGGGTTCGGTTCTGTATACTGCCACAGCCTCACAGCTCCAGTGACCCGGATTCAGTTCTATTTACTGCCACAGTCTCACAGCTCCAGTGACCTGGGTTCGGTTCTGTTTACTGCCACAGCCTCACAGCTCCAGTGACCTGGGTTCGGTTCTGTTTACTGCCACAGTCTCACTGCTCCAGTGACCTGGGTTCGGTTCTGCGTACTGCCACAGTCTCACAGCTCCAGTGACCTGGGTTCGGTTCTGCGTACTGCCACAGTCTCACAGCTCCAGTGACCTGGGTTCGGTTCTGTTTACTGCCACAGCCTCACAGCTCCAGTGACCTGGTTTCGGTTCTGTTTACTGCCACAGTCTCACAGCTCCAGTGACCTGGGTTCGGTTCTGTTTACTGCCACAGCCTCACAGCTCCAGTGACCTGGGTTCGGTTCTGTTTACTGCCACAGCCTCACAGCTCCAGTGACCTGGGTTCGGTTCTGTTTACTGCCACAGTCTCACAGCTCCAGTGACCTGGGTTCGGTTCTGTTTACTGCCACAGTCTCACAGCTCCAGTGACCTGGGTTCGGTTCTGTTTACTGCCACAGCCTCACAGCTCCAGTATCCCGGGTTCTGTTCTGGGTGCTGCCTGTGTGGAGTTTGCAAGTTTTGCCTGTGACCATGTGGGTTTCTGCCGGGTGCTCTGGTTTCCTCCCACAGACAAAGACTTGCAGTTTGATTGATAAATTGGCCATTGTAAATGTCCCTAGTCTCGTTAGGTGGTTGGAGGATGGTGGGGATGTGGTAGGGAATATGGGATTAATGTACGATATATAAATGGGTGGCTGTTGGTCAGCACAGACTCGATGGGCCAAAGGGTCTGTTTCAGTGCAGTATCTCTGATTCTCTTTGTGTAAAGACTTTTCATCCATTTTACACAGACAGATATTTGTCTTCATTGTTAGGATGTGTCTGTCACTAGACCAGCAGATATTGTCCATCCCCAGTTGTCCATTGAGAAGGTGATGCTGGTCCATTACCTTGAACCTCTGCAGTATGTGTGGTGAAGGTCATCTCACAATGGTGTTGGAGAAGGAGTTACAGCATTTTCACCCAGTCATGATGAAGGAAAGGTGATATATGTCCAACACAACAACAACTTGTATTTATATAGCACCATTAATGTCAGTACATGTTCCAAGACACTCCTCTCCACCACTCCCCTCCCCCACTCCCCTCCCCAACACCCCTACCCCACTCCCCTCCCCCACTCCCCTCCCCAACACCCCTACCCCACTCCCCTCCCCCACTCCCCTCCCCAACACCCCTCCCCAACACCCCTACCCCACTCCACTCCCCCACTCCCCTCCCCAACACCCCTACCCCACTCCCCTCCCCCACTCCCCTCCCCCACTCCACTCCCCCACTCCACTCCCCCACTCCCCTCCCCCACTCCCCTCCCCCACTCCCCTACCCCACTCCACTCCCCCACTCCCCTCCCCAACACCCCTACCCCACTCCCCTCCCCCACTCCCATCCCTCACTCCCCACCCACACTCCCCTCCCCCACTCCCCTCCCCAACACCCCTACCCCACTCCCATCCCCAACACCCCTACCCCACTCCCCTCCCCCACTCCACTCCCCCACTCTACTCCTCCCACTCCACTTCCCCACAGCGCAATATCACTCCCCTCCCCCACTCCCATCCCCAACACCCCTACCCCACTCCCCTCCCCCACTTCCCTCCCGCACTCCCCTCCCCAACACCCCTACCCCACTCCCCTCCCCCACTCCACTCCCCCACTCCACTCCCCCACTCCCCTCCCCCACTCCCCTCCCCCACTCCCCTCCCCAACACCCCTCCCCCACTCCCCTCCCCAACACCCCTACCCCACTCCCCTCCCCCACTCCACTCCCCCACTCCACTCCCCCACTCCCCTCCCCATTCCCCTCCCCAACACCCCTCCCCCACTCCCCTCCCCCACTCCACTCCCCCACTCCCCTCCCCAACACCCCTACCCCACTCCCCTCCCACACTCCCCTCCCACACTCCCCTCCCCCACTCCACTCCCCCACTCCACTCCCCCACTCCTCTCCACCACTCCCCTCCCCCATTCCCCTCCCCAACACCCCTACCCCACTCCCATCCCCAACACCCCTACCCCACTCCCCTCCCCCACTCCACTCCCCCACTCTACTCCTCCCACTCCACTTCCCCACAGCGCAATATCACTCCCCTCCCCCACTCCCATCCCCAACACCCCTACCCCACTCCCCTCCCACACTCCCCTCCCCAACACCCCTACCCCACTCCCCTCCCCCACACCCCTACCCCACTCCCCTCCACCACTCCCCTCCCCCATTCCCCTCCCCAACACCCCTACCCCACTCCCATCCCCAACACCCCTACACCACTCCCCTCCCCCACTCCACTCCCCCACTCTACTCCTCCCACTCCACTTCCCCATAGCGCAATATCACTCCCCTCCCCCACTCCCATCCCCAACACCCCTACCCCACTCCCCTCCCACACTCCCCTCCCCCACTCCAATCCCCCTTCCCCTCCACCACTCCCCTACCCCACAGCCCTCCCCCGCTCCCCTCCCCACACCCCTCCCCAAACTCCCTCCCTCACACCCCTCCCCCACTCCCCTACTCCACTCCCCTCACCAGCTCCCCTCCCCCACTCCCCTATGTCAATCCCCTCCCCCACTCCCCTACACCACTCCCATCCCCCACTCGCCTCCCAAACTTCCCTACTCCACTCCGCTCCCCAAACCCCCTCCCCTATTCCCCCACCCATATCCCCTCTCCAGCTCCCCTTACCCACTCCCCTCCCCTACTCCCCTGCCCCACTCACATCCCTAACTCCCCTCCCCCACTCCCCTCCCCCACTCCACTCCCCAACACCCCTACCCCACTCCCCTCCCCCACTCCCATCCCCAACACCCCTACCCCACTCCCCTCCCCCACTCCCTTCCCCAACACCCCTCCCGCACTCCCCACCCCCACTCCCCTGCACCATTCCTCTCCACCACTCCCCTACCCCACAGCCCTCCCCCACTCACCTCCCCCACTCCCCTCCCCCACTCCTCTCCCCCACTACCCTCCCCCACTCCACTTCTCCCACTCCACTTCCCCACATCACTATATCACTCCCCTCCCACACTCCCCTCCCCCACTCACCTCCCCCACTCCAATCCCTCATTCCCCTCCCCCACTCCCTTCCCCAACACCCCTCCCGCACTCCCCACCCCCACTCCCCTGCACCATTCCCCTACCCCACTCCCCTACCCCACTCCCCTCTCCAGCTCCCCGCCCCCACTCCCCTATGTCAATCCCCTCCCCCACTCCCCTACACCACTCCCTTCCCCCACTCGCCTCCCAAACTTCCCTACTCCACTCCGCTCCCCAAACCCCCTCCCCTATTCCCCTACCCATATCCCCTCCCCAGCTCCCCTTACCCACTCCCCTCCCCCACTCCCCTCCCCCCTCACCTCCCCAACTCCCCTCACTAAGTCCTCCCACTCACCTCCCCCACTCCCCTCCCTAAATCCCCTCCCTCACTCCCCTACCCCACTCACGTCACCAACTTCCCTCCCCCACTCCCCTCCCCCACTCATCTCCCCAACTCCCCCCAACAACTCCCTCCCACTCACCTCCCCCACTCCCCTCCCTAACTCCCCTCCCCAACTCCCCGACGCGACTCACCTCCCGAAATCTGCACGCCAACTCCCCTCCCCAACTCACCTTCCCAACTCCCTCCCACTCACCTGCATAACTCCCCTCCCCCACTCCCCACCCCCTCACCTCCACAACTCCACTCACTAACTCCCTCCCACTCACCTCCCCCACTCCCCTCCCTAACTCCCCTCCCTCACTCCCCTCCCCCACATCTCCCCAACTCCCCCCAACAACTCCCTCCTACTCACCTCCCCCACTCCCCTCCCTAACTCCCCTCCCCAACTCCCCTTACCCACTCACCTGCCCAACTCCCTCCCACTCACCTCCCCCACTCCCCTATCCCACTCCAATCCACCGCTCACCCCCACTCTCCACCCCCACTCCCCTACCCCACTGCACTCCCCAGCTCCCATTTCCCACTCCCCGCCCCAACTCCCCTACCCCACTCCCCTCCCGCACTCCCCTATATCACACCCCTCCCCCACTCCACTACCCCACTCCCCTCACCAGATCCCTTCCCCCACTCCCCTCTGTCATTCTCCTCCCCCCTCCCCTTCACCACTCCCATTCCCCACTCGCCTCCCAAACTTCAATACTCCACTCCGCTCCCCTCCCCAAACCCACGCCCCCATTCCCCTACCCAAATCCCCTCCCCAGCACCCCTTACCCACTCCCCTCCCCCACTCCCCTACCCCAACTCCCCTCCCCCATTCACCTTCCCAACTGCCTCCCACTCCCCTCCCTATCTCCCCTCCCTCACTCCCCTACCCCTCTCAGATCACCAACTTCCCTCCCCCATTCCCCTCCCCCACTCATCTCCCCAACTCTCCCCACCAACTCCCTCCCACTGACCTCCCCCACTCCTCTCCCTAACTCCCCTCCCTCACACCCCTCCCCAACTCCCCTCACTCACTCCCCTGCCCAACTCCCTCCCACTCACGGTCCCCACTCCCCTATCCCACTCCCCTCCCCCGCTCACCCCCACTCTCCACCCCCACTCCCCGACCCCACTGCGCTCCCCAGCTCCCCTTGCCCACTCCCCGCCCCAACTCCCCTACCCCACTCCCCTCCCCCACTCGCATATATCACACCCCTCCCCCACTCCCCGACACCACTCTCATCCCCCACTCGCCTCCCAAACATCCCTACTCCACTCCGCTCCCCAAACACCCTCCCCCATTCCCCTACCCAAATCCCATCCCCAGCTCCCCTTACCCACTCCACTCCCCCACACCCCAACCCCACTCACATCCCTAACTCCGCAAGCCCACTCCCCTCCACCACTCACCTCCCCAACTCCCCTCACCAACTCCCTCCCACTCACCTCCTTAACTCCCCTCCCTAACTCGCCTCCCCCACTCCCCTCCCACTCACCTCCCCCACTCCCCTCCCTAACTCCCCTCCCTCACTCCCTCACCCCACTCCCCTCCCTAACTCCCCTCCCTCACTCCCCCACCCCCCTTACCTCCCCAATCCCCCTCACCAACTCCCTCCCCCTCACCTCACCAACTCCCCTCACTAACTCCCTCTCACTCACCTCCCCCACTCCCCTCCTCTCCACTCCCCTCCCATACTCGCCTCCCAAACTGCCCTCCTCCATTCCGCTCCCCAACCCCCCTCCCCCATTCCCCTACCCCACTCCCCTCCCCAACTCCCCTCCCCCAACCGCCCTCAACCACTACCCTACATCACTCCCATCCCCCACTCCCCTTCCATTCCCCTACCCCACACCCCTCCCCCACTCCCCTTCCACACCCCTGCCCCACTCCACTTTCACTTCCCTTCCCCAGTCCCCTTCCAACTCCCCTCCCCCAATCTCCTTCCCACTCCCCTCGCCCACTCCCCTTCAGCTCCCCACCCCCACTCCCCTCGCCCACTCCCCTTCCACTCACATCCCCCAATCCCATTCCCACTCCCCTCCCTCACTCCCCTTCTCACACCCCTTTGCACTCCCCTCCCCCACTCTCTACCCCACTCCCCTACCCAAACTCCCTCCCCCACACCCCTGCCCCACTTCCCTACCCCACTCAGCTCACCAGCTCCCCTCCCCCACTCCCCTATGTCATTCCCCTCCCCCACTCCCCTACACCACTCCCATCATCCACTCGCAACCCAAACTTCCCTACTCCACTCCGCTCCCCAAACCCCCTCCCCCATTCCCCAACCCAAATCCCCTCCCCAGCTCCCCTCACCCACTCCCCTCCCCCCACTCCCCTACCCCACCCACCTCCCTAACTCCGCACCCCCACTCCCCTCCCCCACTCAACTCCCCAACTCCCCTCACTAACTCCCTCCCACTCACCTCCCTAACTCCCCTCCCTAACTCCCCTCCCCCACTCCCCTCCCCCTCACCTCCCCAACTCCCCTCACTAACTCCCTCCCACTCAACTCCCCTCCCTAACTCCCCTCCCTCACACCCCAACCCCACTCACTTCCCCAACTTCCCTCCCCCACTCATCTCCCCAAATCCCCCCACCAACTTCCTCCCACTCATCTCCCCCAATCCCACTCCCCTCCCCCGCTCACTCCCACTCTCCACCCCCACTCCTCTACCCCACTGCGCTCCCCAGCTCCCCTTGCCCACTCCCCGCCCCAACTCCCCTACACCAATCCCCTCCTCCACTCCCCTATATCACTCCCCTCCCCCACTCAGCTCCCCCACTCGCCTCCCAAACTTCCCTACTCCACTCTGCTCCCCCACCCCGTTCTCCAATACCCCTCCCCTTCCCCTATCCCACTCCCCTCCCCCAAACTCCTACTCCCATCTCCTCCCCCACTCCAGTCCCCCAATCTCCTCCCCCACTCCACTCCCCTCCCCCAATCCCCTCCCCTACTCCGCTCCCCAACACCCTCCCCCATTCTCCTACCCAAATCCCCTCCCCAAACTCTCCCCTCCACTCCACTCCCCCATGCCCCTCCCCCACTCCCCAACCCCACTCACCTCCCCATCTAACCTCCCCCAAATCCCTCCCCCACTCCCCTCCCGCACTCACCTCCCCCACTCCCCTCCACACACCCACTCCCTTCCTCCACACTCCACTCCCACTCCCCTACCCCACTCCCCTCCACACACCCAATCCCCTGCACCACTCCCCACACCCACTCCCCTACCCCAGTCCCCTCACCTTCTCTCCTCCCACAATCTTCTCCCCCACTTCCCTCCACCACTCCCACTCTCTACCCCTCTCCTCTCCCCCTCTCCCCTCCTCTCCACTCCTCTCCACTCCCCTCCCCCACTTGCCTCCCAAACTTCCCTCCTCCATTCCGCTCCCCAACCCCCCTCCCCATTCCCCTACCCCACTCCCCTCCCCAACTCCCCTCCCCAACCCCCCTCCACCACTACCCGACATCACACCCCTCCCCCACTCCCCTCCTCTTCACTCCTCTCCACTCCCCTCCCCCACTCGCTTCATAAACTTCCCTCCTCCATTCCGTTCCCCAACCCCCCTCCCCATTCCCCTACCCCACTCCCCTCCCCAACTCCCCTCCCCAACCCCCCTCCACCACTACCCTACATCACACCCCTCCCCCACTCACCAACCCCACTCCCGTCCCCAAATCTCCTCCTCCACTCCCCTCCCCTACTCCCCATACCCACACCCCTCCCCCACTCCCCTACCCCACACCATTTCCACTCCCCTTCCCTCTCCCCTTCCCTCTCCCCTTCCAACTCCCCTCCCCCACTCTCCTACCCACTCCCCTCCCCCACACCCCTTCCACTCCCCACCCGCACTCCCCTCCCCCACTCCCCTCCCCACATCCCCTCCCCACATCCCCTCCCCCACTCCCCTCCTCCACACCATTTCCACTCCCCTTCCCCACATTCCTTCTACGCCCCTCCCCCACACCCCACCCACTCCCCTCCCCCACTTCCCTTCCAACTCCCCCCACCAACTCCCTCCCACTCACCTCCCCCACTCCCCTCCCTAACTCCCATCCCCCACTCCCCTCCCCAACTCCCCTCCCCAACTTCCCACACCCAATCCCCTGCCCAACTCCCTCCCACACACATCCCCCACTCCCCTATCCCTCTCCCCTCCCCCGCTCACCCCCACTCTCCAGCCCCACATCCCTACCCCACTCCCCTCCCCAAACTCACTCCCCGACTCCCCTACCCCACTGCGCTCCCCAGCTCCCCTTGCCCACTCCCCACCCCAATTCCCCTACCCCACACCCCTCCACCACTCCCCTATATCACTCCCCTCCCCCACACCCCTCCCAAACGTCCTTACTCCACTCCGCTCCCCAACCCCCCTCCCCCATTCCCCTACCCCACTCCCCTCCACCACTCCCCTACTCCACGCTCCTCCCCCACTCCCCTCCCCCACTCCCCTCCCCAATCTCCTCCCCCACTCCCCTCCTCCACACCCCACACCCACTCCCCGACCCCACTCCCCTACACACACCCACTCCCTACCTCCACACCCCTCACCAACTCCCCTACCCCACTCCCCCCACACACCCACTCCCCTGCACCACACCCCACCCCCACTCCACTTCTCCACACCCCACTCCCACTCCCCTACCCCAGTCCCCTTCCCTTCTCTCCTCCCACACTTCCCTCCACAACTCCCACTCTCTACCCCTCTCCTCTCCCCCTCCTCTCTCCTCCCCACTCCCCTTCCCAATCCCCTCCCCAACTCCACGACCCCACTCTCCTCCACTCCACTCCTCTCCTATCCACTACTCCACTCCCCGCCCCCACTGCCCTTCCACTCCCCTCCCCCACTCCCATTCCCACTCCCCTCCCTCACTCCCCTACGCACTCCCCTCCCCCACTCTCCTTCGCATTCCCCTCCCCCACTCTCCTTCGCACTCCCCTCCCCCACTCTCCTTCCCACTTCACTCCCCCACTTCCCCACTCCCCTCCCCCACTCCCCTACTCCCCTTCCAACTCCCCTCCCCCACTCCCCTATCCCACACCCCTCCCCCACTCTCCTTCCCACTTCGCTCACCCACTCCCCTCCCCACTCGCCTCCCAAACTTCCCTCCTCCATTCCGCTCCCCAAACCCCCTCCCCATTCCCCTAACACACGACCCTCCCCAACTCCCCTGCCCCAACCACCCTCCACCACTACCCTACATCACTCCCCTCCCACACTCCTCAACCCCACTCCCGTCCCCAAAATCCCACCTCCACTCCCCTCCCCCACTCTCCTTCCCACTTTGCTCGCCCACTCCCCTTCCACTCCCCTCCCCCACTCCCCTCCCCCACTCCCCTTCCACTCCCCTCCCCCCCCAATCCCCTTCCACTCCACTCACCAAATCCCCTTCCACTCCCCTTCCACTCTGCTGTCCCACTCCCCTCACCCACTCTCCTTTCCACTTCGCTCCCCCAGTCCCCTCCCCACGCCCCTCCCACACTCCCCTCCCCCACTCCCCTCCACCACTCCACTCCCCCACACCCCCTCCCCCACTCCCCCTCCTCCACTCCCATTCCCCCTTCCACTCCCTCCCCACTCCGCTTCCACTCCCCTCCCCCACTACCCTTTCCCACTCCCTTTCCACTCCCCTGTCCCACTCCCCTCACCCACTCACCGTCCCCCACATCCCTCCTCCACTCCGCTCCCCTTCAACCCTCCCACACTCCCATCAAACACTTCCCTCCGCCACTCCCACTCGCTACCCCTCTCCTCCTTCCGCTCCCCTTAACCATCCCCTCCCCCTCCCCTCCCTTCCCCCACTCCCCTTCCACTCCCCTCCCCACTCCCCTCCCCCACTCCTCTTCCACTCCACTCCCCCCACTCCCCTTCCACTCACCTCCCCCACTCCCCTTCCACTCCCCTCCCCACTCCGCTTCCACTCCCCTCCCCACTACCCTTTCCCACTCCCTTTCCACTCCCCTGTCCCACTCCCCTCACCCACTCACCGTCCCCCACATCCCTCCTCCACTCCGCTCCCCTTCAACACTCCCACACTCCCTTTACACACTTCCCTCCGCCACTCCCACTCGCTACCCCTCTCCTCCTTCCGCTCCCCTCCACCTTCCCCTCCCTCTCCCCTCCCTTCCCCCACTCCCCTTCCACTCCCCTCTCCCACTCCCCTCCCCTTCCAACTCCCCTCAAACTCCCCTCCCACAGTCCTTCCAACTTTGCTCGCCCACTCCACTTCCACTCCCCTCCCCCAGTCCCCTCCCCCACTCCCCTTCCACTCCACTCCCCCCCACTCCCCTTCCACTCACCTCCCCACTCCCCTTCCACTCCCCTCCCCACTCCGCTTCCACTCCCCTCCCCCACTACCCTATCCCACTCCCTTTCCACTCCGCTGTCCCACTCCCCTCAGCCACTCACCGTCCCCCACATCCCTCCTCCACTCCGCTCCCCTTCAACCCTCCCACACTCCCTTCACACACTTCCCTCTACCACTCCCACTCGCGACCCCTCTCCTCCCTCCGCTCCCCTCCACCTTCCGCTTACCACGCCCCTCTCCCACAGCCTCCCCATTCCCATCCTCTCCCCTCCACACTCCCCTTGCCATTCCCCTCTCTCACAGACTCCTCTCCCCACCTCTTCCCTCCCCCACTCCAATCTCCCACAGCCTCCCCTCCCCCATTCCCCTCTCCCACAGCCTACCCGACTCCCCTCCTCTCCCCTCCACCACTCCTCTTCCCACTCTCCTCTCCCATCCCCTCCCCCCTACTCCCCTCCTCTCCCCTCCTCCCCTACTCTACCCTCCTCCCCTCCTCTCCCCTCCTCCACTCCCATTCCCACTCCCCTCTCCCACAGCCACCCCTACTCCCCTCCTCTACCCTCCTCCCCCCTCCTCCCCTACTCTACCCTCCTACCCTCCTCTCCGCTACTCCACTCCCCTTCCCACTCCCCTCTCCCACTGCCGCCCCTACTCCCCTCCTCTCCCCTCCCCCACTCCCCTTCCCAATCAATTCCCCCCTCCCCACCCGCACACCCCTTCCCCAGACCCCTCCCCAATCACCTTCCCAACCCCTCCCCCACCCCTTCCCACTCCGATCCCCCACTTCCCTCCCCCTCTCCCCTCTCCCAATCCCCTCCTGCATACCCCTCCACCACTCCCCTCCCACACAACCCGCCCCCACTCCCCTCCCCCAATCACCTTCCCAACCCCTCCCCCACCCCTTCCCCACTCCCCTCCCCCACCCCCTTCCCCACTCCCCTCCCCCACAAACCTTCCCAACCTCTCCAACACCCCCTTCCCACTCCCCTCCCCCACTCCCCTCCCCCACACACCTTCCCAACCCCGCCTCCACCCACTTCCCACACCCGTCCGCCACCCATCTCCCACTCCCACTCCCCAACCCCTGCCACTTCCCCACTGCCCTCCCTCACTCCCTCACTCCCCTCTCCCACTCCCCTTAACGCTCACCTACCCCCTCCCATCGCAATCCCCTCCCCCTCACCCCTCCCCTTCCCCCCTCCCCTCCTCCTCTCCCCTACCTCCTCCCAATCCCCTCCCACTCCCCTCCCACTACCCCTCCCACTCCCCCTCCCACTCGCCTCCCACTCCCCCTCCCACTCGCCTCCCACTGCACTCCCCCACTCCCCTCCCACTCCATTCCCCCACTCCCCTCCCACTCCACTCCCCCACTCCACTCCCCCACTGCCCTCCCCCACTCCCATCCCGTCAGTATTAAACAATCAGGGGAACACACTCTGCTCACTTACACTGTTCACCTGGTTACCTGTCCCGTGTGTATTAAACAATCTGGGGAACACACTCTCCTCACTTTTACTGTTCACCTGGGAACTTGTCCCGTGTGTATTAAACAATCAGGGGAACACACTCTCCTCACTTATACTGTTCGCCTGGTGACATGTCCCGTGTGTATAAAACAATCATGGGAACACACTCTCCTCACTTTACTGTTCATCTGCTAACATGTCCCGTGTATATTAAACCATCAGGGGAACACACTCTCCTCACTTATACTGTTCACCTAGTGACATGTCCGGAGTGTATAAAACCATCAGGGGAACACACCCTCCTCACTTTTACTGTTCACCTGGTAACATGTCTGTTTATATTAAACCATCAGGTGAACACACTCTCCTCACTAAAACTGTTCACCTGGAAGCATGTCCTGTGTGTATTAAACCATCAGGGAAAACACTCTCCTCACTTATACTGTTCATCTGGTAACATGTCCCGTCTATATTAAACCATCAGGGGAACACTCTCTCCTCACTTATGCTGTTCACCTGGTAACATGTCCCGTGTGTATTAAACAATCAGGGGAAAGCACTCTCCTCACTTATACAGTTCACCAGGCAACATGTCCCGTGTATATTAAACCATCAGGGGAACACACTCTGCTCACGTATACTGTTCACCTGGTAACATGTCCTGAATGCATTAAACAATCAGAGGAACACACTCTCCTCACTTACACTGTTCACCTGGTAACATGTCTCGTGTATATTAAACCATCAGGGGAACACACTCTCCTCACTTACACTGTTTACCTGGTAACATGTCCCGTGTGTCTTAAAACAGCAGGGGTAAACACTCTCCACATCTTTACTATTCACCTGGTAACATGTCCCGTGTGTATTAAACAATCAGGGGAACACATTCTCCTCACTTACACTGTTTACCTGGTAACATGTTCTGTGTGTATTAAAACATCAGGGGAACACACTCTCCTCACTTATACTGTTCACCAGGCAACATGTCCCGTGTATATTAAACCATCAGGGGAACACACTCTCCTCACGTATACTGTTCACCTGGTAACATGTCCTGAGTGCATTAAACAATCAGAGGAACACACGCTCCTCACTTATACTGTTCACCTGGTAACATGTCTCGTGTATATTAAACCATCAGGGGAACACACTCTCCTCACTTACACTGTTCACCTGGAAACATGTCCCGTGTGTATTAAACAATCAGGGGAACACACTCTCCTCACTTATACTGTTCACCTGGTAACATGTCTCGTGTATATTAAACCATCAGGGGAACACACTCTCCTCACTGACACTGTTCACCTGGTAACATGTCCCGTGTGTATTAAACAATCAGGGGAACACACTCTCCTCACTTACACTGTTCACCTGTTAACATGTCTGGTGTATATTAAACAATCAGGGGAACACACTCTCCTCACTTATACTGTTCACCTGGTAACCTGTCCCGTGTCTATTAAAACATTAGGGGAACACACTCTCCTCACTTATACTGTTCACCTTGAAACATGTCCCGCGTGTATTAAACAATCAGGGGAACACACTCTCCTCACTTATACTGTTCACCAGGTAACATGTCCTGTGTATATTAAACCATCAGGGGAACACAATCTCCTCTCATATACTGTTCACCTGGTTACATGTCCCGTCAGTATTAAACAATCATGGGAACACACTCTCCTCACTTATACTCTTCACCTGGTAACATGTCCCATCAGTATTAAACAATCAGGGGAACACAATCTCCTCACTTATACTGTTCACCTTGTAACATGTCCCGTGAGCATTAAACAATCAGGGGAACACACTCTCCTCACTTCTACTGTTCACCTGGTAACATGTCCCGTGTACATTAAACCATCAGGGGAACACACTCTCCTCACTTATACTGTTCACCTGGTAACATGTCCCGTGTATATTAAACAATCAGGGTAACACACTCTCCTCACTTATACTGTTCACCTGGTAACATGTCCCGTGTATATTAAACCATCAGGGGAAAACACTCTCCTCACTTATACTGTTCACCTGGTAACATGTCCCGTGTATATTAAACCATCAGGGGAACACACTATCCTCACTTTCCTGTTCATCTGCTAACATGTCCCGTGTATATTAAACCATCAGGGGAACACACTCTCCTCACTTATACTGTTCACCTGGTAACATGTCCCGTGTACATTAAACAATCAGGGGAACACACTCTCCTCACTTATACAGTTCACCTGGTAACATGTCCCGTGTATATTAAACCATCAGGGGAAAACACTCTCCTCACTTATACTGTTCACCTGGTAACATGTCCCGTATATATTAAACCATCAGGGGAAAACACTCTCCTCACTTATACTGTTCACCTGGTAACATGTCCGTCTATATTAAACCATCAGGGGAAAACACTCTCCTCACTTATACTGTTCACCTGGTAACATGTCCCGTGTATATTAAACCATCAGGGGAAAACACTCTCCTCACTTATACTGTTCAACTGGTAACATGTCCTGCGTATATTAAAACATCAGGGGAACACACTCTCCTCACTTATACTGTTCACCAGGCAACATGTCCCGTGTATATTAAACCATCAGGGGAACACACTCGCCTCACTTATACTGTTCACCTGGTAACATGTCCTGTGTGTATGAAACAATCAGGGGAACACACTCTCCTCACTTATAGTGTTCACCTATTAACATGTCCCGTGTGTATGAAACAATCTGGGGAACACACTCTCCTCACTTTTACTGTTCACCTGGTAACTTGTCCTGCGTATATTAAAACATCAGGGGAACACACTCTCCTCACTTATACTGTTCACCAGGCAACATGTCCCGTGTATATTAAACCATCAATGGAACACACTATCCTCGCTTATACTGTTCACCTGGTAACATGTCCCGTGTACATTAAACAATCAGGGGAACACACTCTCATCACTTACACTGTTCACCTGTTAACATGTCTCGTGTATATTAAACAATCAGGGGAACACACTCTCCTCACTTATACTGTTCACCTGGTAACTTGTCCCGTGTCTATTAAAACATTAGGGGAACACACTCTCCTCACTTATACTGTTCACCTTGAAACATGTCCCGCGTGTATTAAACAATCAGGGGAACACACTCTCCTCACTTATACTGTTCACCAGGTAACATGTCCTGTGTATATTAAACCATCAGGGGAACACAATCTCCTCTCATATACTGTTCACCTGGTTACATGTCCCATCAGTATTAAACCATCAGGGGAACACACTCTCCTCACTTATACTGTTCACCTGGTAACATGTCCCGTGTGCATTAAACAATCAGGGGAACACACTCTCCTCACTTCTACTGTTCACCTGGTAACATGTCCCGTGTATATTAAACCATCAGGGGAAGACACTGTCCTCACTTATACTGTTCACCTGGTAACATGTCTCGTGTGTATTAAACAGTCAGGGGAACACACTCTCCTCACTAATACTGTTCGCCTGGTGACATGTTCCGTCCGTATTAAACAATCAGGGGAACACACTCTCCTCACTTTTACTGTTCACCTGGTTACATGTACCGTCAGTATTAAACAATAATGGGAACACACTCTCCTCACTTATACTGTTCACCAGGTAACATGTCCTGTGTATATTAAACCATCAGGGGAACACAATCTCCTCTCATATACTGTTCACCTGGTGACATGTCCTGTCAGTATTAAACAATCATGGGAACACACTCTCCTCATTTATACTCTTCACCTGGTAAAATGTCCCATCAGTATTAAACAATCAGGGGAACACAATCTCCTCACTTATCCTGTTCACCTTGTAACATGTCCCGTGTGTATTAAACAATCAGGGGAACACACTCTCCTCACTTCTACTGTTCACCTGGTAACATGTCCCGTGTCTATTAAACCATCAGGGGAACACACTCTCCTCACTTATACTGTTCACTTGGTAACATGTCCCGTGTACATTAAACAATCAGGGGAACACACTCTCCTCACTTATACAGTTCACCTGGTAACATGTCCCGTGTATATTAAACCATCAGGGGAAAACACTCTCCTCACTTATACTGTTCACCTGGTAACATGTCCCGTGTATATTAAACCATCAGGGGAAAACACTCTCCTCACTTAGACTGTTCACCTGGTAACATGTCCCGTGTATATTAAACCATCAGGGGAACACACGCTCCTCACTGACACTGTTCACCTGGTAACATGTCCCGTGTGTGTTAAACCATCAGGGGAACACACGCTCCTCACTGACACTGTTCACCTGGTAACATGTCTCGTGTATATTAAACAATCAGGGGAACACACTCTCCTCACTTATACTGTTCACCTGGTAACTTGTCCCGTGTCTATTAAAACATTAGGGGAACACACTCTCCTCACTTATACTGTTCACCTTGAAACATGTCCCGCGTGTATTAAACAATCAGGGGAACACACTCTCCTCACTTATGCTGTTCACCAGGTAACATGTCCTGTGTATATTAAACCATCAGGGGAACACAATCTCCTCTCATATACTGTTCACCTGGTTACATGTCCCATCAGTATTAAACAATCAGGGGAACACAATCTCCTCACTTATACTGTTCACCTTGTAACATGTCCCGTGTGCATTAAACAATCAGGGGAACACACTCTCCTCACTTCTACTGTTCACCTGGTAACATGTCCCGTGTATATTAAACCATCAGGGGAAGACACTCTCCTCACTTATACTGTTCACCTGGTAACATGTCCCGTGTATATTAAACAATCAGGGGAACACACTCTCCTCATTTACACTGTTCACCTGGTAACATGTCCCGTGTATATTAAACCATCAGGGGAAAACACTCTCCTCATTTACACTGTTCACCTGCTAACATGTCCCGTGTATATTAAACCATTAAGGGAAAACACTCTCCTCACTTATACTGTTCACCTGGTAACATGTCCCGTGTATATTAAACCATCAGGGGAACACACTATCCTCACTTTCCTGTTCATCTGCCAACATGTCCCGTGTATATTAAACCATCAGGGGAACACACTCTCCTCACTTATACTGTTCACCTGGGAACATGTCCCGTGTACATTAAACAATCAGGGGAACACACTCTCCTCACTTATACAGTTCACCTGGGAACATGTCCCGTGTATATTAAACCATCAGGGGAAAACACTCTCCTCACTTATACTGTTCAGCTGGTAACATGTCCCGTGTATATTAAACCATCAGGGGAAAACACTCTCCTCACTTATACTGTTCACCTGGTAACATGTCCCGTGTATATTAAACCATCAGGGGAACACACTTTCCTCACTTTACTGTTCATCTGCTAACATGTCCCGTGTATATTAAACCATCAGGGGAACACACTCGCCTCACTTATACTGTTCACCTGGTAACATGTCCTGTGTGCATTAAACAATCAGGGCAACATACTCTCCTCACTTATACTGTTCACCTAGTGACATGTCCGGAGTGTATAAAACCATCAGGGGAACGCACTCTCCTCAATTATACTGTTCACCTGGTAACATGTCCTGTGTGTATGAAACAATCAGGGGAACACACTCTCCTCACTTATACTGTTCACCTGGTAACATGTCTGTTTATATTAAACCATCAGGTGAACACACTCTCCTCACTAAAACTGTTCACCTGGAAGCATATCCCGTGTGTCTTAAAACATCAGGGGTAAACACTCTCCTCACTTATACTGTTCACCTGGTAACATGTCCCGTGTGTATTAAACCATCAGGGGAACACACACTCCTCACGTATACTGTTCACCCGGTAACTGGTCCTGAGTGCATTAAAACATCAATGGAACACACTCTCCTCACTTATACAGTTCACCTGTTGACATGTCTCGTGTATATTAAACCATCAGGGGAACACACTCTCCTCACTTACACTGTTCACCTGGAAACATGTCCCGTGTATATTAAACCATCAGGGGAACACACTCTCCTCACGTATACTGTTCACCCGGTAACAGGTCCTGAGTGCATTAAACAATCAGAGGAACACACGCTCCTCACTTATACTGTTCACCTGGTAACATGTCTCGTGTATATTAAACCATCAGGGGAACACACTCTCCTCACTTACACTGTTCACCTGGAAACATGTCCCGTGTGTATTAAACAATCAGGGGAACACACTCTCCTCACTTATACTGTTCACCTGGTAACATGTCTCGTGTATATTAAACCATCAGGGGAACACACTCTCCTCACTGACACTGTTCACCTGGTAACATGTCCCGTGTGTATTAAACCATCAGGGGAACACACTCTCCTCACTTATACTGTTCACCTGGTAACTTGTCCCGTGTCTATTAAAACATTAGGGGAACACACTCTCCTCACTTATACTGTTCACCTTGAAACATGTCCCGCGTGTATTAAACAATCAGGGGAACACACTCTCCTCACTTATACTGTTCACCAGGTAACATGTCCTGTGTATATTAAACCATCAGGGGAACACAAACTCCTCTCATATACTGTTCACCTGGTTACATGTCCCGTCAGTATTTAACAATCATGGGAACACACTCTCCTCACTTATACTCTTCACCTGGTAACTTGTCCCATCAGTATTAAACAATCAGGGGAACACACTCTCCTCACTTATACTGTTCACCTGGTAACATGTCCCGTGTCTATTAAAACATTAGGGGAACACACTCTCCTCACTTATACTGTTCACCTTGAAACATGTCCCACGTGTATTAAACAATCAGGGGAACACACTCTCCTCACTTATACTGTTCACCTGGTAACTTGTCCCGTGTCTATTAAAACATTAGGGGAACACACTCTCCTCACTTATACTGTTCACCAGGTAACATGTCCTGTGTATATTAAACCATCAGGGGAACACAATCTCCTCTCATATACTGTTCACCTGGTTACATGTCCCGTCAGTATTTAACAATCATGGGAACACATTCTCCTCACTTATACTGTTCACCTTGTAACATGTCCCGTGTGCATTAAACAATCAGGGGAACACACTCTCCTCACTTCTACTGTTCACCTGGTAACATGTCCCGTGTATATTAAACCATCAGGGGAACACACTCTCCTCACTTATACTGTTCACCTTGTAACATGTCCCGTGTGCATTAAACAATCAGGGGAACACACTCTCCTCACTTCTACTGTTCACCTGGTAACATGTCCCGTGTATATTAAACCATCAGGGGAACACACTCTCCTCACTTATACTGTTCACCTGGTAACATGTCCCGTGTATATTAAACAATCAGGGGAACACACTCTCCTCACTTATACTGTTCACCTGTTAACATGTCTCGTGTATATTAAACAATCAGGGGAACACACTCTCCTCACTTATACTGTTCACCTGGTAACATGTCCCGTGTATATTAAACCATCAGGGGAAAACACTCTCCTCACTTATACTGTTCACCTGGTAACATGTCCCGTGTATATTATACCATCAGGGGAACACACTATCCTCACTTTCCTGTTCATCTGCTAACATGTCCCGTGTATATTAAACCATCAGGGGAACACACTCTCCTCACTTATACTGTTCACCAGGCAACATGTCCCGTGTATATTAAACCATCAGGGGAACACACTCTCCTCACTTATACTATTCACCTGGTAACATGTCCTGTGTGCATTAAACAATCAGGGGAACACACTCTCCTCACTTATACTGTTCACCTGGTAACATGTCCTGTGTGCATTAAACAATCAGGGGAACACACTCTCCTCACTTATACTGTTCACCTGGTAACATGTCCTGTGTGCATTAAACAATCAGGGGAACACACTCTCCTCACCTATACTGTTCACCTAGTGACATGTCCGGAGTGTATAAAACCATCAGGGGAACGCACTCTCCTCACTTATACTGTTCACCTGGTAACATGTCTGTTTATATTAAACAATTAGGGGAACACACTCTACTCACTAACACTGTTCACCTGGAAGCATGTCCTGTGTGTATTAAACCATCAGGGAACACACTCTCCTCACTTATACTGTTCATCTGGTAACATGTCCCGTCTATATTAAACCATCAGGGGAACACTCTCTCCTCACTTCAGCTGTTCACCTGGTAACATGTCCCGTGTGTATCAAACAATCAGGAGAACAAATTCTCCTCACTTACACTGTTTATCTGGTAACATGTCCCGTGTGTCTTAAAACATCAGGGTAAACACTCTCCTCATTTATACTGTTCACCTGGTAACATGTCCCGTGTGTATTAAACAATCAGGGGAACACACTCTCCTCACTTATACTGTTCACGAGGCAACATGTCCCGTGTATATTAAACCATCAGGGGAACACACTCTCCTCACGTATACTGTTCACCTGGTGACATGTCCCGTGTGTATTAAACAATCAGGGGAACACACTCTCCTCACTTATACTGTTCACCTGGTAACATGTCTCGTGTATATTAAACAATCAGGGGAACACACTCTCCTCACTTATACTGTTCACCTGGTAACATGTCCTGAGTGCATTAAACAATCAGAGGAACAGACGCTCCTCACTTATACTGTTCACCTGGTAACATGTCTCGTGTATATTAAACCATCAGGGGAACACACTCTCCTCACTTACACTGTTCACCTGGAAAAATGTCCCGTGTGTATTAAACAATCAGGGGAACACACTTTCCTCACTTATACTGTTCACCTGGTAACATGTCTCGTGTATATTAAACCATCAGGGGAACACACTCTCCTCACTTACACTGTTCACCTGGTAACATGTCCCGTGTCTATTAAAACATTAGGGGAACACACCCTCCTCACTTATACTGTTCACCTGGTAACATGTCCCCTGTGTATGAAAGAATCTGGGGAACACACTCTCCTCACTTATACTGTTCACCTGGCAAAATGTCCCGTGTGTATTAAAACATCAGGGGAACCCACTCTCCTCACTTATGCTGTTCACCTGGTAACATGTCCAGTGTGTGTTAAAACATCAGGGGAACACACTCTCCTCACTTTTACTATTCACCTGGTAACTTGTGCCGTGTGTATTAAACAATCAGGGGAACACACTCTCCTCACTTATACTGTTCACCTGGTAACATGTCCTGTGTGTATTAAAACATCAGGGGAACACACTCTCCTCACTTTTACTATTCACCTGGTAACTTGTGCCGTGTGTATTAAACAATCAGGGGAACACACTCTCCTCACTAATACTGTTCGCCTGGTGACATGTCCCGTGTGTATTAAACAATCAGGGGAACACACTCTCCTCACTTATACTGTTCACCTGGTGAGATGTCCCGTCCGTATTAAACAATCAGGGGAACACACTCTCCTCACTTATACTGTTCACCTGGTAACATGTCCCATCCGTATTAAACAATCAGGGGAACACACTCTTCTCACTTATACTATTCACCTGGTTACATGTCCCGTCAGTATTAAACAATCAGGGGAACACACTCTCCTAACTTATACTGTTCACCTTGTAACATGTCCCGTGTGTATTAAACAATCAGGGGAACACACTCTCCTCACTTATACTGTTCACCAGGTAACATGTCCTGTGTATATTAAACCATCAGGGGAACACAATCTCCTCTCATATACTGTTCACCTGGTGACATGTCCTGTCAGTATTAAACAATCATGGGAACACACTCTCCTCACTTATACTCTTCACCTGGTAACATGTCCCATCAGTATTAAACAATCAGGGGAACACAATCTCCTCACTTATAGTGTTCACCTTGTAACATGTCCCGTGTGTATTAAACAATCAGGGGAACACACTCTCCTCACTTATACTGTTCACCAGGTAACATGTCCTGTGTATATTAAACCATCAGGGGAACACAATCTCCTCTCATATACTGTTCACCTGGTTACATGTCCCGTCAGTATTAAACAATCATGGGAACACACTCTCCTCACTTATACTCTTCACCTGGTAACATGTCCCATCTGTATTAAACAATCAGGGGAACACAATCTCCTCACTTATACTGTTCACCTTGTAACATGTCCCGTGTGTATGAAACGATCAGGGGAACACACTCTCCTCACTTCTCCTGTTCACCTGGTAACATGTCCCGTGTATATTAAACCATCAGGGGAACACACTCTCCTCACTTATACTGTTCACCTGGTAACATGTCCCGTGTACATTAAACAAACAGGGGAACACACTCTCCTCACTTATACAGTTCACCTGGTAACATGTCCCGTGTATATTAAACCATCAGGGGAAAACACTCTCCTCACTTATACTGTTCACCTGGTAACATGTCCCGTGTATATCAAACCATCAGGGGAAAACACACTCCTCAATTATACTGTTCACCTGGTAACATGTCCCGTGTATATTAAACCATCAGGGGAACACACTTTCCTCACTTTACTGTTCATCTGCTAACATGTCCCGTGTATATTAAACCATCAGGGGAACACACTCTCCTCACTTACACTGTTCACCTGCTAACATATTCCGTCAGTATTAAGCAATCAGGGGAACACACTCTCCTCACTTATGCTGTTCACCTGGTAACATGTCCCGTGTGCATTATACAATCAGGGGAACACACTCTCCTCACTTATACTGTTCACCTGGTTACATGTCCCGTGTGTATTAAACAATCTGGGGAACACACTCTCCTCACTTATACTGTTCACCTGGCAACATGTCCCGTGTGTATTAAAATATCAGGGGAACACACTCTGCTCACTTATACTGTTCAGCTGGTAACATGTCCCGTGTGTATTAAACAATCTGGTGAACACACGCACCTCACTTATCCTGTTCTCCTGGTAACATGTCTCGTGTATATTAAACCATCAGGAGAACACACTCTGCTCACTTCTACTGTTCACCTGGTAACATGTCCCCTTTGTATTAAACAAACAAGGGAACACACTCTCCTCACTTATACTGTTCACCTTGTAACATGTCCCGTGTGTATTAAACAATCGGGGGAACACACTCTCCTCACTTCTACTGTTCACCTGGTAACATGTCCCGTGTATATTAAACCATCAGGGGAACACACTCTCCTCACTTATACTGTTCACCTGGTAACATGTCCTGTTTGCATTAAACAATCAGCGGAACACACTCTCCTCACTTATACTGTTCACCTAGTGACATGTCCGGAGTGTATAAAACCATCAGGGGAACGCACTCTCCTCACTTATACTGTTCACCGGGTAACATGTCTGTTTATATTAAACAATTAGGGGAACACACTCTACTCACTAACACTGTTCACCTGGAAGCATGTCCTGTGTGTATTAAACCATCAGGGGAACACACTCTCCTCACTTATACTGTTCATCTGGTAACATGTCCCGTCTATATTAAACCATCAGGGGAACACTCTCTCCTCACTTAAGCTGTTCACCTGGTAACATGTCCCGTGTGTATCAAACAATCAGGGGAACATATTCTCCTCACTTACACTGTTTACCTGGTAACATGTCCCGTGTGTCTTAAAACATCAGGGTAAACACTCTCCTCACTTATACTGTTCACCAGGCAACATGTCCCGTGTATATTAAACCATCAGGGGAACACACTCTCCTCACGTATACTGTTCACCTGGTGACATGTCCCGTGTGTATTAAACAATCAGGGGAACACACTCTCCTCACTTATACTGTTCACCTGGTAACATGTCTCGTGTATATTAAACAATCAGGGGAACACACTCTCCTCACTTATACTGTTCACCTGGTAACATGTCCTGAGTGCATTAAACAATCAGAGGAACAGACGCTCCTCACTTATACTGTTCACCTGGTAACATGTCTCGTGTATATTAAACCATCAGGGGAACACACTCTCCTCACTTACACTGTTCACCTGGTAACATGTCCCGTGTCTATTAAAACATTAGGGGAACACACTCTCCTCACTTATACTGTTCACCTGGTAACATGTCCCCTGTGTATTAAAGAATCTGGGGAACTCTCTCTCCTCACTTATACTGTTCACCTGGCAAAATGTCCCGTGTGTATTAAAACATCAGGGGAACCCACTCTCCTCACTTATACTGTTCACCTGGTAACATGTCCCGTGTGTATTAAAACATCAGGGGAACACACTCTCCTCACTTTTACTATTCACCTGGTAACTTGTCCCGTGTGTATTAAACAATCAGGGGAACACACTCTCCTCACTAATACTGTTCGCCTGGTGACATGTCCCGTGTGTATTAAACAATCAGGGGAACACACTCTCCTCACTTATACTGTTCACCTGGTGAGATGTCCCGTCCGTATTAAACAATCAGGGGAACACACTCTCCTCACTTATACTGTTCACCTGGTAACATGTCCCATCCGTATTAAACAATCAGGGGAACACACTCTCCTCACTTATACTATTCACCTGGTTACATGTCCCGTCAGTATTAAACAATCATGGGAACACACTCTCCTCACTTATACTGTTCACCTTGTAACATGTCGCGTGTGTATTAAACAATCAGGGGAACACACTCTCCTCACTTATACTGTTCACCAGGTAACATGTCCTGTGTATATTAAACCATCAGGGGAACACAATCTCCTCTCATATACTGTTCACCTGGTGACATGTCCTGTCAGTATTAAACAATCATGGGAACACACTCTCCTCACTTATACTCTTCACCTGGTAACATGTCCCATCAGTATTAAACAATCAGGGGAACACAATCTCCTCACTTATACTGTTCACCTTGTAACATGTCCCGTGTGTATTAAACAATCAGGGGAACACACTCTCCTCACTTATACTGTTCACCAGGTAACATGTCCTGTGTATATTAAACCATCAGGGGAACACAATCTCCTCTCTTATACTGTTCACCTGGTTACATGTCCCGTCAGTATTAAACAATCATGGGAACACACTCTCCTCACTTATACTGTTCACCTTGTAACATGTCCCGTGTGTATTAAACAATCAGGGGAACACACTCTCCTCACTTCTACTGTTCACCTGGTAACATGTCCCGTGTATATTAAACCATCAGGGGAACACACTCTCCTCACTTATACTGTTCACCTGGTAACATGTCCCGTGTACATTAAACAATCAGGGGAACACACTCTACTCACTTATACAGTTCACCTGGTAACATGTCCCGTGTATATTAAACCATCAGGGGAAAACACTCTCCTCACTTATACTGTTCACCTGGTAACATGTCCCGTGTATATAGAACCATCAGGGGAAAACACTCTCCTCACTTATACTGTTCACCTGGTAACATGTCCCGTGTATATTAAACCATCAGCGGAACACACTTTCCTCACTTTACTGTTCATCTGCTAACATGTCCCGTGTATATTAAACCATCAGGGGAACACACTCTCCTCACTTACACTGTTCACCTGCTAACATATTCCGTCAGTATTAAACAATCAGGGGAACACACTCTCCTCACTTATGCTGTTCACCTGGTAACATGTCCCGTGTGCATTATACAATCAGGGGAACACACTCTCCTCACTTATACTGTTCACCTGGTTACATGACCCGTGTGTATTAAACAATCTGGGGAACACACTCTCCTCACTTAAACTGTTCAGCTGGCAACATGTCCCGTGTGTATTAAAATATCAGGGGAACACACTCTGCTCACTTATACTGTTCAGCTGGTAACATGTCCCGTGTGTATTAAACAATCTGGTGAACACACTCACCTCACTTATCCTGTTCACCTGGTAACATGTCTCGTGTATATTAAACCATCAGGGGAACACACTCTGCTCACTTCTACTGTTCACCTGGTAACATGTCCCATGTGTATTAAACAAACAGGGGAACACACTCTCCTCACTTATACGGTTCACCTGGTAACATGTCCCGTGTATATTAAACAATCTGGGGAACACGCTCGCCTCACTTATACTGTTCACCTGGTAACATGGCCCGTGTGTATTAAACAATCAGGGGAACACACTCTGCTCACTTATACTGTTCACCTGGTAACATGTCCCGTGTATATTAAACAATCTGGGGAACACACTCTCCTCACTTATACTGTTCACCTGGTAACATGTCCCGTGCGTATTAAACAAACAGGGGAACACACTCTCCTCACTTATACTGTTCACCTGGTAACATGTCCTGTGTGCATTAAACAATCAGGGGAACACACTCTCGTCACTTATACTGTTCACCTGGTAACATGTCCTGTGTGCATTAAACAATCAGGGGAACACACTCACCTCACTTATACTGTTCACCTGGTAACATGTCCTGTTTGCATTAAACAATCAGCGGAACACACTCTCCTCACTTATACTGTTCACCTAGTGACATGTCCGGAGTGTATAAAACCATCAGGGGAACGCACTCTCCTCACTTATACTGTTCACCGGGTAACATGTCTGTTTATATTAAACAATTAGGGGAACACACTCTACTCACTAACACTGTTCACCTGGAAGCATGTCCTGTGTGTATCAAACAATCAGGGGAACACATTCTCCTCACTTACACTGTTTACCTGGTAACATGTCCCGTGTGTCTTAAAACATCAGGGTAAACACTCTCCTCACTGATACTGTTCACCTGGTAACATGTCCCGTGTGTATTAAACAATCAGGGGAACACACTCTCCTCACTTATACTGTTCACCAGGCAACATGTCCCGTGTATATTAAACCATCAGGGGAACACACTCTCCTCACGTATACTGTTCACCTGGTGACATGTCCCGTGTGTATTAAACAATCAGGGGAACACACTCTCCTCACTTATACTGTTCACCTGGTAACATGTCTCGTGTATATTAAACAATCAGGGGAACACACTCTCCTCACTTATACTGTTCACCTGGTAACATGTCCTGAGTGCATTAAACAATCAGAGGAACAGACGCTCCTCACTTATACTGTTCACCTGGTAACATGTCTCGTGTATATTAAACCATCAGGGGAACACACTCTCCTCACTTACACTGTTCACCTGGTAACATGTCCCGTGTCTATTAAAACATTAGGGGAACACACTCTCCTCACTTATACTGTTCACCTGGTAACATGTCCCCTGTGTATTAAAGAATCTGGGGAACACACTCTCCTCACTTATACTGTTCACCTGGCAAAATGTCCCGTGTGTATTAAAACATCAGGGGAACCCACTCTCCTCACTTATACTGTTCACCTGGTAACATGTCCCGTGTGTATTAAAACATCAGGGGAACACACTCTCCTCACTTTTACTATTCACCTGGTAACTTGTCCCGTGTGTATTAAACAATCAGGGGAACACACTCTCCTCACTAATACTGTTCGCCTGGTGACATGTCCCGTGTGTATTAAACAATCAGGGGAACACACTCTCCTCACTTATACTGTTCACCTGGTGAGATGTCCCGTCCGTATTAAACAATCAGGGGAACACACTCTCCTCACTTATACTGTTCACCTGGTTACATGTCCCGTCAGTATTAAACAATCATGGGAACACACTCTCCTCACTTATACTGTTCACCTTGTAACATGTCCCGTGTGTATTAAACAATCAGGGGAACACACTCTCCTCACTTATACTGTTCACCAGGTAACATGTCCTGTGTATATTAAACCATCAGGGGAACACAATCTCCTCTCATATACTGTTCACCTGGTGACATGTCCTGTCAGTATTAAACAATCATGGGATCACACTCTCCTCACTTATACTCTTCACCTGGTAACATGTCCCATCAGTATTAAACAATCAGGGGAACACAATCTCCTCACTTATACTGTTCACCTTGTAACATGTCCCGTGTGTATTAAACAATCAGGGGAACACACTCTCCTCACTTATACTGTTCACCAGGTAACATGTCCTGTGTATATTAAACCATCAGGGGAACACAATCTCCTCTCTTATACTGTTCACCTGGTTACATGTCCCGTCAGTATTAAACAATCATGGGAACACACTCTCCTCACTTATACTGTTCACCTTGTAACATGTCCCGTGTGTATTAAACAATCAGGGGAACACACTCTCCTCACTTCTACTGTTCACCTGGTAACATGTCCCGTGTATATTAAACCATCAGGGGAACACACTCTCCTCACTTATACTGTTCACCTGGTAACATGTCCCGTGTACATTAAACAATCAGGGGAACACCGTCTCCTCACTTATACAGTTCACCTGGTAACATGTCCCGTGTATATTAAACCATCAGGGGAAAACACTCTCCTCACTTATACTGTTCACCTGGTAACATGTCCCGTGTATATTAAACCATCAGGGGAAAACACTCTCCTCACTTATACTGTTCACCTGGTAACATGTCCCGTGTATATTAAACCATCAGGGGAACACACTTTCCTCACTTTACTGTTCATCTGCTAACATGTCCCGTGTATATTAAACCATCAGGGGAACACACTCTCCTCACTTACACTGTTCACCTGCTAACATATTCCGTCAGTATTAAACAATCAGGGGAACACACTCTCCTCACTTATGCTGTTCACCTGGTAACATGTCCCGTGTGCATTATACAATCAGGGGAACACACTCTCCTCACTTATACTGTTCACCTGGTTACATGTCCCGTGTGTATTAAACAATCTGGGGAACACACTCTCCTCACTTATACTGTTCACCTGGCAACATGTCCCGTGTGTATTAAAATATCAGGGGAACACACTCTGCTCACTTATACTGTTCAGCTGGTAACATGTCCCGTGTGTATTAAACAATCTGGTGAACACACTCACCTCACTTATCCTGTTCACCTGGTAACATGTCTCGTGTATATTAAACCATCAGGGGAACACACTCTGCTCACTTCTACTGTTCACCTGGTAACATGTCCCGTGTATATTAAACAATCTGGGGAACACACTCTCCTCACTTATACTGTTCACCTGGTAACATGTCCCGTGCGTATTGAACAATCAGGGGAACACACTCTCCTCACTTGTACTGTTCATCTGGCAACATGTCCCGTGTGTATTAAACAATCAGCGAAACACACTCTCCTCACTTAAACTGTTCACCTGGTAACATGTCCCGTGTATATTAAACAATCTGGGGAACACACTCGCCTCACTTATACTGTTCACCTGGTAACATGTCCCGTGTGTATTAAAACGTCTGCGAAACACACTCTCCTCTCTTAAACTGTTCACCTGGTAACATGTCCTGTGTATATTAAACAATCTGGGGAACACACTCGCCTCACTTATACTGTTCACCTGGTAACATGTCCCGTGTGTATTAAACCATCAGGGGAACACACTCTCCTCACTTATACTGTTCACCTGGTAACATGTCCCATGTGTATTAAACCATCAGGGGAACACACTCTCCTCACTTCAACTGTTCACCTGGTAACATCTCTCGTGTATATTAAACCATCAGGGGAACACACTCTCCTCACTTACACTGTTCACCTGGTAACATGTCCCGTGTGTATTAAACAATCTGGGGAACACACTCTCCTCACATCTACTGTTCACCTGTTAACATGTCCCGTGTATATTAAACCATCAGGGGAACACACTCTCCTCACTTATACTGTTCACCTGGTAACATGTCCCGTGTACATTAAACAATCTGGGGAACACACTCTCCTCACTTATACAGTTCACCTGGTAACATGTCCCGTGTATATTAAACCATCAGGGGAAGACACTCTCCTCACTTATACTGTTCACCTGGTAACATGTCCCGTGTATATTAAACCATCAGGGGAAAACACTCTCCTCACTTATACTGTTCACCTGGTAACATGTCCCGTGTATATTAAACCATCAGGGGAACACACTTTCCTCACTTTACTGTTCATCTGCTAACATGTCCCGTGTATATTAAACCATCAGGGGAACACACTCTCCTCACTTACACTGTTCACCTGCTAACATATTCCGTCAGTTTTAAACAATCAGGGGAACACACTCTCCTCACTTATGCTGTTCACCTGGTAACATGTCCCGTGTGCATTATACAATCAGGGGAACACACTCTCCTCACTTATACTGTTCACCTGGTTACATGTCCCGTGTGTATTAAACAATCTGGGGAACACACTCTCCTCACTTATACTGTTCACCTGGCAACATCTCCCGTGTGTATTAAAATATCAGGGGAACACACTCTGCTCACTTACACTGTTCAGCTGGTAACATGTCCCGTGTGTATTAAACAATCTGGTGAACACACTCACCTCACTTATCCTGTTCACCTGGTAACATGTCTCGTGTATATTAAACCATCAGGGGAACACACTCTGCTCACTTCTACTGTTCACCTGGTAACATGTCCCGTGTATATTAAACAATCTGGGGAACACACTCTCCTCACTTATACTGTTCACCTGGTAACATGTCCCGTGCGTATTGAACAATCAGGGGAACACACTCTCCTCACTTGTACTGTTCATCTGGCAACATGTCCCGTGTGTATTAAACAATCAGCGAAACACACTCTCCTCACTTAAACTGTTCACCTGGTAACATGTCCCGTGTATATTAAACAATCTGGGGAACACACTCGCCTCACTTATACTGTTCACCTGGTAACATGTCCCGTGTGTATTAAAACGTCTGCGAAACACACTCTCCTCTCTTAAACTGTTCACCTGGTAACATGTCCTGTGTATATTAAACAATCTGGGGAACACACTCGCCTCACTTATACTGTTCACCTGGTGACATGTCCCGTGTGTATTAAACCATCAGGGGAACACACTCTCCTCACTTATACTGTTCACCTGGTAACATGTCCCATGTGTATTAAACCATCAGGGGAACACATTCTCCTCACTTCAACTGTTCATTTGGTAACATCTCTCGTGTATATTAAACCATCAGGGGAACACACTCTCCTCACTTACACTGTTCACCTGGTAACATGTCCCGTGTGTATTAAACAATCAGCGAAACACACTCTCCTCACTTAAACTGTTCACCTGGTAACATGTCCCGTGTATATTAAACAATCTGGGGAACACACTCGCCTCACTTATACTGTTCATCTGGTAACATGTCCCGTGTGTATTAAAACGTCTGCGAAACACACTCTCCTCACTTATACTGGTCACCTGGTAACATGTCCCATGTGTATTAAACCATCAGGGGAACACACTCTCCTCACTTATACTGTTCACCTGGTAACATGTCTCGTGTATATTAAACCATCAGGGGAACACACTCTCCTCACTTCTACTGTTCACCTGGTAACATCTCTCGTGTATATTAAACCATCAGGGGAACACACTCTCCTCACTTACACTGTTCACCTGGTAACATGTCCCGGGTGTATTAAACAATCAGGGGAACACACTCTCCTCACTTTTGCTGTTCACCTGGTAACTTGTCCCGTGTCTATTAAAACATTAGGGGAACACACTCTCCTCACTTATACTGTTCACCTGGTAACATGTCCCGTGCGTATTAAAACATCAGCGGAACACACTCTCCTCACTGAAACTGTTCACCTGGTAACATGCCCCGTGTGTATTTAACAATCAGGGGAACACATTCTCCTCACTTATACTGTTCATCTGTCAACATGTCCCGTCTATATTAAACCATCAGGGGAACACTCTCTCCTCAGTTATGCTGTTCACCTGGTAACATGTCCCGTGTGTATTAAACAATCAGGAGAACACAATCTCCTCACTTACACTGTTTACCTGGTAACATGTCCCGTGTCTATTAAAACATTAGGGGAACACACTCTCCTCTCTTAAACTGTTCACCTGGTAACATGTCCTGTGTATATTAAACAATCTGGGGAACACACTCGCCTCACTTATACTGTTCACCTGGTAACATGTCCCGTGTGTATTAAACCATCAGGGGAACACACTCTCCTCACTTATACTGTTCACCTGGTAACATGTCCCATGTGTATTAAACCATCAGGGGAACACACTCTCCTCACTTCAACTGTTCACCTGGTAACATCTCTCGTGTATATTAAACCATCAGGGGAACACACTCTCCTCACTTACACTGTTCACCTGGTAACATGTCCCGTGTGTATTAAACAATCAGGGGAACACACTCTCCTCACATCTACTGTTCACCTGTTAACATGTCCCGTGTATATTAAACCATCAGGGGAACACACTCTCCTCACTTATACTGTTCACCTGGTAACATGTCCCGTGTACATTAAACAATCTGGGGAACACACTCTCCTCACTTATACAGTTCACCTGGTAACATGTCCCGTGTATATTAAACCATCAGGGGAAGACACTCTCCTCACTTATACTGTTCACCTGGTAACATGTCCCGTGTATATTAAACCATCAGGGGAAAACACTCTCCTCACTTATACTGTTCACCTGGTAACATGTCCCGTGTATATTAAACCATCAGGGGAACACACTTTCCTCACTTTACTGTTCATCTGCTAACATGTCCCGTGTATATTAAACCATCAGGGGAACACACTCTCCTCACTTACACTGTTCACCTGCTAACATATTCCGTCAGTATTAAACAATCAGGGGAACACACTCTCCTCACTTATGCTGTTCACCTGGTAACATGTCCCGTGTGCATTATACAATCAGGGGAACACACTCTCCTCACTTATACTGTTCACCTGGTTACATGTCCCGTGTGTATTAAACAATCTGGGGAACACACTCTCCTCACTTATACTGTTCACCTGGCAACATCTCCCGTGAGTATTAAAATATCAGGGGAACACACTCTGCTCACTTACACTGTTCAGCTGGTAACATGTCCCGTGTGTATTAAACAATCTGGTGAACACACTCACCTCACTTATCCTGTTCACCTGGTAACATGTCTCGTGTATATTAAACCATCAGGGGAACACACTCTGCTCACTTCTACTGTTCACCTGGTAACATGTCCCGTGTATATTAAACAATCTGGGGAACACACTCTCCTCACTTATACTGTTCACCTGGTAACATGTCCCGTGCGTATTGAACAATCAGGGGAACACACTCTCCTCACTTGTACTGTTCATCTGGCAACATGTCCCGTGTGTATTAAACAATCAGCGAAACACACTCTCCTCACTTAAACTGTTCACCTGGTAACATGTCCCGTGTATATTAAACAATCTGGGGAACACACTCGCCTCACTTATACTGTTCACCTGGTAACATGTCCCGTGTGTATTAAAACGTCTGCGAAACACACTCTCCTCTCTTAAACTGTTCACCTGGTAACATGTCCTGTGTATATTAAACAATCTGGGGAACACACTCGCCTCACTTATACTGTTCACCTGGTGACATGTCCCGTGTGTATTAAACCATCAGGGGAACACACTCTCCTCACTTATACTGTTCACCTGGTAACATGTCCCATGTGTATTAAACCATCAGGGGAACACATTCTCCTCACTTCAACTGTTCATTTGGTAACATCTCTCGTGTATATTAAACCATCAGGGGAACACACTCTCCTCACTTACACTGTTCACCTGGTAACATGTCCCGTGTGTATTAAACAATCAGCGAAACACACTCTCCTCACTTAAACTGTTCACCTGGTAACATGTCCCGTGTATATTAAACAATCTGGGGAACACACTCGCCTCACTTATACTGTTCATCTGGTAACATGTCCCGTGTGTATTAAAACGTCTGCGAAACACACTCTCCTCACTTATACTGGTCACCTGGTAACATGTCCCATGTGTATTAAACCATCAGGGGAACACACTCTCCTCACTTATACTGTTCACCTGGTAACATGTCTCGTGTATATTAAACCATCAGGGGAACACACTCTCCTCACTTCTACTGTTCACCTGGTAACATCTCTCGTGTATATTAAACCATCAGGGGAACACACTCTCCTCACTTACACTGTTCACCTGGTAACATGTCCCGGGTGTATTAAACAATCAGGGGAACACACTCTCCTCACTTTTGCTGTTCACCTGGTAACTTGTCCCGTGTCTATTAAAACATTAGGGGAACACACTCTCCTCACTTATACTGTTCACCTGGTAACATGTCCCGTGCGTATTAAAACATCAGCGGAACACACTCTCCTCACTGAAACTGTTCACCTGGTAACATGCCCCGTGTGTATTTAACAATCAGGGGAACACATTCTCCTCACTTATACTGTTCATCTGTCAACATGTCCCGTCTATATTAAACCATCAGGGGAACACTCTCTCCTCAGTTATGCTGTTCACCTGGTAACATGTCCCGTGTGTATTAAACAATCAGGAGAACACAATCTCCTCACTTACACTGTTTACCTGGTAACATTTCCCGTGTGTCTTAAAACATCAGGGGTAAACACTCTCCTCACTTATACTGTTCAACTGGTGACATGTCCTGCGTTTATTAAAACATCAGGGGAACACACTCTCCTCACTTATACTGTTCACCAGGCAACATGTCCCGTGTATATTAAACCATCAGGGGAACACACTCTCCTCACTTATACTGTTCACCTGGTAACATGTGCCGTGTACATTAAACTATCAGTGGAAAACAGTCTCCTCACCTATACTGTTCACATGGCAACATGTCCCGTGTGTATTAAACAATCTGGGGAACACACTCTCCTCACTTATACTGTTCACCTGGCAACATGACCCGTGTGTATTAAAACATCAGGGGAACACACTCTGCTCACTTATACTGTTCACCTGGTAACATGTCCCGTGTGTATTAAACAATCTGTGGAACACACTCTCCTCACTTATACTGTTCACCTGGTAACATGTCTCGTGTATATTAAACCATCAGGGGAACACACTCTCCTCACTTATACTGTTCACCTGCTAACATGTCCCGTGTATATTAAACAATCTGGGGATCACGCTCACCTCACTTATACGGTTCACCTGCTAACATGTCCCGTGTATATAAAACAATCTGGGGAACACGCTCACCTCACTTATACTGTTCAGCTGGTAACATGTCCCGTGCGTATTAAACAATCAGGGGAACACACGCTCCTCACTTATACTGTTCACCTGGTAACATGTCCCATGTATATTAAACAATCTGGGGAGCACACTCTGCTCACATATACTGTTCACCTGGTAACATGTCCCGTGTGTATTAAACAAACAGGGGAACACACTCTCCTCACTGATACGGTTCACCTGGTAACATGTCCCGTGTATATTAAACAATCTGGGGAACACGCTCACCTCACTTATACTGTTCACCTGGTAACATGTCCCGTGTGTTAAACCATCAGGGGAACACACTCTCCTCACTGACACTGTTCACATGGTAACATGTCTCGTGTACATTAAACCATCAGGGGAACTCACTCTCCTCTCTTATACTGCTCACCTGGTAACTTGTCCCGTGTCTATTAAAACATTAGGGGAACACACTCTCCTCACTTATACTGTTCATCTGGTAACATGTCCCATGTGTATTAAACAATCTGGGGAACACACTCTCCTCACTTATACTGTTCACCTGGCAAAATGTCCCGTGTTTATTAAAACATCAGGGGAACCCACTCTCCTCACTTATACTGTTCACCTGGTAACATATCCCGTGTATATTAAAACATCAGGGGAACACACTCTCCTCACTTATACTGTTCACCTGGTAACATGTCCCGTGTGTATTACACAAACAGGTGACCACAATCTCCTCACATATACTGTTCACCTGGTAACATGTCCCGTGTGTATTAAACAAACAGGGGACCACAATCTCCTCACTTATACTGTTCACCTGGTAACATGTCCCGTGTGCATTAAACAAACAGGGGAACACAGTCTCCTCACTTATACTGTTCACCTGGTAACATGTCCCGTGTATATTAAACAATCTGGGGAACACACTCGCCTCACTTATACTGTTCACCTGGTAAGATGTCCTGTGTATATTAAACAATCTGGGGAACACATTCGCCTCACTTATACTGTTGACCTGGTAACATGTCCCGTGTGTATTAAACAAACAGGGGAACGCACTCTCCTCGCTTATCCGGTTCATCTGCTAACATGTCCCGTGTGTATTAAAACATCAGGGGAACACACTCTCCTCACTTCTTCTGTTCACCTGGTAACATGTCCCGTGTATATTAAACAAACAGGGGAACACACTCTCCTCACTTATCCGGTTCACCTGCTAACATGTCCTGTGTATATTAAACCATCAGGGGAACACACTCTCCTCACTTATACTGTTCACCTGGTAACATGTCCCGTGTGTATTAAACAAACAGGGGACCACAATCTCCTCACTTATACTGTTCACCTGGTAACATGTCCCGTGTGTATTAAACAAACAGGGGACCACAATCTCATCACTTATACTGTTCACCTGGTAAGATGTCCTGTGTATATTAAACAATCTGGGGAACACACTCGCCTCATTTATACTGTTCACCTGGTAAGATGTCCTGTGTATATTAAACCATCAGGGGAACACACTCGCCTCACTTATACTGTTCACCTGGTAACATGTCCTGTGTGTATTAAACAATCGGGGGAACACGCTCACCTCACTTATACTGTTCACCTGGTAACATGTCCTGTGTGTATTAAACAAACAGGGGAACACACTCTCCTCACTTATACTCTTCACCTGGTAACATGTCTCGTGTATATTAAACCATCAAGGGAACGCACTCTGCTCACTTATACTGTTCACCTGGTAACATGTCCAATGTGCATTAAACAATCAGGGGAACACACTCTCCTCACTTATACGGTTCACCTGCTAACATGTCCCGTGTATATTAAACAATCTGGGGAACACGCTCACCTCACTTATACTGCTCACCTGGCAACATGTCCCGTGCGTATTAAACAATCAGGGGAACACACTCTCCTCACTAATACGGTTCACCTGCTAACATGTCCCGTGTATATTAAACAATCTGGGGAACACGCTCACCTCACTTATACTATTCACCTGGTAACATGTCCCGTGGGTCTTAAACAATCAGGGGAGCACACGCTCCTCACTTATACTGTTCACCTGGTAACATGCCCTGTGTATATTAAACAATCTGGGGAACACACTCTGCTCACTTATACTGTTCACCTGGTAACATGTCCCGTGTGTATTAAACAAACAGGGGAACGCAGTCTCCTCACTAATACTGTTCACCTGGTAACATGTCCCGTGTATATTAAACAATCTGGGGAACACGCTCACCTCACTTATACTGCTCACCTGGCAACATGTCCCGTGCGTATTAAACAATCAGGGGAACACACTCGCCTCACTTATACTGTTCACCTGGTAACATGTCCCGTGTGTATTAAACAATCAGGGGAAGACACTCTCCTCACTTATACTGTTCACCTGGTAACATGTCTCGTGTATATTAAACCATCAGGGGAACACACTCTCCTCACTTACACTGTTCACCTGGAAACATGTCCCGTGTGTATTAAACAATCAGGGGAACACACTCTCCTCACTTATACTGTTCACCTGGTAACATGTCTCGTGTATATTAAACCATCAAGGAACACACTCTCCTCACTTCCACTGTTCACCTGGTAACATGTCCCGTCAGCATTAAACCATCAGGGGAACACACTCTCCTCACTTATACTGTTCACCTGGTAAGATGTCCTGTGTATACTAAACAATCTGGGGATCACACTCGCCTCACTTACACTGTTCACCTGGTAACATGTCTCGTGTATATTAAACCATCAGGGGAACACACTCTCCTCACTTATAATGTTCACCTGGCAGCATGTCGCGTGTCTTTTAAACCATCAGGGGAACACACTCTCCTCACTTATACTGTTCACCTGGTAACATGTCCCGTGTCTATTAAACTATCAATGCAACACAGTCTCCTCACCTATCCTGTTCACCTGGTAACATGTGCCGTGCGTATAAAAACATCAGCGAAACACACGCTCCTCACTTAAACTGTTCTCCTGGTAACATGTCCCGTGTATATTAAACCATCAGGGGAACGCACTCTCCTCGCTTATCCGGTTCATCTGCTAACATGTCCCGTGTGTATTAAAACATCAGGGGAACACACTCTCCTCACTTCTTCTGTTCACCTGGTAACATGTCCCGTGTATATTAAACAAACAGGGGAACACACTCTCCTCACTTATCCGGTTCACCTGCTAACATGTCCTGTGTATATTAAACCATCAGGGGAACACACTCTCCTCACTTATACTGTTCACCTGGTAACATGTCCCGTGTGTATTAAACAAACAGGGGACCACAATCTCCTCACTTATACTGTTCACCTGGTAACATGTCCCGTGTGTATTAAACAAACAGGGGACCACAATCTCATCACTTATACTGTTCACCTGGTAAGATGTCCTGTGTATATTAAACAATCTGGGGAACACACTCGCCTCATTTATACTGTTCACCTGGTAAGATGTCCTGTGTATATTAAACCATCAGGGGAACACACTCGCCTCACCTATACTGTTCACCTGGTAACATGTCCTGTGTGTATTAAACAATCGGGGGAACACGCTCACCTCACTTATACTGTTCACCTGGTAACATGTCCTGTGTGTATTAAACAAACAGGGGAACACACTCTCCTCACTTATACTCTTCACCTGGTAACATGTCTCGTGTATATTAAACCATCAAGGGAACGCACTCTGCTCACTTACACTGTTCACCTGGTAACATGTCCAATGTGCATTAAACAATCAGGGGAACACACTCTCCTCACTTATACGGTTCACCTGCTAACATGTCCCGTGTATATTAAACAATCTGGGGAACACGCTCACCTCACTTATACTGCTCACCTGGCAACATGTCCCGTGCGTATTAAACAATCAGGGGAACACACTCTCCTCACTTATACGGTTCACCTGCTAACATGTCCCGTGTATATTAAACAATCTGGGGAACACGCTCACCTCACTTATACTGTTCACCTGGTAACATGTCCCGTGCGTCTTAAACAATCAGGGGAGCACACGCTCCTCACTTATACTGTTCACCTGGTAACATGCCCTGTGTATATTAAACAATCTGGGGAACACACTCTGCTCACTTATACTGTTCACCTGGTAACATGTCCCGTGTGTATTAAACAAACAGGGGAACGCAGTCTCCTCACTAATACTGTTCACCTGGTAACATGTCCCGTGTATATTAAACAATCTGGGGAACACGCTCACCTCACTTATACTGCTCACCTGGCAACATGTCCCGTGCGTATTAAACAATCAGGGGAACACACTCGCCTCACTTATACTGTTCACCTGGTAACATGTCCCGTGTGTATTAAACAATCAGGGGAAGACACTCTCCTCACTTATACTGTTCACCTGGTAACATGTCTCGTGTATATTAAACCATCAGGGGAACACACTCTCCTCACTTACACTGTTCACCTGGAAACATGTCCCGTGTGTATTAAACAATCAGGGGAACACACTCTCCTCACTTATACTGTTCACCTGGTAACATGTCTCGTGTATATTAAACCATCAAGGAACACACTCTCCTCACTTCCACTGTTCACCTGGTAACATGTCCCGTCAGTATTAAACCGTCAGGGGAACACACTCTCCTCACTTATACTGTTCACCTGGTAAGATGTCCTGTGTATACTAAACAATCTGGGGATCACACTCGCCTCACTTACACTGTTCACCTGGTAACATGTCTCGTGTATATTAAACCATCAGGGGAACACACTCTCCTCACTTATAATGTTCACCTGGCAACATGTCGCGTGTCTTTTAAACCATCAGGGGAACACACTCTCCTCACTTATACTGTTCACCTGGTAACATGTCCCGTGTCTATTAAACTATCAATGCAACACAGTCTCCTCACCTATCCTGTTCACCTGGTAACATGTGCCGTGCGTATAAAAACATCAGCGAAACACACGCTCCTCACTTAAACTGTTCACCTGGTAACATGTCCCGTGTATATTAAACCATCAGGGGAACACACTCTCCTCACTTATACTGTTCACCTGGTAACATGTCCTGTGTGGATTAAACAATCAGGTGAACACAATCGCCTCACTTATCCTGTTCACCTGGTAACTTGTCCCGTGTCTATTAAAATATTAGGGGAACACACTCTCTTCACTTATACTCTTCATCTGGTAAATTGTCCCGTGTGTATTAAAACATCAGGGGAACACCCTCTCCTCACTTATACTGTTCACCTGGTAACATTTCCCGTGTTTATTAAACAATCTGGGGAACACACTCTCATCACTTATCATGTTCACCTGGTAACATGTCCCGTGTGTATAAAAACATCAGCGAAACACACCCTCCTCACTTAAACTGTACACCTGGTAACATGTCCCATGTGTATAAAAACATCAGCGAAACACACTCTCCTCACTTATACTGTTCACCGGGCAAAATGTCCCGTGTGTATTAAAACATCAGGGGAACACACTCTCCTCACTTATACTGTTCACCTGGTAACATGTCCCGTGTGTATTAAAACATCAGGGGAACACACTCTCCTCACTTATACTGTTCACCTGGTGAAATGTCCCATGTATAAAAAACAATCAGGGAAACAAACTCTCCTCACTTATACTGTTCACCTGGTAACATGTCCCGTGTGTATAAAAACATAAGGGGAACACACTCTCCTCACTTATACTGTTCACCTGGTAACATGTCCTGTGAGCATTAAACAATCAGGGGAACACACTCTCCTCACTTATACTCTTCACCTCGTAACATGTCCCGTGTGTATTAAACAATCAGGGGAACACACTCTCCTCACCTATCCTGTTCACCTGGTAACATGTCCCGTGTGTATTAAAACATCAGGGGAACACAGTCTCCTCACTTACACTGTTCACCTGGTGAAATGTCCCATGTGTAAAAAACAATCAGTGGAACACACTCTCCTCACTTATACTGTTCACCTGGTAACATGTCCCGTCAGTATTAAACCATCAGGGGAACACACTCTCCTCACTTATACTGTTCACCTGGTAACATGTCCCTTGTGTATTAAACAAACAGGGGAACACACTCTCCTCACTTATACTGTTCACCTGGTAACATGTCCCGTGTGTATTAAACAAACAGGGGAACACAATCTCCTCACTTATACTTTTCACCTGGTAACATATCCCGTGTGTGTTAAACAAACAGGGCAACAAACTCTCCTCACTTATACTGTTCACCTGGTAACATGTCCCGTGCATATTAAACAATCTGGGGAACACACTCGCCTCACTTATACTGTTCACCTGGTAACATGTCTCGTGTATATTAAACCATCAGGGGAACACACTCTCCTCACTTATACTGTTCACCCGGTAACATGTCCCGTCAGTATTAAACCATCAGGGGAACACACTCTCCTCACTTATACTGTTCACCTGGTAACTTGTCCCGTGTCTATTAAAACAGTAGGGGAACACACTCTCCTCACTTCTACTGTTCACCTGGTAACATGTCCCGTGTCTATTAAACTATCAATGCAACACAGTCTCCTCACCTATACTGTTCACCTGGTAACATGTCCCGTGTGTATTAAACAATCTGGGGAACACACTCTCATCACTTATCATGTTCACCTGGTAACATGTCCCGTGTGTATAAAAACATCAGCGAAACACTCCCTCCTCACTTAAACTGTACACCTGGTAACATGTCCCATGTGTATAAAAACATCAGCGAAACACACTCTCCTCACTTAAACTGTTCACCTGGTAACATGTCCCGTGCATATTAAACCATCAGGGGAACACATTCTCCTCACTTAGACTGTTCACCTGGTAACATGTCCTGTGTGGATTAAACAATCTGGGGAACACACTCGCCTCACTTATACTGTTCACCTGGTAACATTTCCCGTGTGTATTAAAACATCAGGGGAACACCCTCTCCTCACATATACTGTTCTCCTGGTGACATGTCCTGCGTATAAAAAATAATCAGGGGAACACACTCTGCTCACTTATACTGTTCACCTGGTAACATGTCCTGTGTGTATTAAACCATCAGGGGAACACACTCTCATCACTTATCCTGTACTACTGGTAACATGTCCTGTGTGTATGAAACAATCAGGGGAACACACTCTCCTCACTTATACTCTTCACCTCGTAACATGTCCCGTGTGTATTAAACCATCAGGGGAACACACTCTCCTCACTTATACTGTTCACCTGGTAACATGTCCCGTGTATATTAAACCATCAGGGGAACACATTCTCCTCACTTAGACTGTTCACCTGGTAACATGTCCTGTGTGGATTAAACAACCTGGGGAACACACTCGCCTCACGTATACTGATCACCTGGTAACATGCCCCGTGTGTATTAAAACATCAGCGAAACACACTCTCCTCACTTAAACTGTTCACCTGGTGACATGTCCAGTGTATATTAAAACATTAGGGGAACACACTCTCCTCACTTCTACTGTTCACCTGGTGACATGTTCAGTGTATATTAAAACATTAGGGGAACACACTCTCCTCACTTATACTGTTCACCTGGTGACATGTCCAGTGTATATTAAAACATTAGGGGAACACACTCTCCTCACTTATACTGTTCACCTGGTAAGTCATCCCGTGTCCATTAAAACATTAGGGGAACACACTCTCCTCACTTATACTGTTCATCTGGTCACATGTCCCGTGTGTATTAAACCATCAGGGGCACACTCTCCTCACTTATACGGATCACCTGGTAACAGGTCCTGTGTGTTTTAAAACATCAGGGGAACACACTCTCCTCACTTATACCGTTCACCTGGTAACATGTCCCGTGTGTATTAAAACATCAGGGGAACACACTCTTCTCACTTATACTGTTCACCTGGTAACATGTCTCTTGGATATGAAACCATCAGGGGAACACACTCTCTTCACATATACTGTTCACCTGGTGACATGTCCCGTGAATATTAAACCATGAGGGGAACACTCTCTCCTCAGTTATACTGTTCACCTGGTGACATGTCCCGTGTATATTAAACCATCAGGGGAACACTCACTCCGCACTTATACTGTTCACCTGGTAACATGTCCTGTGTATATTAAACAATCAGGGGAACACATTCTCCTCACCTATACTGTTCACCTGGTAACATGTCCCGTGTGCATTAAAACATCAGGGGAACACACTCTCCTCACTTATACAGGTCACCCGGTGAAATGTCCCATGTATAAAAAACAATCAGGGGAACACACTCTCCTCACTTATACTGTTCACCTGGTAACATGTCCCGTGTATATTAAACAATCTGGGGAACACACTCTCCTCATTTACACTGTTCACCTGGTAACATGTCCCGTGCATATTAAACAATCTGGGGAACACACTTGCCTCACTGATACTGTTCACCTGGTAACATGTCCTGTGTATATTAAACAATCTGCGGAACACACTCGCCTCACTTATACTGTTCACCTGGTAACATGTCCTGTGTATATTAAACAATCTGGGGAACACACTCTCCTCACTTATACTGTTCACCTGGTAACATGTCCTGTGTATTAAACAATCAGGGGAAGAAACTCTCCTCACTTATACTGTTCACCTGGTAACATGTCCCTTGCGTATTAAACAATCAGGGGAACACACTCTCCTCACTTACACTCTTCACGTGGTAACATGTCCCTTGTGTATTAAGCAATCAGGGGAAAACACTCTCCTCACTTATACTGTTCACCTGGTAACATGTCCCTTGTGTATTAAACAATCAGGGGAACACACTCTGCTAACTTATACTGTTCACCTGGGAAGATGTCCCGCGTATATTAAACCATCAGGGGAACACAGTCTCCTCACTTATACTGTTCATCTGGTGAAATGTCCTGAGTGTATTAAACAATCAGGGGAACACACTCTCCTCACTTATACAGTTCACCTGGTAACATGTCCCGTGTGTATTAAACAATCAAGGGAACACACTCTCCTCACTTATACTGTTCACCTGGTAACATGTCCTGTGTGTATTAAACAATGAGGGGAACACACTCTCTTCACTTATACTGTTCACCTGGTAACATGTCCCCTGTGTATTAAACCATCAGGGGAACACACTCTCCTCACTTATACTGTTCACCTGGTAACATGTCCCGTGTGTATTAAACTATCAGGGGAAAACACTCTCCTCACTTATACTGTTCACCTGGTAACATGTCCCGTTTACATTAAACCATCAGGGGAACACACTCGCCTCACTTATGCTGTTCACCTGGTAACATGTCCCGTGTGCATTAAACAATGAGGGGAACACACTCTCTTCACTTATACTGTTCACCTGGTAACATGTCCCGTGTGTATTAAACCATCACGGGAACACACTCTCCTCACTTATACTGTTCACCTGGTAACATGTCCTGTACATATTAAACAATCAGGGGAACACACTCTCCTCACATATACTGTTCAACTGGTAACATGTCCCGGGTGTATTAAACCATCACGGGAACACACTCTCCTCACTTATACTGTTCACCTGGTAACATGTCCAGTGTATATTAAACAATCAGGGGAACACACTCTCCTCACTTATACTGCTCACCTGGTAACATGTCCCGTGTATATTAAACAATTTGGGGAACACACTTGCCTCACTTATACTGTTCACCTGGTAACATGTCCCGGGTGTATTAAACAATCAGGGGAACACAGTCTCCTCACTCATACTGTTCACCTGGTAACATGTCCTGTGTATATTAAACAATCAGGGGAACACACTCTCCTCACATATACTGTTCAACTGGTAACATGTCCCGGGTGTATTAAACCATCACGGGAACACACTCTCCTCACTTATACTGTTCACCTGGCAACATGTCCCGTGTGTATTAAACAATCAGGGGAACACACTCTCCTCACTCATACTGTTCACCTGGTAACATGTCCCGTGTGTATTAAACAATCAGGGGAATACACTCTGCTCACTTTTCCTGTTCACCTGGTAACATGTCCCGTGTATATTAAACAATCAGGGGAACACACTCTGCTCACTTATACTGTTCACCTGGTAACATGTCCTGTGTATATTAAACAATCAGGGGAACACATTCTCCTCACCTATACTGTTCACCTGGTAACATGTCCTGTGTATATTAAACAATCAGCGGAACACACTCTCCTCACTTCTACTGTTCACCTGGTAACTTGTCCCGTGCGTATTAAACCATGAGGGGAACACACTCTCCTCACTTATACTGTTCACCTGGTAAGATGTCCTGTGTATCCTAAACAATCTGGGGATCACACTCGCCTCACTTACACTGTTCACCTGGTAACATGTCTCGTGTATATTAAACCATCAGGGGAACACACTCTCCTCACTTATAATGTTCACCTGGCAACATGTCTCGTGTATATTAAACCATCAGGGGAACACACTCTCCTCACTTAGACTGTTCACCTGGTGACATGTCCCGTGTATATTGAACCATCAGGGGAACACACTCTCCTCACTTATACTGTTCACCTGGTAACATGTCCCGTGTGTATAAAAACATCAGCGAAACACACCCTCCTCACTTAAACTGCACACCTGGTAACATGTCCCGTGTGTATAAAAACATCAGCGAAACACACTCTCCTCACTTAAACTGTTCACCTGTTAACATGTCCCGTGTGTATTAAAACATCCGGGGAACACACTCTCCTCACTTATACTGTTCACCTGGTGACATGTTCAGTGTATATTAAAACATTAGGGGAACACACTCTCCTCACTTATACTGTTCACCTGGTGACATGTCCCGTGTGTATTAAACAATCAGGGGAACACACTCTCCTCACTTTTCCTGTTCACCTGGTAACATGTCCCGTGTATATTAAACAATCAGGGGAACACACTCTGCTCACTTATACTGTTCACCTGGTAACATGTCCCGTGTATATTAAACAATCAGGGGAACACACTCTGCTCACTTATACTGTTCACCTGGTAACATGTACCGTGTGTATTAAAAGATCAGGGGAACACTCTCCTCACTTATACTGTTCATCTGGTAACATGTCCCGTGTGTATTAAACCATCAGGGGCACACTCTCCTCACTTATACGGATCACCTGGTAACATGTCCTGTGTGTTTTAAAACATCAGGGGAACACACTCTCCTCACTTATACCGTTCACCTGGTAACATGTCCCGTGTGTATTAAAACATCAGGGGAAGACACCCTCCTCACCTAAACTGTTCACCTGTTAACATGTCCCTTCTGTATTAAAACATCAGGGGAACACACTCTCCTCACTTATAATGTTCACCTGGTAACATGTCTCGTGGATATGAAACCATCAGGGGAACACACTCTCTTCACATATACTGTTCACCTGGTGACATGTCCAGTGTACATTAAAGCATGAGGGGAACACTCTCTCCTCAATTATACTGTTCACCTGGTGACATGTCCCGTGTATATTAAACCATCAGGGGAACACACACTCCGCACTTATACTGTTCACCTGGTAACATGTCCTGTGTATATTAAACAATCAGGGGAACACATTCTCCTCACCTATACTGTTCACCTGGTAACATGTCCCGTGTGTATTAAAACATCAGGGGAACACACTCTCCTCACTTATACAGTTCACCCGGTGAAATGTCCCATGTATAAAAAACAATCAGGGGAACACACTCTCCTCACTTATGCTGTTCATCTGGTAACATGTCCTGTGTGTATTAAACCATCAGGGGAACACACTCTCCTCACTTATACTGTTCACCTGGTAACATGTCCTGTGTATATTAAACAATCAGGGGAACACACTCTCCTCACTTATACTGTTCACCTGGTGCCATGTCCTCTGAATATTAAACAATCAGGGGAACACAATCTCCTCACTTAAACTGATCACCTGGTAACATGTCCTGTGTATATTAAACAATCAGGGGAACACACTCTCCTCACTTCTACTGTTCACCTGGTAACTTGTCCCGTGCATATTAAACCATCAGGGGAACACACTCTCCTCACTTATACTGTTCACCTGGTAACATGTCCCTTGTGTATTAAACAATCAGGGGAACAAATTCTCCTCACTTATACTGTTCACCTGCTAACATGTCCCTTGTGTATTAAACAATCAGGGGAACACACTCTCCTCACTTACACTGTTCACCTGGTAACATGTCCTGTGTGTATTAAACCATCAGGGGAACACACTCTCCTCACTTATACTGTTCACCTGGTAACATGTCCTGTGTGTATGAAACAATCAGGGGAACACACTCTCCTCACTTATACTCTTCACCTCGTAACATGTCCCGTGTGTATTAAACCATCAGGGGAACACACTCTCCTCACTTATACTGTTCACCTGGTAACATGTCCCGTGTATATTAAACAACCTGGGGAACACACTCGCCTCACGTATACTGTTCACCTGGTAGCATGTCCCGTGTGTATTAAAACATCAGCGAAACATACTCTCCTCACTTAAACTGTTCACCTGGTGACATGTCCAGTGTATATTAAAACATTAGGGGAACACACTCTCCTCACTTATACTGTTCACCTGGTGACATGTCCAGTGTATATTAAAACATTAGGGGAACACACTCTCCTCACTTATACTGTTCATCTGGTAACATGTCCCGTGTGTATTAAACCATCAGGGGCACACTCTCCTCACTTATACGGATCACCTGGTAACATGTCCTGTGTGTATTAAAACATCAGGGGAACACACTCTCCTCACTTATACCGTTCACCTGGTAACATGTCCCGTGTGTATTAAAACATCAGGGGAACACACTCTCCTCACCTATACAGTTCACTTGTTAACATGTCCCGTCTGTATTAAAACATCAGGGGAACACACTCTTCTCACTTATACTGTTCACCTGGTAACATGTCTCGTGGATATGAAACCATCAGGGGAACACACTCTCTTCACATATACTGTTCACCTGGTGACATGTCCCGTGTATATTAAACCATGAGGGGAACACTCTCTCCTCAATTATACTGTTAACCTGGTGACATGTCCCGTGTATATTAAACCATCAGGGGAACACACTCTCCTCACTTATACTGTTCACCTGGTAACATGTCCCGTGTGCATTAAAACATCAGGGGAACACACTCTCCTCACTTATACAGTTCACCCGGTGAAATGTCCCATGTATAAAAAACAATCAGGGGAACACACTCTCCTCACTTATACTGCTCACCTGGTGACATGTCCTCTGTATATTAAACAATCAGGGGAACAAAATCTCCTCACTTAAACTGTTCACCTGGTAACATGTCCCGTGGAGATTAAACAATCTGGGGAACACACTCTCCTCATTTATACTGTTCACCTGGTAACATGTCCCGTGTATATTAAACAATCTGGGGAACACACTCGCCTCACTTATACTGTTCACCTGGTAACATGTCCTGTGTATATTAATCAATCAGGGGAACACAGTCTCCTCACTTATACTGTTCACCTGGTAACATGTCCCGTGGAGATTAAACAATCTGTGGAACACACTCTCCTCATTTATACTGTTCACCTAGTAACATGTCCCGTGTATATTAAACAATCTGGGGAACACACTCGCCTCACTTATACTGTTCACCTGGTAACATGTCCTGTGTATATTAAACAATCTGGGGAACACACTCGCCTCACTTATACTGTTCACCTGGTAACATGTCCTGTGTATATTAAACAATCTGGGGAACACACTCGCCTCACTTATACTGTTCACCTGGTAACATGTCCTGTGTATATTAAACAATCAGGGGAACACACTCTCCTCACTTATACTGTTCACCTGGTAACATGTCCTGTGTATATTAAACAATCTGGGGAACACACTCGCCTCACTTATACTGTTCACCTGGTGACATGTCCTGTGTATATTAAACAATCAGGGGAACACACTCTCCTCACTTATACTGTGCACCTGGTAACATGTCCTGTGTATATTAAACAATCTGGGGAACACACTCTCCTCACTTATACTGTTCACCTGGTAACATGTCCCTTGTGTATTAAACAATCAGGGGAACACACTCTGCTAACTTATACTGTTCACCTGGTGACATGTCCTGTTTGTATTAAACCATCAGGGGAACACACTCTCCTCACTTATACTGTTCACCTGGTAACATGTCCCTTGTGTATTAAACAATCAGGGGAAAACACTCTCCTCACTTATACTGTTCACCTGGTAACATGTCCCTTGTGTATTAAACAATCAGGGGAAGACACTCTCCTCACTTATACTGTTCACCTGGTAACATGTCCCTTGCGTATTAAACAATCAGAGGAACACACTCTCCTCACTTATACTCTTCACGTGGTAACATGTCCCTTGTGTATTAAACAATCAGGTGAAAACACTCTCCTCACTTATACTGTTCACCTGGTAACATGTCCCTTGTGTATTAAACAATCAGGGGAACACACTCTCCTCACTTATACTGCTCACCTGGTGAAATGTCCTCTGTATATTAAACAATCAGGGGAACAAAATCTCCTCACTTACACTGTTCACCTGGTAACATGTCCCGTGGAGATTAAACAATCTGGGGAACACACTCTCCTCATTTATACTGTTCACCTGGTAACATGTCCCGTGTATATTAAACAATCTGGGGAACACACTCGCCTCACTTATACTGTTCACCTGGTAACATGTCCTGTGTATATTAATCAATCAGGGGAACACAGTCTCCTCACTTATACTGTTCACCTGGTAACATGTCCCGTGGAGATTAAACAATCTGTGGAACACACTCTCCTCATTTATACTGTTCACCTAGTAACATGTCCCGTGTATATTAAACAATCTGGGGAACACACTCGCCTCACTTATACTGTTCACCTGGTAACATGTCCTGGGTATATTAAACAATCTGGGGAACACACTCGCCTCACTTATACTGTTCACCTGGTAACATGTCCTGTGTATATTAAACAATCTGGGGAACACACTCGCCTCACTTATACTGTTCACCTGGTAACATGTCCTGTGTATATTAAACAATCAGGGGAACACACTCTCCTCACTTATACTGTTCACCTGGTAACATGTCCTGTGTATATTAAACAATCTGGGGAACACACTCGCCTCACTTATACTGTTCACCTGGTGACATGTCCTGTGTATATTAAACAATCAGGGGAACACACTCTCCTCACTTATACTGTGCACCTGGTAACATGTCCTGTGTATATTAAACAATCTGGGGAACACACTCTCCTCACTTATACTGTTCACCTGGTAACATGTCCCTTGTGTATTAAACAATCAGGGGAACACACTCTGCTAACTTATACTGTTCACCTGGTGACATGTCCTGTTTGTATTAAACCATCAGGGGAACACACTCTCCTCACTTATACTGTTCACCTGGTAACATGTCCCTTGTGTATTAAACAATCAGGGGAAAACACTCTCCTCACTTATACTGTTCACCTGGTAACATGTCCCTTGTGTATTAAACAATCAGGGGAAGACACTCTCCTCACTTATACTGTTCACCTGGTAACATGTCCCTTGCGTATTAAACAATCAGAGGAACACACTCTCCTCACTTATACTCTTCACGTGGTAACATGTCCCTTGTGTATTAAACAATCAGGGGAAAACACTCTCCTCACTTATACTGTTCACCTGGTAACATGTCCCTTGTGTATTAAACAATCAGGGGAACACACTCTGCTAACTTATACTGTTCACCTGGGAAGATGTCCCGCGTATATTAAACCATCAGGGGAACACACTCTCCTCACTTATACAGTTCACCTGGTAACATGTCCCGTGTGTATTAAACAATCAAGGGAACACACTCTCCTCACTTATACAGTTCACCTGGTAACATGTCCCGTGTGTATTAAACAATCAAGGGAACACACTCTCCTCACTTATACTGTTCACCTGGTAACATGTCCTGTGTGTATTAAACAATGAGGGGAACACACTCTCTTCACTTATACTGTTCACCTGGTAACATGTCCCGTGTGTATTAAACCATCAGGGGAACACACTCTCCTCACTTATACTGTTCACCTGGTAACATGTCCCGTGTTTATTAAACAATCAGGGGAACACACTCTCCTCTCTTATACTGTTCAATTGGTAACATGTCCTGTGCATATTAAACAATCAGGGGAACACACTCTCCTCACATATACTGTTCAACTGGTAACATGTCCCGGGTGTATTAAACCATCACGGGAACACACTCTCCTCACTTATACTGTTCACCTGGTAACATGTCCAGTGTGTATTAAACAATCAGGGGAACACACTCTCCTCACTTATACTGTTCACCTGGTAACATGTCCCGTGTATATTAAACAATTTGGGGAACACACTCGCCTCACTTATACTGTTCACCTGGTAACATGTCCTGTGTGTATTAAACCATCAGGGGAACACACTCTCCTCACTTATACTGTTCACCTGGTAACATGTCCTGTGTATATTAAACAATCAGGGGAACACACTCTCCTCACTTCTACTGTTCACCTAGTAACATGTCCCGTGTATATTAAACAATCTGGGGAACACACTCGCCTCACTTATACTGTTCACCTGGTAACATGTCCTGTGTATATTAAACAATCTGGGGAACACACTCGCCTCACTTATACTGTTCACCTGGTAACATGTCCTGTGTATATTAAAAAATCTGGGGAACACACTCGCCTCACTTATACTGTTCACCTGGTAACATGTCCTGTGCATATTAAACAATCAGGGGAACACACTCTCCTCACTTATACTGTTCACCTGGTAACATGTCCTGTGTATATTAAACAATCTGGGGAACACACTCTCCTCACTTATACTGTTCACCTGGTAACATGTCCCGTGTTTATTAAACAATCAGGGGAACACACTCTCCTCACTTATACTGTTCAATTGGTAACATGTCCTGTGCATATTAAACAATCAGGGGAACACACTCTCCTCACATATACTGTTCAACTGGTAACATGTCCCGGGTGTATTAAACCATCACGGGAACACACTCTCCTCACTTATACTGTTCACCTGGTAACATGTCCAGTGTGTATTAAACAATCAGGGGAACACACTCTCCTCACTTATACTGTTCACCTGGTAACATGTCCCGTGTATATTAAACAATTTGGGGAACACACTCGCCTCACTTATACTGTTCACCTGGTAACATGTCCTGTGTGTATTAAACCATCAGGGGAACACACTCTCCTCACTTATACTGTTCACCTGGTAACATGTCCTGTGTATATTAAACAATCAGGGGAACACACTCTCCTCACTTCTACTGTTCACCTGGTAACTTGTCCCGTGCGTATTAAACCATCAGGGGAACACACTCTCCTCACTTATACTGTTCACCTGGTAAGATGTCCTGTGTATACTAAACAATCTGGGGATCACACTCGCCTCACTTACACTGTTCACCTGGTAACATGTCTCGTGTATATTAAACCATCAGGGGAACACACTCTCCTCACTTATAATGTTCACCTGGCAACATGCCTCGTGTATATTAAACCATCAGGGGAACACACTCTCCTCACTTAGACTGTTCACCTGGTGACATGTCCCGTGTCTATTAAACAATCTGGGGAACACACTCTCATCACTTATCATGTTCACCTGGTAACATGTCCCGTGTGTATAAAAACATCAGCGAAACACACCCTCCTCACTTAAACTGTACACCTGATAACATGTCCCGTGTGTATAAAAACATCAGGGGAACACACTCTCCTCACTTATACTGTTCACCTGGTAACATTTCCCGTGTGTATTAAACAATCTGGGGAACACACTCTCCTCACTTATACTGTTCACCTGGTAACATTTCCCGTGTGTATTAAACAATCTGGGGAACACACTCTCCTCACTTATACTGTTCACCTGGCAAAATATCCCGTGTGTATTAAAACATCAGCGAAACACACTCTCCTCACATATACTGTTCTCCTGGTGACATGTCCTGCGTATTAAAAACAATCAGGGGAACACACTCTGCTAACTTATACTGTTCACCTGGTAACATGTCCCTTGTGTATTAAACAATCAGGGGAACAAATTCTCCTCACTTATACTGTTCACCTGGTAACATGTCCCTTGTGTATTAAACAATCAAGGGAACACACTCTCCTCACTTATACAGTTCACCTGGTAACATGACCCGCGTGTATTAAACAATCAAGGGAACACACTCTCCTCACTTATACTGTTCACCTGGTATCATGTCCTGTGTGTATTAAACAATGAGGGGAACACACTCTCTTCACTTATACTGTTCACCTGGTAACATGTCCCGTGTGTATTAAACCATTAGGGGAACTCACTCTCCTCACTTATACTGTTCACCTGGTAACATGTCCCGTGTGTATTAAACCATCAGGGGAACACACTCTCCACACTTATACTGTGCACCTGGTAACATGTCCCGTGTGTATTAAACTATCAGGGGAAAACACTCTCCTCACTTATACTGTTCACCTGGTAACATGTCCCGTTTACATTAAACCATCAGGGGAACACACTCGCCTCACTTATACTGTTCACCTGGTAACATGTCCTGTGTGTATTAAACAATGAGGGGAACACACTCTCTTCTCTTATACTGTTCACCTGGTAACATGTCCCGTGTGTATTAAACCATCACGGGAACACACTCTCCTCACTTATACTGTTCACCTGGTAACATGTCCAGTGTTTATTAAACAATCAGGGGAACACACTCTCCTCACTTATACTGTTCACCTGGTAACATGTTCTGTGCATATTAAACAATCAGGGGAACACACTCTCCTCACTTATACTGTGCACCTGGTAACATGTCCTGTGTATATTAAACAATCTGGGGAACACACTCTCCTCACTTATACTGTTCACCTGGTAACATGTCCCTTGTGTATTAAACAATCAGGGGAACACACTCTGCTAACTTATACTGTTCACCTGGTGACATGTCCTGTTTGTATTAAACCATCAGGGGAACACACTCTCCTCACTTATACTGTTCACCTGGTAACATGTCCCTTGTGTATTAAACAATCAGGGGAAAACACTCTCCTCACTTATACTGTTCACCTGGTAACATGTCCCTTGTGTATTAAACAATCAGGGGAAGACACTCTCCTCACTTATACTGTTCACCTGGTAACATGTCCCTTGCGTATTAAACAATCAGAGGAACACACTCTCCTCACTTATACTCTTCACGTGGTAACATGTCCCTTGTGTATTAAACAATCAGGGGAAAACACTCTCCTCACTTATACTGTTCACCTGGTAACATGTCCCTTGTGTATTAAACAATCAGGGGAACACACTCTGCTAACTTATACTGTTCACCTGGGAAGATGTCCCGCGTATATTAAACCATCAGGGGAACACACTCTCCTCACTTATACAGTTCACCTGGTAACATGTCCCGTGTGTATTAAACAATCAAGGGAACACACTCTCCTCACTTATACAGTTCACCTGGTAACATGTCCCGTGTGTATTAAACAATCAAGGGAACACACTCTCCTCACTTATACTGTTCACCTGGTAACATGTCCTGTGTGTATTAAACAATGAGGGGAACACACTCTCTTCACTTATACTGTTCACCTGGTAACATGTCCCGTGTGTATTAAACCATCAGGGGAACACACTCTCCTCACTTATACTGTTCACCTGGTAACATGTCCAGTGTGTATTAAACAATCAGGGGAACACACTCTCCTCACTTATACTGTTCACCTGGTAACATGTCCCGTGTATATTAAACAATTTGGGGAACACACTCGCCTCACTTATACTGTTCACCTGGTAACATGTCCTGTGTGTATTAAACCATCAGGGGAACACACTCTCCTCACTTATACTGTTCACCTGGTAACATGTCCCGTGTTTATTAAACAATCAGGGGAACACACTCTCCTCACTTATACTGTTCAATTGGTAACATGTCCTGTGCATATTAAACAATCAGGGGAACACACTCTCCTCACATATACTGTTCAACTGGTAACATGTCCCGGGTGTATTAAACCATCACGGGAACACACTCTCCTCACTTATACTGTTCACCAGGTAACATGTCCAGTGTGTATTAAACAATCAGGGGAACACACTCTCCTCACTTATACTGTTCACCTGGTAACATGTCCCGTGTATATTAAACAATTTGGGGAACACACTCGCCTCACTTATACTGTTCACCTGGTAACATGTCCTGTGTGTATTAAACCATCAGGGGAACACACTCTCCTCACTTATACTGTTCACCTGGTAACATGTCCTGTGTATATTAAACAATCAGGGGAACACACTCTCCTCACTTCTACTGTTCACCTAGTAACATGTCCCGTGTATATTAAACAATCTGGGGAACACACTCGCCTCACTTATACTGTTCACCTGGTAACATGTCCTGTGTATATTAAACAATCTGGGGAACACACTCGCCTCACTTATACTGTTCACCTGGTAACATGTCCTGTGTATATTAAAAAATCTGGGGAACACACTCGCCTCACTTATACTGTTCACCTGGTAACATGTCCTGTGCATATTAAACAATCAGGGGAACACACTCTCCTCACTTATACTGTTCACCTGGTAACATGTCCTGTGTATATTAAACAATCTGGGGAACACACTCTCCTCACTTATACTGTTCACCTGGTAACATGTCCCGTGTTTATTAAACAATCAGGGGAACACACTCTCCTCACTTATACTGTTCAATTGGTAACATGTCCTGTGCATATTAAACAATCAGGGGAACACACTCTCCTCACATATACTGTTCAACTGGTAACATGTCCCGGGTGTATTAAACCAACACGGGAACACACTCTCCTCACTTATACTGTTCACCTGGTAACATGTCCAGTGTGTATTAAACAATCAGGGAAACACACTCTCCTCACTTATACTGTTTACCTGGTAACATGTCCCGTGTATATTAAACAATTTGGGGAACACACTCGCCTCACTTATACTGTTCACCTGGTAACATGTCCTGTGTGTATTAAACCATCAGGGGAACACACTCTCCTCACTTATACTGTTCACCTGGTAACATGTCCCTTGTGTATTAAACAATCAAGGGAACACACTCGCCTCACTTATACTGTTCACCTGGTAACATGTCCCTTGTGTATTAAACAATCAGGGGAACAAATTCTCCTCACTTATACTGTTCACCTGGTAACATGTCCCTTGTGTATTAAACAATCAAGGGAACACACTCTCCTCACTTATACAGTTCACCTGGTAACATGACCCGCGTGTATTAAACAATCAAGGGAACACACTCTCCTCACTTATACTGTTCACCTGGTATCATGTCCTGTGTGTATTAAACAATGAGGGGAACACACTCTCTTCACTTATACTGTTCACCTGGTAACATGTACCGTGTGTATTAAACCATTAGGGGAACTCACTCTCCTCACTTATACTGTTCACCTGGTAACATGTCCCGTGTGTATTAAACCATCAGGGGAACACACTCTCCACACTTATACTGTTCACCTGGTAACATGTCCCGTGTGTATTAAACTATCAGGGGAAAACACTCTCCTCACTTATACTGTTCAGCTGGTAACATGTCCCGTTTACATTAAACCATCAGGGGAACACACTCTCCTCACATATACTGTTCAACTGGTAACATGTCCCGGGTGTATTAAACCATCACGGGAACACACTCTCCTCACTTATACTGTTCACCTGGTTACATGTCCAGTGTGTTTTAAACAATCAGGGGAACACACTCTCCTCACTTATACTGTTCACCTGGTAACATGTCCCGTGTATATTAAACAATTTGGGGAACACACTCGCCTCACTTATACTGTTCACCTGGTAACATGTCCTGTGTGTATTAAACCATCAGGGGAACACACTCTCCTCACTTATACTGTTCACCTGGTAACATGTCCCGTGTGTATTAAACAATCAGGGGAACACACTCTCCTCACTTCTACTGTTCACCTGGTAACTTGTCCCGTGCGTATTAAACCATCAGGGGAACACACTCTCCTCACTTATACTGTTCACCTGGTAAGATGTCCTGTGTATACTAAACAATCTGGGGATCACACTCGCCTCACTTACACTGTTCACCTGGTAACATGTCTCGTGTATATTAAACCATCAGGGGAACACACTCTCCTCACTTATAATGTTCACCTGGCAACATGTCTCGTGTATATTAAACCATCAGGGGAACACACTCTCCTCACTTAGACTGTTCACCTGGTAACATGTCCCGTGTACATTAAACAATCTGGGGATCACACTCGCCTCACTTACACTGTTCACCTGTTAACATGTCTCGTGTATATTAAACCATCAGGGGAACACACTCTCCTCACTTATAATGTTCACCTGGTGACATGTCCCGTGTCTATTAAACTATCAATGCAACACAGTCTCCTCACCTATACTGTTCACCTGGTAACATGTCCCGTGTGTATTAAACAATCTGGGGAACACACTCTCATCACTTATCATGTTCACCTGGTAACATGTCCCGTGTGTATAAAAACATCAGCGAAACACACCCTCCTCACTTAAACTGTACACCTGGTAACATGTCCCGTGTGTATAAAAACATCAGGGGAACACACTCTCCTCACTTATACTGTTCACCTGGTGACATTTCCCGTGTGTATTAAACAATCTGGGGAACACACTCTCCTCACTTATACTGTTCACCTGGTAACATTTCCCGTGTGTATTAAACAATCAGGGGAACACACTCTCCTCACTTATACTGTTCACCTGGCAAAATATCCCGTGTGTATTAAAACATCAGCGAAACACACTCTCCTCACATATACTGTTCTCCTGGTGACATATCCTGCGTATTAAAAACAATCAGGGGAACATACTCTGCTAACTTATACTGTTCACCTGGTAACATGTCCCTTGTGTATTAAACAATCAGGGGAACAAATTCTCCTCACTTATACTGTTCACCTGGTAACATGTCCCGTGTATATTAAACCATCAGGGGAACACACTCTCCTCACTTATACTGTTCACCTGGTAACATGTCCTGTGTATATTAAAACATCAGGGGAACACACTCTCCTCACTTATACCGTTCACCTGGTAACATGTCCCGTGTGTATTAAAACATCAGGGGAACACACCCTCCTCACCTATACTGTTCACCTGTTAACATGTCCCTTCTGTATTAAAACAACAGGGGAACACACTCTTCTCACTTATACTGTTCACCTGGTAACATGTCTCGTGGATATGAAACCATCAGGGGAACACACTCTCTTCACATATACTGTTCACCTGGTGACATGTCCAGTGTACATTAAAGCATGAGGGGAACACTCTCTCCTCAATTATACTGTTCACCTGGTGACATGTCCCGTGTATATTAAACCATCAGGGGAACACACACTCCGCACTTATACTGTTCACCTGGTAACATGTCCCGTGTATATTAAACAATCAGGGGAACACACACTCCTCACTTATACTGTTCACCTGGTGCCATGTCCTCTGAATATTAAACAATCAGGGGAACACACTCTCCTCGCTTCTACTGTTCACCTGGTAACTTGTCCCGTGCATATTAAACCATCAGGGGAACACACTCTCCTCACTTATACTGTTTCCCTGGTAACATGTCCCTTGTGTATTAAACAATCATGGGAACAAATTCTCCTCACTTATACTGTTCACCTGCTAACATGTCCCTTGTGTATTAAACAATCAGGGGAACAGACTCTCCTCACTTATACTGTTCACCTGGTAACATGTCCTGTGTGAATTAAACCATCAGGGGAACACACTCTCCTCACTTATACTGTTCACCTGGTAACATGTCCTGTGTGTATGAAACAATCAGGGGAACACACTCTCCTCACTTATACTCTTCACCTCGTAACATGTCCCGTGTGTATTAAACCATCAGGGGAACACACTCTCCTCACTTATACTGTTCACCTGGTAACATGTCCCGTGTGTATTAAAACATCAGCGAAACACACTCTCCTCACTTAAACTGTTCACCTGGTAACATGTCCCTTGTGTATTAAACAATCAGGGGAAGACACTCTCCTCACTTATACTGTTCACCTGGTAACATGTCCCTTGTGTATTAAACAATCAGGGGAAGACACTCTCCTCACTTATACTGTTCACCTGGTAAGATGTCCCGTGTATATTAAACCATCAAAGGAACACAGTCTCCTCACCTGTACTGTTTACCTTGTAACATGACTCGTGTGTATTAAACAATCTGGGGAACACACTCTCCTCTCTTATACTGTTCATCTGGTAACACGTCCCGTATTTTTTAAACCATCAGGGGAACACACTCTCCTCACTTATACTGTTCACCTGGTAAGATGTCCCGTGTGTATTAAACAATCTGGGGATCACACTCTCCTCACTAAAACTGTTCACCTGGTAACACGTCCCGTATTTTTTAAACCATCAGGGGAACACACTCTCCTCACTTATACTGTTCACGTGGTAACATGTCCCGTGTATATTAAACCATGAGGGGAGCACACTCTCCTCACTTATACTCTTCACCTGGTAACATGTACCGTCAGTATTAAACAATCAGGGCAACAAACTCTCCTCACTTATACTGTTCACCTCGTGACATGTCCTGTGTGCATTAAACAATCAGGGGAACACACTCTCCTCACTTATACTGTTCACGTGGTAACATGTCCCGTGTATATTAAACCATGAGGGGAGCACACTCTCCTCACTTATACTGTTCACCTGGTAACATGTACCGTCAGTATTAAACAATCAGGGCAACAAACTCTCCTCACTTATACTGTTCACCTCGTGACATGTCCTGTGTGCATTAAACAATCAGGGGAACACACTCTCCTCACTTATACTGTTCACCTGGTGACATGTCCCGTGTGTATTAAACCATCAGAGGAACACACTCTCCTCACTACTACAGTTCACCTGGTAACATGTCCCGTGTGTATTAAACAATCAGGGGAACACACACTCCTCACTTGTACAGTTCACCTGGTAACATGTCCCGTCAGTATTAAAGAATCAGGGGAACACATTCTCCTCACTTATACCGTTCACCTGGTAACAAGTCCCGTGCGTGTTAAACCATCAGGGGAACACACTCTCCTCACATATACTGTTCACCTGGTAACATGTCCTGTGTGTATTAAACCATCAGGGGAGCACACTCTCCTCACTTATACTGTTCACCTGCTAACATGTCCCGTCAGTATTAAACAATCAGGGCAACAAACTCTCCTCACTTATACTGTTCACCTAGTGACATGTCCTGTGTGCATTAAACCATCAGGGGAACACACTCTCCTCACTTATACTGTTCGCCTGGTAACATGTAACGTCAGTATTAAACAATCAGGGGAACTCACTCTCCTCACTTATACTGTTCTCCTGGTAACATGTCCCGTGTATATTAAACAATCAGGGGAACACACTCTCCTCACTTATACTGTTCATCTGGTAACATGTCCTGTGTATATTAAAGCATCAGGGGAACACAGCCTCCTCACTTATACTGTTCACCTGGTGACATGTCCCGTCTATATTAAACAATCAGGGGAACACTCTCTCCTCACTTATACTGTTCACCTGGTTACATGTCCCGTCAGTATTAAACAATCAGGGGAAAACACTCTCCTCACTTATACTGTTCACCTGGTAACATGTCCCGTGTTTATTAAACCATCAGGGGAACACACTCTCCTCACTTGCACTGTTCGCCTTGTGACATGTCCCGTGTATATTAAACAATCATGGGAACACACTCTCCCCACTTATACTGTTCACCATGTGACATGTCCCGTCAGTATTAAACAATCAGGGGAAGACACTCTCCTCACTTATACTGTTCACCTGGTAACATGTCCCATGTGTATTAAACAATTAAGGGAACACACTCTGCTCACTTATACTGTTCACCTGGTAACATGTCCCGTGTATATTAAACAATCAGGGGAACACACTCTGCTCACTTATACTGTTCACCTGGTAACATGTACCGTGTGTATTAAAACATCAGCGAAACACATTCTCCTGACTTATACTGTTCACCTGGTAACATGTCCCGTGTATATTAAAACATTAGGGGAACACACTCTCCTCACGTATACTATTCACCTGGTAACATGTCCTGTGTGTATTAAAACATCAGGGGAACACACTCTCCTCACTTATACCGTTCACCTGGTAACATGTCCCGTGTGTATTAAAACATCAGGGGAACACACTCTCCTCACCTATACTGTTCACCTGTTAACATGTCCCGTCTGTATTAAAACATCAGGGGAACACACTCTTCTCACTTATACTGTTCACCTGGTAACATGTCTCGTGGATATGAAACCATCAGGGGAACACACTCTCTTCACATATACTGTTCACCTGGTGACATGTCCCGTGTATATTAAACCATGAGGGGAACACTCTTTCCTCAATTATACTGTTCACCTGGTGACATGTCCCGTGTATATTAAACCATCAGGGGAACACACACTCCTCACTTATACTGTTCACCTGGTAACATGACCTGTGTATATTAAACAATCAGGGGAACACATTCTCCTCACCTATACTGTTCACCTGGTGACATGTCCCATGTGTATTAAAACATCAGGGGAACACACTCTCCTCACTTATACTGTTCACCTGGTAACATGTCCCGTGTATATTAAACCATCAGGGGAACACACACTCCTCACTTATACTGTTCAGCTGGTAACATGTCCTGTGTATATTAAACAATCAGGGGAACACATTCTCCTCACCTATACTGTTCACCTGGTGACATGTCCAATGTGTATTAAAACATCAGGGGAACACACTCGCCTCACTTATACTGTTCACCTGGTAACATGTCCCTTGTGTATTAAACAATCAGGGGAAGACACTCTCCTCACTTATACTGTTCACCTGGTAACATGTCCCTTGTGTATTAAACAATCAGGGGAAAACACTCTCCTCACTTATACTGTTCACCTGGTAACATGTCCCTTGTGTATTAAACAATCAGGGGAAGACACTCTCCTCACTTATACTGTTCACCTGGTAACATGTCCCTTGTGTATAAAGCAATCAGGGGAAGACACTCTCCTCACTTATACTGTTCACCTGGTAACATGTCCCTTGCGTATTAAACAATCAGGGGAACACACTCTCCTCACTTATACTCTTCACGTGGTAACATGTCCCTTGTGTATTAAACAATCAGGGGAAAACACTCTCCTCACTTATACTGTTCACCTGGTAACATGTCCCTTGTGTATTAAACAATCAGGGGAACACACTCTGCTAACTTATACTGTTCACCTGGGAAGATGTCCCGCGTATATTAAACCATCAGGGGAACAAAGTCTCCTCACTTATACTGTTCATCTGGTGAAATGTCCTGAGTGTATTAAACAGTCAGGGGAACACACTCTCCTCACTTATACAGTTCACCTGGTAACATGTCCCGTGTGTATTAAACAATCAAGGGAACACACACTCCTCACTTATACTGTTCACCTGGTAACATGTCCAGTGTGTATTAAACAATGAGGGGAACACACTCTCTTCACTTATACTGTTAACCTGGTAACATGTCCCGTGTGTATTAAACCATTAGGGGAACACACTCTCCTCACTTATACTGTTCACCTGGTAACATGTCCCGTGTGTATTAAACGATTAGGGGAACACACTCTCCTCACTTATACTGTATACCTGGGAACATGTTCCATGTTTATTAAAACATCAGGGAAACACTCTCTCCTAACTTATACTGTTCACCTGGCAACATGTCCCGTGTGTATTAAACAATCTGGGGAACACACTCTCCTCACTTATACTGTTCACCTGGTAAGATGTCCCGTGTATATTAAACCATCAAAGGAACACAGTCTCCTCACCTTTACTGTTTACCTTGTAACATGACTCGTGTGTATTAAACAATCTGGGGAACACACTCTCCTCTCTTATACTGTTCACCTAGTAACACGTCCCGTGTGTTTTAAACCATCAGGGGAACACACTCTCCTCACTTATACTGTTCACCTGGTAAGATGCCCCGTGTGTATTAAACAATCTGGGGATCACACTCTCCTCACTAAAACTGTTCACCTTGTAACATGTCCCGTGCTTATTAAAACATCAGGAAAACACTCTCCTCGCTTATACTGTTCACCTGGCAACATTTCCCATCAGTATTAAACAATCAGGGGAACACAATCTCCTCACTTATCCTGTTCAAAAGGTAACATGTCCCGTGTTTATTAAACCATCAGGGGAACACACTCTCCTCTCTTATAATGTTCACCTGGTAACACGTCCCGTATGTTTTAAACCATCAGGGTAACACACTCTCCTCACTTATACTTTTCACCTGGTAACATGTCCTGTGAGTATTAAACCATCAGGGGAACACACTCCCCTCACTTATACTGTTCACCTGGCAACATGTACCGTCAGTATTAAACAATCAGGGCAACAAACTCTCCTCACTTATACTGTTCACCTGGTAACATGTCCTGTGTATATTAAACCATGAGGGGAGCACACTCTCCTCACTTATACTGTTCACGTGGTAACATGTCCCGTGTATATTAAACCATGAGGGGAGCACACTCTCCTCACTTATACTGTTCACCTGGTAACATGTACCGTCAGTATTAAACAATCAGGGCAACAAACTCTCCTCACTTATACTGTTCACGTCGTGACATGTCCTGTGTGCATTAAACAATCAGGGGAACACACTCTCCTCACTTATACTGTTCACGTGGTAACATGTCCCGTGTATATTAAACCATGAGGGGAGCACACTCTCCTCACTTATACTGTTCACCTGGTAACATGTACCGTCAGTATTAAACAATCAGGGCAACAAACTCTCCTCACTTATACTGTTCACCTCGTGACATGTCCTGTGTGCATTAAACAATCAGGGGAACACACTCTCCTCACTTATTCTGTTCGCCTGGTGACATGTCCCGTGTGTATTAAACAATCAGGGGAACACACTCTCCTCACTTATACTGTTCACCTGGTGACATGTCCCGTGTGTATTAAACCATCAGAGGAACACACTCTCCTCACTACTAGAGTTCACCTGGTAACATGTCCCGTGTGTATTAAACAATCAGGGGAACACACACTCCTCACTTGTACAGTTCACCTGGTAACATGTCCCGTCAGTATTAAAGAATCAGGGGAACACATTCTCCTCACTTATACCGTTCACCTGGTAACAAGTCCCGTGCGTGTTAAACCATCAGGGGAACGCACTCTCCTCACATATACTGTTCACCTGGTAACATGTCCTGTGTGTATTAAACCATCAGGGGAGCACACTCTCCTCACTTATACTGTTCACCTGCTAACATGTCCCGTCAGTATTAAACAATCAGGGCAACAAACTCTCCTCACTTATACTGTTCACCTAGTTACATGTCCTGTGTGCATTAAACCATCAGGGGAACACACTCTCCTCACTTATACTGTTCTCCTGGTAACATGTAACGTCAGTATTAAACAATCAGGGGAACTCACTCTCCTCACTTATACTGTTCTCCTGGTAACATGTCCCGTGTATATTAAACAATCAGGGGAACACACTCTCCTCACTTATACTGTTCATCTGGTAACATGTCCTGTGTATATTAAAGCATCAGGGGAACACAGCCTCCTCACTTATACTGTTCACCTGGTGACATGTCCCGTCTATATTAAACAATCAGGGGAACACTCTCTCCTCACTTATACTGTTCACCTGGTTACATGTCCCGTCAGTATTAAACAATCAGGGGAACACACTCTCCTCACTTATACTGTTCGCCTGGTGACATGTCCCGTGTATATTAAACCATCAGGGGAACACACTCTCCCCACTTATACTGTTCACCATGTGATATGTCCCGTCAGTCTTAAACAATCAGGGGAAGACACTCTCCTCACTTATACTGTTCACCTGGTAACATGTCCCATGTGTATTAAACAATCAGGGGAACACACTCTCCTCATTTATACTGTTCACGTGTTAACATGTCCCATGTATATTAAACATTCAGGGGAACACACTCTCCTCGCTGATACTGTTCACCTGGTTACATGTCCCGTCAGTATTAAACAATCAGGGGAACACACTCTCCTCACTTATACTGTTCAAATGGTAACATGTCCCGTTTTTATTAAACCATCAGGGGAACACACTCTCCTCATTTATACTGTTCACGTGTTAACATGTCCCATGTATATTAAACAATCAGGGGAACACAATCTCCTCACTTATACTGTTTGCCTGGTAACATGTCCTGTGTGTATTAAACCATCAGGGGAACGCACTCTACTCACTTATACTTTTCACCTGGTAACATGTCCCGTCAGTATTAAACAATCAGGGCAACAAACTCTCCTCACTTATACTGTTCACCTGGTAACATGTCCCGTGTATATTAAACCATCAGGGGAACATACTCTCCTCACTTCTGCTGTTCACCTGGTAACATGTCCCGTGTGTATTAAACCATCAGGGGAACACACTCTTCTCACTTATGCTGTTCACGTGGTAACATGTCCCGTGTATATAAAACCATGAGGGGAGCACACTCTCCTCACTTATTCTGTTCGCCTGGTGACATGTCCCGTCAGTATTTAACAATCAGGGGAACACACTCTCCTCACTTATACTGTTCAACTGGTGAAATGTCCTGTCAGTATTAAAACATCAGAGGAACACACTCTCCTCACTACTACAGTTCACCTGGTAACATGTCCCGTGTGTATTAAACAATCAGGGGAACACACTCTCCTCACTTGTACAGTTCACCTGGTAACATGTCCTGAGTGTATTAAACCATCAGGGGAACACACTCTCCTCACTTGCACTGTTCACCTGCTAACATGTTCCGTCAGTATTAAAAAATCAGGGGAACACACTCTCCTCACTTTTACTGCTCACCTGGTAACATGTCCCGTGGATATTAAACCATCAGGGGAACACACTCTCCCCACTTATACTGTTCACCATGTGACATGTTCCATCAGTATTAAACAATCAGGGGAACACACTCCCCTCACTTATACTGTTCACCTGGTTACATGTCCCGTCAGTATTAAACAATCAGGGGAACACACTCTCCTCACTTATACTGTTCACCTGGTTACATGTCCTGTCAGTATTAAACAATGAGGGGAACACACTCTCCTCACTTGTACTGTTCACCTGGTTACATGACCCGTCAGTATTAAACAATCACGGGAACACACTCTCCTCACTTATACTGTTCGCCTGGTCACATGTCCTGTGTATATTAAAGCATCAGGGGAACACACTCTCCTCACTTATACTGTTCACCATGTGACATGTCCCGTCAGTATTAAATAATCAGGGGAACACACTCTCCTCACTTATACTGTTCTCCTGATGACGTGACCCGTCAGTATTAAACAATCAGGGGAAGAATCTCTCCTCACTTATGCTGTTCGCCTGGTAACATGTCCCGTGTGTATTAAACCATCAGGGGAACACACTCTCCTCACTTATGCTGTTCACGTGGTGACATGTCACGTGTATATTAAACCATGAGGGGAGCACACTCTCCTCACTTATACTGTTCAACTGGTTACATGTCCCGTCAGTATTAAACCATCAGGGGAACACACTCTACTCACTTATACTTTTCACCTGGTAACATGTCCCGTCAGTATTAAACAATCAGGGCCACAAACTTTCCTCACTTATACTGTTCGCCTGGTGACATGTCCTGTGTGCATTAAAGAATCAGGGGAACACACTCTCCTCACTTATACTGTTCGCCTGGTAACATGTCCTGCGTATATTAAAGCATCAGGGGAACACACTCTCCTCACTTATACTGTTCACCTGGTGACATGTCCCGTTTATATTAAACCATCAGGGGAACACACTCTCCTCACTTATACTGTTCACCTGGTAACAAGTCCCGTGTATATTAAACAATCAGGGGAACACACTCTCCTCACTTATACTGTTCACCTTGTGACATGTCCCGTGTATATTAAACAATCAGGGGAACACACACTCCTCACTTGTACAGTTCACCTGGTTACATGTCCCGTCAGTATTAAACAATCAGGGGAACACAATCTCCTCACTTATACTGCTCGCCTGGTAACATGTCCTGTGAGTATTAAACCATCAGGGGAACACACTCTACTCACTTATACTTTTCACCTGGTAACATGTCCCGTCAGTATTAAACAATCAAGGGAAGACACTCTCCTCACTTGTACAGTTCACCTGGTAACATGTCCCGTCAGTATTAAAGAATCAAGGGAACACACTCTCCTCACATATACTGTTCACCTGGTAACATGTCCTGAGTGTATTAAACCATCAGGGGAACACACTCTCCTCACTTACACTGTTCACCTATTAACATATTCCGTCAGTATTAAACAATCAGGGGAACACACTCTCCTCACTTATGCTGTTCACCTGGTAACATGACCCGTCAGTATTAAACAATCAGGGGAACACACTCTCCTCACTTATACTGTTCACCTGGTAACATCTCCCGTGTTTATTAAAACATCAGGGGAACACACTCTCCTCACTTGCACTGTTCGCCTGGTGACATGTCCCGTGTGCATTATACAATCAGGGGAACACACTCTCCTCACTTATACTGTTCACCTGGTTACATGTCCCGTCAGTATTAAACAATAAGGGGAATACACTCTCCTCACTTATACTGTTCGCCTGGTCACATGTCCTGTGTATATTAAAGCATCAGGGGAACACACTCTCCTCACTTATACTGTTCACCTGGTGACATGTCCCGTCTATATTAAACAATCAGTGGAACACTCTCTCATCACTTGCACTGTTCGCCTGGTGACATGTCCTGTGTCCATTAAACAATCAGGGGAACACACTCTCCTCACTTATACTGTTCACCTGGTGACATGTCCCGTCAGTATTAAATAATCAGGGGAACACACTCTCCTCACTTATACTGTTCACCTGGTGACATGTCCCGTCAGTATTAAATAATCAGGGGAACACACTCTCCTCACTTATACTGTTCACCTGGTAACATGACCCGTGTATATTAAACCATCAGGGGAACTCACTCTCCTCACTTATACTGTTCATCTGGTAACATGTCCAGTGTATATTAAACCATCAGGGGAACACACTCTCCTCACTTATACTGTTCACCTGGTAACATGTCCTGTGTATATTAAACCATCAGGGGAACACACTCTCCTCACTTATACTGTTCACCTGGTAACATGTCCCGTGTATATTAAACAATGAGGGGAACACACTCTCCTCACTTATACTGTTCACCTGGTAACATGTCCTGTGTATATTAAACCATCAGGGGAACACACTCTCCTCACTTATACTGTTCACCTGGTAACATGTCCCGTGTATATTAAACAATCAGGGGAACTCATTCTCCTCACTTATAATGTTCACCTGGTAACATGTCCCGTCAGTATTAAACAATCTGGGCAACAAACTCTCCTCACTTCTACTGTTCACCTGGTAACATGTCCCGTGTGTATTAAACCATCAGGGGAACACACTCTCCTCACTTATGCTGTTCACGTGGTGACATGTCAGGTGTATATTAAACCATGAGGGGAGCACACTCTCCTCACTTATACTGTTCACCTGGTTACATGTCCCGTCAGTATTAAACAATCAGGGGAACACACTCTCCTCACTTATACTGTTCACCTGGTAACATGTCCCGTGTTTATTAAACCATCAGGGGAACACACTCTCCTCACTTATACTGTTCGCCTGGTGACATGTCCTGTGTGCATTAAAGATTCAGGGGAACACACTCTCCTCACTTATACTGTTCGCCTGGTAACATGTCCTGCGTATATTAAAGCATCAGGGGTACACACTCTCCTCACTTATACTGTTCACCTGGAAACATGTCCCGTGTATATTAAACCATGAGGGGAGCACACTCTCCTCACTTCTACTGTTCACCTGGTAACATGTCCCGTGTGTATTAAACCATCAGGGGAACACACTCTCCTCACTTATGCTGTTCACGTGGTGACATGTCAGGTGTATATTAAACCATGAGGGGAGCACACTCTCCTCACTTATACTGTTCACCTGGTTACATGTCCCGTCAGTATTAAACAATCAGGGGAACACACTCTCCTCACTTATACTGTTCACCTGGTAACATGTCCCGTGTTTATTAATCCATCAGGGGAACACACTCTCCTCACTTATACTGTTCGCCTGGTGACATGTCCTGTGTGCATTAAAGAATCAGGGGAACACACTCTCCTCACTTATACTGTTCGCCTGGTAACATGTCCTGCGTATATTAAAGCATCAGGGGAACACACTCTCCTCACTTATACTGTTCACCTGGAAACATGTCCCGTGAATATTAAACAATCAGGGGAACACACTCTCCTCACTTAGACTTTTCTCCTGGTATCATGTCCCGTGCGTATTAAACCATCAGGGGAACACACTCTCCTCACTTATACTGTTCACTTGGTAACATGTCCCGTGCGTATTAAACAAACAGGGGAACACATTCTCCTCACTTATACTGTTCACTTGGTAACATGTCCCGTGCGTATTAAACAAACAGGGGAACACATTCTCCTCACTTATACTGTTCACTTGGTAACATGTCCCGTGCGTATTAAACAAACAGGGGAACACATTCTCCTCACTTATAATGTTCACCTGGTAACATGTCCTGTGTGCATTAAATAATCAGGGGAACACACTCTCCTCACTTATACTGTTCATCTGGTAACATGTCCAGTGAATATTAAACCATCAGGGGAACACACTCTCCTCACTTATACTGTTCATCTGGTAACATGTCCAGTGTATATTAAACCATCAGGGGAACACACTCTCCTCACTTATACTGTTCATCTGGTAACATGTCCTGTGTGCATTAAATAATCAGGGGAACACACTCTACTCACTTAAACTGTTCACCTGGTAACATGTCCCGTGTGTGTTTAACAATCAGGGGATCACACTCTCCACACTTATACTGTTCATCTGGTAACATGTCCAGTGAATATTAAACCATCAGGGGAACACACTCTCCTCACTTCTACTGTTCATCTGGTAACATGTCCTGTGTGCATTAAATCATCAGGGGAACACACTCTCCTCACTTATACTGTTCACCTGGCAACATGTCCCGTGCATATTAAACCATCAGGGGAACACACTCTCCTCACTTATACTGTTCATCTGGTAACATGTCCAGTGAATATTAAACCATCAGGGGAACACACTCTCCTCACTTCTACTGTTCATCTGGTAACATGTCCTGTGTGCATTAAATCATCAGGGGAACACACTCTCCTCACTTATAAGGTTCACCTGGCAACATGTCCCGTGCATATTAAACCATCAGGGGAACACACTCTCCTCACTTATACTGTTCATCTGGTAACATGTCCAGTGAATATTAAACCATCAGGGCAACACACTCTCCTCACTTCTACTGTTCATCTGGTAACATGTCCTGTGTGCATTAAATCATCAGGGGAACACACTCTCCTCACTTATACTGCTCACCTGGCAACATGTCCCGTGCATATTAAACCATCAGGGGAACACACTCTCCTCACTTATACTGTTCATCTGGTAACATGTCCAGTGAATATTAAACCATCAGGGGAACACTCTCTCCTCACTTATACTGTTCAGCTGTTAACATGTCCCGTGAGTATTAAATCATCAGGGGAACACACTCTCCTCACTTATACTGTTCATCTGGTAACATGTCCAGTGAATATTAAACCATCAGGGGAACACACTCTCCTCACTTCTACTGTTCATCTGGTAACATGTCCTGTGTGCATTAAATCATCAGGGGAACACACTCTCCTCACTTATACTGTTCACCTGGTAACATGTCCCGTGTATATTAAACCATCAGGGGAACACACTCTCCTCACTTATACTGTTCACCAAGAAACATGTCCCGTGTATATTAAACCATCAGGGGAACACACTCTCCTCACATATACTGTTCACCTGGTAACATGTCCCGTGAATATTAAACCATCAGGGGAACACACTCTCCTCAATTTATACTGTTCACCTGGTAACATGTCCCGTGTATATTAAACCATCAGGGGAACACACTCTCCTCACTTATACTGTTCAGCTGGTAACATGTCCCGTGAGTATTAAACAATCAGGGGAACACACTCTCCTCACTTATACTGTTCACCTGGTAACATGTCCCGTGAATATGAAACCATCAGGGGAACACACTCTCCTCACTTATACTGTTCACCTGGTAACATGTCCCGTGAATATTAAACCATCAGGGGAAAGCACTCTCCTCACTTATACTGTTCAGCTGGTAACATGTCCCGTGTGTATTAAACAATCAGGGGATCACACTCTACTCACTTATACTGTTCACCTGGTAACATGTCCCGTGCGTGTTAAACCATCAGGGCAACACACTCTCCTCACATATACTGTTCACCTGGTAACATGTCCCGTGCGTGTTAAACCATCAGCGGAACACACTCTCCTCAATTACACTGTTCACCTGGTAACATGTCCCGTGTATATTAAACCATCAGGGGAACACACTCTCCTCACTTATACTGTTCACCTGGTAACATGTCCGTGTGCATTAAACCATCAGTGGAACACACTCTCCTCACACTGTTCACCTGGTAACATGTCCCGTGAATATTAAACCTTCAGGGGAACACACTCTCCTCACTTATACTGTTCACCTGGTAACATGTCCCGTGTGCATTAAACCATCAGTGGAACACTCTCTCCTCACTTATACTGTTCACCTGGTAACATGTCCCGTGTGTATTAAACCATCACGGGAACACACTCTCCTCACTTATACTGTTCACCTGGAAACATGTCCCGTGCATATTAAAACATCAGGGGAACACACTCTCCTCACTTATACTGTTCATCTGGTAACATGTCCAGTGAATATTAAACCATCAGGGGAACACACTCTCCTCACTTATACTGTTCACCTGGTAACATGTCCTGTTTGCATTAACCCATCAGGGGAACACACTCTCCTAACTTATACTGTTCAGCTGGTAACATATCCTGTGTGTATTAAACCATCAGGGGAACACACTCTCCTCACTTATACTGTTCACCTGGTAACATGTCCCGTGAATATTAAACCATCAGGGGAAAGCACTCTCCTCACTTATACTGTTCACCTGGTAACATGTCCCGTGAATATTAAACCATCAGGGGAACACACTCTCCTCACATATACTGTTCACCTGGTAACATGTCCCGTGAATATTAAACCATCAGGGGAAAGCACTCTCCTCACTTATACTGTTCAGCTGGTAACATGTCCCGTGAATATTAAACCATCAGGGGAAAGCACTCTCCTCACTTATACTGTTCACCTGGTAACATGTCCCGTGAATATTAAACAATCAGGGGAACACACTCTCCTCACTTATACTGTTCAGCTGGTAACATGTCCCGTGTGTATTAAACAATCAGGGGATCACACTCTACTCACTTATACTGTTCACCTGGTAACATGTCCCGTGCGTGTTAAACCATCAGCGGAACACACTCTCCTCAATTACACTGTTCACCTGGTAACATGTCCCGTGTATATTAAACCATCAGGGGAACACACTCTCCTCACTTATACTGTTCACCTGGTAACATGTCCCGTGTGCATTAAACCATCAGTGGAACACACTCTCCTCACTTATACTGTTCACCTGGTAACATGTCCCGTGAATATTAAACCATCAGGGGAACACACTCTCCTCACTTATACTGCTCACCTGGTAACATGTCCCGTGTGCATTAAACCAGCAGTGCAACACTCTCTCCTCACTTATACTGTTCACCTGGTAACATGTCCCGTGTGTATTAAACCATCAGGGGAACACACTCTCCTCACTTATACTGTTCACCTGGAAACATGTCCCGTGCATATTAAACCATCAGGGGAACACACTCTCCTCACTTATACTGTTCATCTGGTAACATGTCCAGTGAATATTAAACCATCAGGGGAACACACTCTCCTCACTTATACTGTTCACCTGGTAACATGTCCTGTTTGCATTAAACCATCAGGGGAACACACTCTCCTCACTTATACTGTTCAGCTGGTAACATATCCTGTGTGTATTAAACCATCAGGGGAACACACTCTCCTCACTTATACTGTTCACCTGGTAACATGTCCCGTGAATATTAAACCATCAGGGGAACACACTCTCCTCACTTATACTGTCCACCTGGTAACATGTCCAGTGAATATTAAACCATCAGGGGAACACACTCTCCTCACTTATACTGTTCACCTGGTAACATGTTGCGTGAATATTAAACCATCAGGGGAAAGCACTCTCCTCACTTATACTGTTCAGCTGGTAACATGTCCCGTGTATATTAAACCATCAGGGGAAAGCACTCTCCTCACTTATCCAGTTCACTTGGTGCAATGCCCGTGCTTATTAAACCATCAGGGGAACACACTCTCCTCACTTATACTGTTCACCTGGTAACATGTCCCGTGAATATTAAACCATCAAGGGAAAGCACTCTCCTCACTTATACTGTTCACCTGGTAACATGTCCCGTGAATATTAAACCATCAGGGGAACACACTCTCCTCACTTATACTGTTCACCTGGTAACATGTCCCGTGAATATTAAACCATCAGGGGAAAGCACTCTCCTCACTTATACCGTTCAGCTGGTAACATGTCCCGTGTGCATTAAACCATCATTGGAACACTCTCTCCTCACTTATACTGTTCACCTGGTAACATGTCCTGTGTGCATTAAATCATCAGGGGAACACACTCTCCTCACTTATACTGTTCACCTGGTAACATGTCCCGTGCATATTAAAACATCAGGGGAACTCACTCTCCTCAATTGTACTGTTCACCTGGTAACATGTCCCGTGCATATTAAACAATCAGGGGAACACACTCTCCTCACTTACACTGTTCATCTGGTAACATGTCCCGTCAGTATTAAACCATCAGGGGAACACACTCTCCTCACTTATACAGTTCACTTGGTGAAATGTCCCGTGCATATTAAACCATCAGGGGAACACACTCTCCTCACTTATACTGTTCACCTGGAAACATGTCCCGTGAATATTAAACCATCAGGGGAAAGCACTTTCCTCACTTAGACTTTTCACTTGGTAACATATCCCGTGTATATTAAACCATCAGGAGAACACACTCTCCTCACTTATACTGTTCACCTGGAAACATGTCCCGTGAATATTAAACAATCAGGGGAACACACTCTCCTCACTTAGACTTTTCTCCTGGTATCATGTCCCGTGCGTATTAAACCATCAGGGGAACACACTCTCCTCACTTATACTGTTCACTTGGTAACATGTCCCGTGCGTATTAAACAAACAGGGGAACACATTCTCCTCACTTATAATGTTCACCTGGTAACATGTCCCGTGTGTATGAAACAATCAGGGGAACACATTCTCCTCACTTATACTGTTCACTTGGTAACATGTCCCGTGCATATTAAACAAACAGGGGAACACATTCTCCTCACTTATAATGTTCACCTGGTAACATTTCCCTTGTGTATGAAACAATCAGGGGAACACTCACTCCTCACTTATACTGTTCACCTGGTAACATGTCCCGTGCATATTAAACCATCAGGGGAACACATTCTCCTCACTTATACTGTTCATCTGGTAACATGTCCTGTGTGCATTAAATAATCAGGGGTACACACTCTCCTCACTTATACTGTTCATCTGGTAACATGTCCAGTGAATATTAATCCATCAGGGGAACACACTCTCCTCACTTCTACTGTTCATCTGGTAACATGTCCTGTGTGCATTAAATCATCAGGGGAACACACTCTCCTCACTTATACTGTTCACCTGGTAACATGTCCCGTGCATATTAAACCATCAGGGGAACACACTCTCCTCACTTATACTGTTCACCTGGTAACATGTCCAGTGAATATTAAACCATCAGGGGAACACACTTTCCTCACATATACTGTTCACCTGGTAACATGTCCCGTGAATATTAAACCATCAGGGGAAAGCACTCTCCTCACTTATACTGTTCACCTGGTAACATGTCCCGTGCATATTAAACCATCAGGGGAACACAGTCTCCTCACTTATACTGTTCATCTGGTAACATGTCCAGTGAATATTAAACCATCAAGGGAACACAATCTCCTCACTTCTACTGTTCATCTGGTAACATGTCCAGTGTGCATTAAATCATCAGGGGTACGCACACTCCTCACTTATACTGTTCACCTGTTAACATGTCCCGTGTATATTAAACCATCAGGGGAACACACTCTCCTCACTTATACTGTTCACCTGGAAACATGTCCCGTGTATATTAAACCATCAGGGGAACACACTCTCCTCACATATACTGTTCACCTGGTAACATGTCCCGTGAATATTAAACCATCAGGGGAAAGCACTCTCCTCACTTATACTGTTCAGCTGGTAACATGTCCTGTGTGCATTAAATCATCAGGGGAACACACTCTCCTCACTTATACTGTTCACCTGGTAACATGTCCCGTGTATATTAAACCATCAGTGGAACACACTCTCCTCACATATACTGTTCACCTGGTAACATGTCCCATGAATATTAAACCATCAGGGGAAAGCACTCTCCTCACTTATACTGTTCAGCTGGTAACATGTCCCGTGTATATTAAACCATCAGGGGAACACACTCTCCTCACATATACTGTTCACCTGGTAACATGTCCCGTGAATATTAAACCATCAGGGGAAAGCACTCTCCACACTTCTACTGTTCAGCTGGTAACATGTCCCGTGAGTATTAAACAATCAGGGGAAGACACTCTCCTCACTTATACTGTTCACCTGGTAACATGTCCCGTGAATATTAAACCATCAGGGGAACACACTCTCCTCAATTTATACTGTTCACTTGGTAACATGTCCCGTGTATATTAAACCATCAGGAGAACACACTCTCCTCACATATACTGTTCACCTGGTAACATGTCCCGTGTATATTAAACCATCAGGGGAACACACTCTCCTCACATATACTGTTCACCTGGTAACATGTCCCGTGAATATTAAACCATCAGGGGAAAGCACTCTCCTCACTTATACTGTTCACCTGGTAACATGTCCCGTGAATATTAAACCATCAGGGGAACACACTCTCCTCACTTATACTGTTCACCTGGTAACATGTCCCGTGAATATTAAACCATCAGGGGAACACACTCTCCTCACTTATACTGTTCACCTGGTAACATGTCCCGTGTGTATTAAACAATCAGCGGATCACACTCTACTCACTTATACTGTTCACCTGGTAACATGTCCCGTGCGTGTTAAACCATCAGGGCAACACACTCTCCTCAATTACACTGTTCACCTGGTAACATGTCCCGTGTATATTAAACCATCAGGGGAACACACTCTCCTCACTTATACTGTTCACCTGGTAACATGTCCCGTGTGCATTAAACCATCAGTGGAACACACTCTCCTCACTTATACTGTTCACCTGGTAACATGTCCCGTGAATATTAAACCATCAGGGGAACACACTCTCCTCACTTATACTGTTCACCTGGTAACATGTCCCATGTGCATTAAACCATCAGTGGAACACTCTCTCCTCACTTATACTGTTCATCTGGTAACATGTCCCGTGTGTATTAAACCATCAGGGGAACACACTCTCCTCACTTATACTGTTCACCTGGTAACATGTCCTGTTTGCATTAAACCATCAGGGGAACACACTCTCCTCACTTATACTGTTCACCTGCAAACATGTCCCGTGCATATTAAACCATCAGGGGAACACACTCTCCTCACTTATACTGTTCATCTGGTAACATGTCCAGTGAATATTAAACCATCAGGGGAAAGCACTCTCCTCACTTATACTGTTCACCTGGTAACATGTCCTGTTTGCATTAAACCATCAGGGGAACACACTCTCCTCACTTATACTGTTCAGCTGGTAACATATCCTGTGTGTATTAAACCATCAGGGGAACACACTCTCCTCACTTATACTGTTCACCTGGTAACATGTCCCGTGAATATTAAACCATCAGGGGAAAGCACTCTCCTCACTTATACTGTTCACCTGGTAACATTCCCGTGAATATTAAACCATCAGGGGAACACACTCTCCTCACTTATACTGTTCACTTGGTAACATGTCCCGTGCGTATTAAACAAACAGGGGAACACATTCTCCTCACTTATAATGTTCACCTGGTAACATTTCCCGTGTGTATGAAACAATCAGGGGAACACTCTCTCCTCACTTATACTGTTCACCTGGTAACATGTCCCGTGCATATTAAACCATCAGGGGAACACACTCTCCTCACTTATACTGTTCACCTGGTGGCATGTCCAGTGAATATTAAACCATCAGGGGAACACCCTCTCCTCCCTTCTACTGTTCATCTGGTAACATGTCCTGTGTGCATTAAACCATCAGGGGAACACACTCTCCTCACTTATACTGTTCATCTGGTAACATGTCCAGTGAATATTAAACCATCAGGGGAACACACTTTCCTCACTTCTACTGTTCATCTGGTAACATGTCCTGTGTGCATTAAACCATCAGGGGAACACAGTCTCCTCACTTACACTGTTCACCTGGTAACATGTCCCGTGCATATTAAACCATCAGGGGAACACACTCTCCTCACTTATACTGTTCATCTGGTAACATGTCCAGTGATTATTAAACCATCAGGGGAACACACTCTCCTCACTTATACTGTTCACCTGGTAACATGTCCAGTGAATATTAAACCATCAGGGGAACACACTCTCCTCACTTCTACTGTTCATCTGGTAACATGTCCTGTGTGCATTAAACCATCAGGGGAACACACTCTCCTCACTTATACTGTTCACCTGGTAACATGTCCCCTGCATATTAAACCATCAGGGGAACACACTCTCCTCACTTATACTGTTCATCTGGTAACATGTCCAGTGAATATTAAACCATCAGGGGAACACACTCTCCTCACTTCTACTGTTCATCTGGTAACATGTCCTGTGTGCATTAAACCATCAGGGGAACACACTCTCCTCACTTATACTGTTCACCTGGTAACATGTCCCGTGCATATTAAACCATCAGGGGAACACACTCTCCTCACTTATACTGTTCATCTGGTAACATGTCCAGTGATTATTAAACCATCAGGGGAACACACTCTCCTCACTTTTACTGTTCAGCTGGTAACATGTCCCGTGCGTATTAAACCATCAGGGGAAGACACTCTCCTCACTTATACTGTTCACCTGGTAACATGTCCCGTGCATATTAAACCATCAGGGGAACACAGTCTCCTCACTTATACTGTCCATCTGGTAACATGTCCAGTGAATATTAAACCATCAGTGGAACACACTCTCCTCACTTATACTGTTCACCTGGTAACATGTCCTGTTTGCATTAAACCATCAGGGGAACACTCTCTCCTCACTTCTACTGTTCAGCTGGTAACATCTTCATCTTTTGGGCCTCCTTATCTCGAGAGACAATGGATACGCGCCTGGAGGTGGTCAGTGGTTTGTGAAGCAGCGCCTGGAGTGGCTATAAAGGCCAATTCTGGAGTGACAGGCTCTTCCACAGGTGCTGCAGAGAAATTTGTTTGTTGGGGCTGTTGCACAGTTGGCTCTCCCCTTGCGCCTCTGTCTTTTTTCCTGCCAACTACAAAGTCTCTTCGACTCGCCACAATTTAGCCCTGTCTTTATGGCTGCCCGCCAGCTCTGGCGAATGCTGGCAACTGACTCCCACGACTTGTGATCAATGTCACACGATTTCATGTCACGTTTGCAGACGTCTTTATAACGGAGACATGGACGGCCGGTGGGTCTGGTACCAGTGGCGAGCTCGCTGTACAATGTGTCTTTGGGGATCCTGCCATCTTCCATGCGGCTCACATGGCCAAGCCATCTCAAGCGCCGCTGACTCAGTAGTGTGTATAAGCTGGGGATGTTGGCCGCTTCAAGGACTTCTGTGTTGGAGATATAGTCCTGCCACCTGATGCCAAGTATTCTCCGAAGGCAGCGAAGATGGAATGAATTGAGACGTCGCTCTTGGCTGACATACGCTGTCCAGGCCTCGCTGCCGTAGAGAAAGGTACTGAGGACACAGGCCTGATACACTCGGACTTTTGTGTTCCGTGTCAGTGCGCCATTTTCCCACACTCTCTTGGCCAGTCTGGACATAGCAGTGGAAGCCTTACCCATGCACTTGTTGATTTCTGCATCTAGAGACAGGTTATTGGTGATAGTTGAGCCTAGGTAGGTGAACTCTTGAACCACTTCCAGAGCGTGGTCGCCAATATTGATGGATGGAGCATTTCTGACATCCTGCCCCATGATGTTCGTTTTCTTGAGGCTGATGGTTAGGCCAAATTCATTGCAGGCAGACGCAAACCTGTCGATGAGACTCTGCAGGCATTCTTCAGTGTGAGATGTTAAAGCAGCATCGTCAGCAAAGAGGAGTTCTCTGATGAGGACTTTCCGTACTTTGGACTGCGCTCTTAGACGGGCAAGGTTGAACAACCTGCCCCCTGATCTTGTGTGGAGGAAAATTCCTTCTTCAGAGGATTTGAACGCATGTGAAAGCAGCAGGGAGAAGAAAATCCCAAAAAGTGTGGATGCGAGAACACAGCCCTGTTTCACACCACTCAGGATAGGAAAGGGCTCTGATGAGGAGCCACCATGTTGAATTGTGCCTTTAATATTGTCATGGAATGAGGTGATGATACTTAGTAGCTTTGGTGGACATCCGATCTTTTCTAGTAGTCTGAAGAGACCACGTCTGCTGACGAGGTCAAAGGCTTTGGTGAGATCAATGAAAGCAATGTGGAGGGGCATCTGTTGTTCACGGCATTTCTCCTGTATCTGACGAAGGGAGAACAGCATGTCAATAGTCGATCTCTCTGCACGAAAGCCACACTGTGCCTCAGGGTAGACGCGCTCGGCCAGCTTCTGGAGCCTGTTCAGAGCGACTCGAGCAAAGACTTTCCCCACTATGCTGAGCAGGGAGATTCCACGGTAGTTGTTGCAGTCACCGCGGTCACCTTTGTTTTTATAGAGGGTGATGATGTTGGCATCGCGCATGTCCTGGGGTACTGCTCCCTCGTCCCAGCACAGGCATAGCAGTTCATGTAGTGCTGAGAGTATAGCAGGCTTGGCACTCTTGATTATTTCAGGGGTAATGCTGTCCTTCCCAGGGGCTTTTCCGCTGGCTAGGGAATCAATGGCATCACTGAGTTCCGATTTGGTTGGCTGTATGTCCAGCTCATCCATGACTGGTAGAGGCTGGGCTGCATTGAGGGCAGTCTCAGTGACAGCATTCTCCCTGGAGTACAGTTCTAGGTAGTGCTCAACCCAGCGGTCCATCTGTTTGCGTTGGTCAGTGATTATGTCCCCCGATTTAGATTTGAGGGGAGCGATCTTCTTGATGGTTGGCCCAAGAGCTCTCTTCATGCCATCATACATTCCTCTGATGTTTCCGGTGTCTGAGGCCAGCTGAATATGACTGCATAGGTGTTGCCAGTAGTCATTTGCGCAACGCCTAGCTGTTCTTTGTGCAGTACTTCTGGCTGCTTTAAGTGCTGCGGATGTTAAATCGCTGGGGGCTTTCTTGTAGTTCAACAGTGCAATGCGCTTAGCGGCTATGACAGGTTCCAGCTCTTCATTATGAGAGTAAAACCAGTCTGCATTTCTCTTCGCACTTTTGCCGTAGGTGGTCAAAGCTGACTCATAGATGGCGTCTCTGATGTGGGCCCACTTGGTCTCAGCATCCCCTGTGGGAGTGTTTTGAAGGGCTGTTACAAGTGAATTTAGAAATTTTTGTAACAGCTGTGGGTGAGAAATTCTGCTCGTGTTGATGCGCGGGTGGCCCTTCTGCTTGGAATGATGCAACTTCTTTGGTCTGAGTCTAACCTTGCTGCACACCAGGGAGTGGTCGGTGTCGCAGTCCGCACTGTGGAAGCTGCGTGTGATTTGAACACTGTTTAAGGCGGCTCGCCTTGTGACAATGAGGTCTAGCTGGTGCCAACGACGTGATCTTGGGTGCCTCCATGAAACTTGGTGACAGGGTTTAGTGTGAAAGAACGAGTTGGTGATGCAGAGGTTATGATAGGTACACAACTCAAGCAGTCTCTGCCCGTTCTCATTCATTCTTCCAACGCCATAGCGCCCAAGGCAGGAGGGCCATGAGTCATGGTCGGCCCCAACCCTGGCATTAAAGTCCCCCAGCAGGAATAGGTGTTCGGTGTTGGGGATGCTGCTAATGATGTTATGGAGTTGTTCATAGAACTGGTCTTTAGCTTCAGGTGCGGAACAGAGTGTTGGAGCATAGATGCTGAGTAGGTGTACTGGACCAGAGGTGGTGAGCAGTCGGATGGACAGTATGCGTTCCGAGCCATTTGAGGGAGGCTCTATCATGCTGAGCAAGGAGTTTCTGATGGCGAAGCCCACTCCATGCTGTCTTGGTTCTTCAGGATCCCTGCCCTGCCAGAAGAAGGTGTAGTCTTGCTCTGCTAGAGAGCCACTCGCGGGGAGGCGAGTCTCCTGAAGTGCTGCAATGTCCACATTGAGTCTACTGAGCTCGTTGTTAATGATGGCGGTCTTCCGAGAATCGTTGATTTGTGTAAGGTCTTCCGACAGGCCAGGACACATAGTTCCGACGTTCCAGCTTGCAAAGCGAAGGGCTGGTACCTTCTTTCCTTTTTTCATGTTGTTTGGTGCGGTGTATCAGTCCACCTTTCGGACAATGACCCTGAGCTCCAAGCACCCATTGAAGCAGGCAGACTGTGGCGGGACAGAACCTTATTGACCGGGGGCTGCTCGGTTTGAGGCGGGCGGTAGCTGTCCAGTGAGGTGCAATGACCTCTCCCACCGACAAAGGCAACCCGTGGCGCCCAGTTTCTACGCCAATTTATCTGGACTTATAACCCGTAACTGCTGCCTTCCGTGTTGTTTCAGTCGCTGTGAGGCAACTATGGAGTGACCTCTCCATGGCGCATGCCTGGGCAAATTTATGGAGGTGGAGAGTTGCCCAGTCGTCAAAACCCCCCTCTCGGCCTTTCTGGTGGGGTCCAAAGGAGTGCAGGACACGACGTTTGGCACCAGTATGGCTGCAGGAACTGCCGGAAACATGCCAAAGGTGACACATGACCGCCTACGGGGTTCCGCTCCGGATTTTCTGTTAGGGTTTACTCCCTTAGCCTTGGTCTCTCCCGAGACGCCCACAAGGCAGTGGGGTTGTTGGGGCCCCTACACAGGTGTAGGATGGTGCCGGTGGGAGGAGGGGATGCAAGGGGGAGGGGTAGAGGGAGGGGGTGGGGGGGCAGTGGGCCCAGGTAACATACACTAAACTAACTGTTAGCCTTTAGATAGGGCTAAAATGAACTGATTTAAAGAGCCAGGGGAATTTAAACAGTTTAAGAGGGCAGATTGGGGGAGAAAACGTTAGGGATGGGTGCAGATGGCCGTGGATAGAGTTGAACAGCAAGGGAGCTTCCAGCCCAGGAGCCATCTTGAACAAGCTGGTAACATATACTGTGTATATTAAACCATCAGGTGAACACACTCTCCTCACTTATACTGTTCACTTGGTAACATGTCCCGTGCGTATTAAACAAACAGGGGAACACATTCTCCTCACTTATAATGTTCACCTGGTAACATGTCCCGTGTGTATTAAACAATCAGGGGAACACATTCTCCTCACTTATACTGTTCACTTGGTAACATGTCCCGTGCGTATTAAACCATCAGTGGAACACTCTCTCCTCACTTATACTGTTCACCTGGTAACATGTCCCGTGCATATTAAACCATCAGGGGAACACACTCTCCTAACTGATACTGTTCACCTGGTAACATTTCCTGTGTGTATTAAACAATCAGGGGAACACATTCTCCTCACTTCTACTGTTCACCTGGTAAAATGTCCCGTGTATATTAAACCATCAGGGGAAAGCACTCTCCTCACTTATACTGTTCACCTGGTAACATGTCCCGCGTATATTAAACCATCAGGGGAACACACTCTCCTCCCTTATACTGTTTACCTGGTAACATGTCCTGTGCGTATTAAACAATCAGGGGAACACACTCTCTTCACTTATACTGTTCACTTGGTAACATGTCCCGTGCGTATTAAACCATCAGTGGAACACTCTCTCCTCACTTATACTGTTCACCTGGTAACATGTCCCGTGCATATTAAACCATCAGGGGAACACACTCTCCTCACTGATACTGTTCACCTGGTAACATTTCCTGTGTGTATTAAACAATCAGGGGAACACATTCTCCTCACTTCTACTGTTCACCTGGTAAAATGTCCCGTGTATATTAAACCATCAGGGGAAAGCACTCTCCTCACTTATACTGTTCACCTGGTAACATGTCCCGCGTATATTAAACCATCAGGGGAACACACTCTCCTCCCTTATACTGTTTACCTGGTAACATGTCCTGTGCGTATTAAACAATCAGGGGAACACACTCTCTTCACTTATACTGTTCACCTGGTAACATGTCCCATGTATATTAAACAATCAGGGGAACACACTCTCTTCACTTATGCTGTTCACCTGGTAACATGTCCAGTGCGTGTTAAACAATGAGGGGAACACACTCTCCTCACTTATACTGTTCACCTGGTAACATGTCCCATGTATATTAAACCATCAGGGGAACACATAATCCTCACTTATACTGTTCACCTGCTAACATGTCCCGTGTATATTAAACCATCAGGGGAATACAGTCTCCTCACTTATACTGTTCACCTGGGAACATGTCCCGTGTATATTAAACCATCAGGGGAACAAACTCTCCTCAATTATACTGTTCACCTGGTAACAAGTCCCATGTATATTAAACAATCAGGGGAACACACTCTCCTCACTTATGCTGTTCACCTGGTGACATGTCCCGTCAGTATTAAACAATCAGGGGAACACATTCTCCTCAATTATACTGTTCACCTGGTAACAAGTCCCATGTATATTAAACAATCAGGGGAACACACTCTCCTCAATTATACTGTTCACCTGGTAACATGTCCAGTGCATGTTAAACCATCAGGGGAACACACTCTCCTCACTTATACTGTTCACCTGGTAACATGTCCCATGTATATTAAACCATCAGGGGAACACATAATCCTCACTTATACTGTTCACCTGCTAACATGTCCCGTGTATATTAAACCATCAGGGGAATACAGTCTCCTCACTTATACTGTTCACCTGGTAACATGTCCCGTGTATATTAAACCATCAGCGGAACACACTCTCCTCACTTATACTGTTCACCTGGTAACATGACCAGTGTATATTAAACCATCAGGGGAAAGCACTCTCCTCACTTATACTGTTCACCTGTTAACATGTCCCGCGTATATTAAACCATCAGGGGAACACAGTCTCCTCACTTATACTGTTTACCTGGTAACATGTCCTGTGCGTATTAAACCATCAGGGGAACACACACTCTTCACTTATACTGTTCACCTGGTAACATGTCCCATGTATATTAAACAATCAGGGGAACACACTCTCTTCACTTATGCTGTTCACCTGGTAACATGTCCCGCGTATATTAAACCATCAGGGGAACACACGCACCTCACTTCTACTCTTCACCTTGTGACACGTCCCGTCAGTATTAAGCAATCAGAGGAAAACACTCTCCTCACTTATACTGTTCACCTGGTAACATGTCCTGTGTATATTAAACCATCAGGGGAACACATTCTCCTCACTTATACTGTTCACCTGCTAACATGTCCCGTGTATGTTAAAACATCAGGGGAATACAGTCTCCTCACTTATACTGTTCACCTGGTAACATGCCCCGTGTATATTAAACCATCAGGGGAACACACTCTCCTCACTTATACTGTTCACCTGGTAACATGTCCCGTGTATATTAAACCATCAGGGGAACACACTCTCCTCACTTATACTGTTCACCTGGTAACATGTCCCGTGTGTATTAAACCATCAGGGGAACACACTCTTCTCACTTATACTGTTCGGCTGGTAACGTGTCCCGTGTATATTTAACAAACAGGGGAACATACTCTGCTCACTTATAATGTTCACCTGATAACATGTCCCGTGTATATTAAACCATCAGGGGAATACAGTCTCCTCACTTATACTGTTCACCTGGTAACATGTCCCGTGTATATTAAAACATCAGCGGAACACACTCTCCTCACTTATACTGTTCACCTGGTATCATGTCCTGTGTATATTAAACCAACAGGGGAACACACTCTCCTCACTTATACAGTTCAACTGGTAACATGTCCCGTGCGTGTTAAACAATCAGGGGAACACACTCTCCTCACTTATACTGTTCACCTGGTATCATGTCCTGTGTATATTAAACCAACAGGGGAACACACTCTCCTCACTTATACAGTTCACCTGGTAACATGTCCCGTGCGTGTTAAACAATCAGGGGAACACACTCTCCTCACTTATACAGTTCACCTGGTAACATGTCCAGTGCGTGTTAAACCATCAGGGGAACACACTCTCCTCTCTTATACTGTTCACCTGGCAACATGTCCCGTGTATACTAAACGATCAGGGGAACACATTCTCCTCATTTATACTGTTCACCTGGAAACATGTCCCGTGTATATTAAACCATCAGGGGAAAGCACTCTCCTCACTTATACTGTTCACCTGGGAACATGTCCCGTGTATATTAAACCATCAGGGGAACACACTCTCCTCACTTATACTGTTCACCTGGGAACATGTCCCGTGTATATTAAACAATCAGGGGAACACACTCTCCTCACTTATGCTGTTCACCTGGTGACATGTCCCGTCAGTATTAAACAATCAGGGGAACACACTCTCCTCAATTATACTGTTCACCTGGTAACATGTCCAGTGCGTGTTAAACCATCAGGGCAACACACTCTCCTCACTTATACTGTTCACCTGGTAACATGTCCCGTGCGTGTTAAACCTTCAGGGGAACACACTCTCCTCACTTATACTGTTCAGCTGGTAACATGTCCCGTGAATATTAAACCATCAGGGGAAAGCACTCCCCTCACTTATACTGTTCTCCTGGTAACATGTCCCGTGGAAATGAAACCATCAGGGGAACACACTCTCCTCACTTATACTGTTCACCTGTTAACATGTCCCGTGTGCATTAAACAATCAGGGGAACACACTCTCCTCACTTATACTGTTCACCTGGTAATATGCCCTGTATATATTGAACCATCAGGGGAACACACACTCCTCACTTATACTGTTCACCTGGGAACATGTCTCGTGTATATTAAACCATCAGGGGAACACACTCTCCTCACTTATAGTGTTCACCTGGTAACATGTCCCTTGAATATTAAACCATCAGGGGAACACACTCTCCTCACTTATGCTGTTCACCTGGTAACATGTACCGTGTATATTAAACCATCAGGGGAACACACTCTCCTCACTTATACTGTTCACCTGGTAACATGTCCCGTGTATATTAAACCATCATGGAAACACACTCTCCTCACTTATACTGTTCACCTGGCAACATGTCCCGTGAGTATTAAACAATCAGGGGAACACACTCTCCTCACTTATACTGTTCACCTGGTGACATGTCCCGTCAGTATTAAACAATCAGGGGAACTCACTCTCCTCACTTATACTGTTCACCTGGTAACATGTCCCGTGCGTGTTAAACCCTCAGGGGAACACACTCTCCTCAGTTATACTGTTCACCTGGCAAGATGTCCCGTGAGTATTAAACCATCATCGGAACACACTCTCCTCACTTATACTGTTCACCTGGTAACATGTCCCGTGCGTGTTAAACCATCAGGGGAACACACTCTACTCACTTATACTGTTCACCTGGTAACATGTCCTGTGTGTATTAAACCATCAGGGGAACACACTCTCCTCACTTATACTGTTCACCTGGTAACATGTCCCGTGTATATTAAACCATCAGGGGAACTCACTCTCCTCACTTATACTGTTCATGTGGTAACATGTCCCGTGCGTGTTAAACAATCAGGGGAACACACTCTCCTCATTTATACTGTTCACCTGGTAACATGTCCCGTGCGTGTTAAACCATCAGGGGAACACACTCTCCTCACTTATACTGTTCACCTGGCAACATGTCCCGTGTATATTAAACCATCAGGGGAACACACTCTCCTCATTGATACTGTTCACCTGGAAACATGCCCCGTGTATATTAAACCATCAGGGGAAAGCACTCTCCTCACTTGTCCTGTTCACCTGGGAACTTGTCCCGTGTATATTAAACCATCAGGGGAACACACTCTCCTCACTTATGCAGTTCACCTGGTATCATGTCCTGTGTATATTAAACCTTCAGGGGAACACACTCTCCTCAATTATACTGTTCACCTGGTAACATGTCAACTGTGCATTAAACAATAAGGGGAACACACTCTCCTCACCTATGCTGTTTACCTGGTAACAAGTCCCATGTGCATTAAACCTTCAGGGGAACACACTCTCCTCACTTATACTGTTCACCTGGTAACATGTCCCGTGTGTATTAAACCATCAGGGGAACACACTCTCCGCACTTATACTTTTCAGCTGGTAACATGTCCCGTGGGTATTAAACAATCAGGGGAACACACTCTCCTCACTTATACTGTTCACCTGGTGACATGTCCTGTGTATATTAAACCATCAGGGGAACACACTCTCCTCACTTATATTGTTCACCTGGTAACATGTCCTGTGTATATTAAACCATCAGGGGAACACACTCTCCTCACTTATACTGTTCACCTGGTGACATGTCCCGTGTGTATTATACAATCAGTGGAACACACTCTCCTCACTTATACTGTTCACCTGGTGACATGTCACGTGTATATTAAACCATCAGGGGAACACAATCTCCTCACTGACACTGTTCACCTTGTAACATGTCCCGTGTATGCTAAACCATCATGGGAACACACTCTGCTCACTTATACTGTTCACGTGCTATCATGTCCCGTGAATATTAAACTATCAGGGGAACACACTCTCCCTCTTATACTGTTCACCTGGTTACATGTCCTGTGTGCATTAAACAATAAGGGGAACACACTCTCCTCACTTATACTGTTCACCTGGTAACATGTCAACTGTGCATTAAACAATAAGGGGAACACACTCTCCTCACCTATGCTGTTTACCTGGTAACAAGTCCCATGTGCATTAAACCTTCAGGGGAACACACTCTCCTCACTTATACTGTTCACCTGGTAACATGTCCCGTGTGTATTAAACCATCAGGGGAACACACTCTCCTCACTTATACTGGTCACCTGGTAACATATCCCGTGTGTATTAAACCATCAGGGGAACACACTCTGCTCACTTATACTGCTCACCTGGTAACATGTCCCGTGCGTGTTAAACAATCATGGGAACACTCTCTCCTCACTTATACTGTTCACCTGGTAACATGTCCCGTGTGTATTAAACGATCAGGGGAACTCACTCTCCTCACTTATACTGTTCACCTGTTGACATGTCGTGTGTTTTAAACCATCAGGGGAACACACTCTCCTCACTTTTCATGTTCAGCTGGGGAAATGTCCCGTCAGTATTAAACGATCAGGGGAACACACGCTCCTGACTTATACTGTACACTTGGTTACATGTCCTGTGTGTATTAAAGCATCAGGGGAACTCACTCTCCTCACTTATACTGTTCACCTGGCAACATGTCCCGTGCGTATTAAACCATCAGGGGAACACACTCTCTTCACTTACACTGTTCACCGGGTAACATGTCCCATGTATATTAAACAATCAGGGGAACACACTATCCTCACTTATACTGTTCACCTGGGAACATGTCCTGTGTGTATTAAACAATCAGGGGAACACACTCTCCTCACTTATACTGTTCACCTGGTAACATGTCCCGTCACTATTAAACAATCAGGGGAACACACTCTCCTCACTTATACTGTTCTCCTGGGGAAATGTCCCGACAGTATTAAACCATCAGGGGAACTCACTCTCCTCACTTCTACTGTTCACCTGGTTTCATCTCCCGTCAGTATTAAACCATCAGGGGAAGACACTCTCCTCCCTTTTCAGTACACCTGGTAACATGTCCCGTGTGTATTAAACCATCAGGGGAACACACTCTCCTCACTTAGACTGTTCACCTGGTAACATGTCCCGTGTATATTAAACCATCAGGGGAAAGCCCTCTCCTCACTTATACTGTTCACCTGGTAACATGTCCCGTGCATATTATACCATCAGGGGAACACACTCTCCTCACTTATACTGTTCACCTGGTAACATGTCCCGTGCATATTAAACAATCAGGGGAACACATTCTCCTCCCTTAAACTGTTCACATGGTGACATGTCCCGTCAGTATTAAACAATCAGGGGAACACACTCTCCTCCCTTTTCTGTACACCTGGTAACATGTCCCGTGTGTATTAAACCATCAGGGGAACACACTCTCCTCACTTAGACTGTTCACCTGGTAACATGTCCCGTGTATATTAAACCATCAGGGGAAAGCCCTCTCCTCACTTAGACTGTTCACCTGGTAACATGTCCTGAGTATATTGAACCATCAGGGGAACACACTCTCCTCACTTATACTGTTCACCTGGTAACATGTCCCGTGTATATTAAACCATCAGGGGAAATCCCTCTCCTCACTTATACTGTTCACCTGGTAACATGTCCCGTGCATATTATACCATCAGGGGAACACACTCTCCTCACTTTTCCTGTTCACCTGGTAACATGTCCCGTGTATATTAAACCATCAGGGGAAAGCACTCTCCTCACTTATACTGTTCATCTGGTAACATGTCCGGTGTGTATTAAACAACCAGGGCAACTCACTCTCCTCACTTATACTGTTCACCTGGTAACATTTCCTGTGCGTGTTAAACCATCAGGGGAACACTCTCTCCTCACTTATACTGTTCACCTGGTAACATGTCCCGTGCGTGTTAAACCATCAGGGGAAGACTCTCCTCACTTATACTGTTCACCTGGTGACATGTCCCGTCAGTATTAAACAATCAGGGGAACACAATCTCCTCACTTCTACTCTTCACCTGGTGACACGTCCCGTGCATGTTAAACCATCAGGGGAACACACTCTCCTCACTTATACTGTTCACCTGGTATCATGTCCCTTGTATATTAAGCCATCAGGGGAACACATTCTCCTCACTTATGCTGTTCTCCTGGTATCATGTCCTGTGTATATTAAACCATCAGGGGAATACTCTCTCCTCACTTCTACTGTTCACCTATTGGCATGTCCTGTGCGTATTAAAGCATCAGGGGAACTCACTCTCCTCACTTATACTGTTCACCTGGAAACATGTCCCGTGAGTATTAAACCATCAGGGAAACACACTCACCTCACTTATACTGTTCACTTGGTAAGATGTCCAGTGAATATTAAACCATCAGGGGAACACACTCGCTTCACTTATACTGTTCACCTGGTAACATCACCCGTGAATATTAAACCACCAGTAAAACACAACCTCCTCACTTATGCTGTTTACATGGTAACATGTCCCGTGAAGATTAAACAATCAAGGGAACACACTCTCCTCACTTACACTGTTCATCTGGTTACATGTCCTGTTTGCATTAAACCATCAGGGGAACACACTCTCCTCACTTATACAGTTCATCTGGTTTCATGTCCTGTGCGTATTAAACCATCAGGGAAACACACTCTCCTCACTGATACTGTTCACCTGGTAACATGTCCTGTGTGCATTAAACCATCAGGAGAACACACTCTCCTCACTTATACTGTTTATCTGGTGACATGTCCTGTGCGTATTAAACCATCAGGGAAACACACTCTCCTCACTGATACTGTTCACCTGGTAACATGTCTCGTGTATATTAAACCATCAGGGGAACTCACTCTCCTCACTTATACAGTTCATCTGGTTTCAAGTCCTGTTTGCATTAAACCATCAGGGGAACACACTCTCCTCACTTATACTGTTCATCTGGTAACATGTCCCGTCACTATTAAACAATCAGGGGAACACACTCTCCTCACTTATACTGTTCACCTGGGGAAATGTCCCGACAGTATTAAACCATCAGGGGAACACACTCTCCTCACTTATACTGTTCATCTGGTAACATGTCCCGTCACTATTAAACAATCAGGGGAACACACTCTCCTCACTTATACTGTTCATCTGGTTACATGTCCCGTGTATATTAAACCATCAGGGGAACACACTCTCATCACTTATCCTGATCACCTGGTGACATGTCCCGTCAGTATTAAACCATCAGGGGAAGACACTCTCCTCCCTTTTCTGTACACCTGGTAACATGTCCCGTGTGTATTAAACCATCAGGGGGAACTCACTCTCCTCACTTATTCTGTTCACCTGGTAACATGTCCCGTGCGTATTAAACCATCAGGGGAACACACTCTCTTCCCTTAAACTGTTCACATGGTGACATGTCCCGTCAGTATTAAACAATCAGGGGAACACACTCTCCTCACTTATACTGTTCACTTGGTAACATGTCCAGTGAATATTAAACCATCAGGAAAACACACTCTCCTCACTTATACTGTTCACCTGGTGACATGTCCTGTGTGTATTAAACAATCAGGGGAACACCCTCACCTCACTTACACTTTTCACTTGGTAACATGTCCAGTGAATATTAAACCATCAGGGGAACATACTCTCCTCACTTACACTGTTCACCTGGTAACATCACCCGTGAATATTAAACCACCAGGGAAACACAACCTCCTCACTTACACTGTTCACATGGTAACATGTCCCGTGAAGATTAAACAATCAAGGGAACACACTCTCCTCACTTACACTGTTCATCTGGTGACTTGTCCTGTTTGCATTAAACCATCAGGGGAACACACTCTCCTCACTTACAGAGTTCACTTGGTAACATGTCCCATGAACATTAAACAATCGGGGGAACACACTCTCCTCACTTATACTGTTTATCTGGTGACATGTCCTGTGCGTATTAAACCATCAGGGAAACACACTCTCCTCACTTATACTGTTCACCTGGTAACATGTCCCGTGTATATTAAACCATCAGGGGAACACACTCTCCTCACTTATACTGTTCATCTGGTAACATGTCCCGTCACTATTAAACAATCAAGGGAACACACTCTCCTCACTTATACTGTTCACCTGGTAACATGTCCCGTGCATATTATACCATCAGGGGAACACACTCTCCTCACTTTTCCTGTTCACCTGGTAACATGTCCCGTGTATATTAAACCATCAGGGGAAAGCACTCTCCTCACTTATACTGTTCATCTGGTAACATGTCCGGTGTGTATTAAACAACCAGGGCAACTCACTCTCCTCACTTATACTGTTCACCTGGTAACATTTCCTGTGCGTGTTAAACCATCAGGGGAACACTCTCTCCTCACTTATACTGTTCACCTGGTAACATGTCCCGTGCGTGTTAAACCATCAGGGGAAGACTCTCCTCACTTATACTGTTCACCTGGTGACATGTCCCGTCAGTATTAAACAATCAGGGGAACACAATCTCCTCACTTCTACTCTTCACCTGGTGACACGTCCCGTGCATGTTAAACCATCAGGGGAACACACTCTCCTCACTTATACTGTTCACCTGGTATCATGTCCCTTGTATATTAAGCCATCAGGGGAACACCTTCTCCTCACTTATGCTGTTCTCCTGGTATCATGTCCTGTGTATATTAAACCATCAGGGGAATACTCTCTCCTCACTTCTACTGTTCACCTATTGGCATGTCCTGTGCGTATTAAAGCATCAGGGGAACTCACTCTCCTCACTTATACTGTTCACCTGGAAACATGTCCCGTGAGTATTAAACCATCAGGGAAACACACTCACCTCACTTATACTGTTCACTTGGTAAGATGTCCAGTGAATATTAAACCATCAGGGGAACACACTCGCTTCACTTATACTGTTCACCTGGTAACATCACCCGTGAATATTAAACCACCAGGGAAACACAACCTCCTCACTTATGCTGTTTACATGGTAACATGTCCCGTGAAGATTAAACAATCAAGGGAACACACTCTCCTCACTTACACTGTTCATCTGGTTACATGTCCTGTTTGCATTAAACCATCAGGGGAACACACTCTCCTCACTTATACAGTTCATCTGGTTTCATGTCCTGTGCGTATTAAACCATCAGGGAAACACACTCTCCTCACTGATACTGTTCACCTGGTAACATGTCCTGTGTGCATTAAACCATCAGGAGAACACACTCTCCTCACTTATACTGTTTATCTGGTGACATGTCCTGTGCGTATTAAACCATCAGGGAAACACACTCTCCTCACTGATACTGTTCACCTGGTAACATGTCTCGTGTATATTAAACCATCAGGGGAACTCACACTCCTCACTTATACAGTTCATCTGGTTTCAAGTCCTGTTTGCATTAAACCATCAGGGGAACACACTCTCCTCACTTATACTGTTCATCTGGTAACATGTCCCGTCACTATTAAACAATCAGGGGAACACACTCTCCTCACTTATACTGTTCACCTGGGGAAATGTCCCGACAGTATCAAACCATCAGGGGAACACACTCTCCTCACTTATACTGTTCATCTGGTAACATGTCCCGTCACTATTAAACAATCAGGGGAACACACTCTCCTCACTTATACTGTTCATCTGGTTACATGTCCCGTGTATATTAAACCATCAGGGGAACACACTCTCATCACTTATCCTGATCACCTGGTGACATGTCCCGTCAGTATTAAACCATCAGGGGAAGACACTCTCCTCCCTTTTCTGTACACCTGGTAACATGTCCCGTGTGTATTAAACCATCAGGGGGAACTCACTCTCCTCACTTATTCTGTTCACCTGGTAACATGTCCCGTGCGTATTAAACCATCAGGGGAACACACTCTCTTCCCTTAAACTGTTCACATGGTGACATGTCCCGTCAGTATTAAACAATCAGGGGAACACACTCTCCTCACTTATACTGTTCACTTGGTAACATGTCCAGTGAATATTAAACCATCAGGAAAACACACTCTCCTCACTTATACTGTTCACCTGGTGACATGTCCTGTGTGTATTAAACAATCAGGGGAACACATTCTCCTCACTTCTACTGTTCACCTGGTAAAATGTCCCGTGTATATTAAACCATCAGGGGAAAGCACTCTCCTCACTTATACTGTTCACCTGGTAACATGTCCCGCGTATATTAAACCATCAGGGGAACACACTCTCCTCCCTTATACTGTTTACCTGGTAACATGTCCTGTGCGTATTAAACAATCAGGGGAACACACTCTCTTCACTTATACTGTTCACCTGGTAACATGTCCCATGTATATTAAACAATCAGGGGAACACACTCTCTTCACTTATGCTGTTCACCTGGTAACATGTCCAGTTCGTGTTAAACCATGAGGGGAACACACTCTCCTCACTTATACTGTTCACCTGGTAACATGTCCCATGTATATTAAACCATCAGGGGAACACATAATCCTCACTTATACTGTTCACCTGCTAACATGTCCCGTGTATATTAAACCATCAGGGGAATACAGTCTCCTCACTTATACTGTTCACCTGGGAACATGTCCCGTGTATATTAAACCATCAGGGGAACAAACTCTCCTCAATTATACTGTTCACCTGGTAACAAGTCCCATGTATATTAAACAATCAGGGGAACACACTCTCCTCACTTATGCTGTTCACCTGGTGACATGTCCCGTCAGTATTAAACAATCAGGGGAACACACTCTCCTCAATTATACTGTTCACCTGGTAACATGTCCAGTGCATGTTAAACCATCAGGGGAACACACTCTCCTCACTTATACTGTTCACCTGGTAACATGTCCCATGTATATTAAACCATCAGGGGAACACATAATCCTCACTTATACTGTTCACCTGCTAACATGTCCCGTGTATATTAAACCATCAGGGGAATACAGTCTCCTCACTTATACTGTTCACCTGGTAACATGTCCCGTGTATATTAAACCATCAGCGGAACACACTCTCCTCACTTATACTGTTCACCTGGTAACATGACCAGTGTATATTAAACCATCAGGGGAAAGCACTCTCCTCACTTATACTGTTCACCTGTTAACATGTCCCGCGTATATTAAACCATCAGGGGAACACAGTCTCCTCACTTATACTGTTTACCTGGTAACATGTCCTGTGCGTATTAAACCATCAGGGGAACACACTCTCTTCACTTATACTGTTCACCTGGTAACATGTCCCATGTATATTAAACAATCAGGGGAACACACTCTCTTCACTTATGCTGTTCACCTGGTAACATGTCCCGCGTATATTAAACCATCAGGGGAACACACGCACCTCACTTCTACTCTTCACCTTGTGACACGTCCCGTCAGTATTAAGCAATCAGAGGAAAACACTCTCCTCACTTATACTGTTCACCTGGTAACATGTCCTGTGTATATTAAACCATCAGGGGAACACATTCTCCTCACTTATACTGTTCACCTGCTAACATGTCCCGTGTATGTTAAAACATCAGGGGAATACAGTCTCCTCACTTATACTGTTCACCTGGTAACATGCCCCGTGTATATTAAACCATCAGGGGAACACACTCTCCTCACTTATACTGTTCACCTGGTAACATGTCCCGTGTATATTAAACCATCAGGGGAACACACTCTCCTCACTTATACTGTTCACCTGGTAACATGTCCCGTGTGTATTAAACCATCAGGGGAACACACTCTTCTCACTTATACTGTTCGCCTGGTAACGTGTCCCGTGTATATTTAACAATCAGGGGAACATACTCTGCTCACTTATAATGTTCACCTGATAACATGTCCCGTGTATATTAAACCATCAGGGGAATACAGTCTCCTCACTTATACTGTTCACCTGGTAACATGTCCCGTGTATATTAAAACATCAGCGGAACACACTCTCCTCACTTATACTGTTCACCTGGTGACATGTCCCGGGTAAATTAAAAAATCAGGGGAACTCACTCTCCTCACTTATACTGTTCACCTGGTATCATGTCCTGTGTATATTAAACCAACAGGGGAACACACTCTCCTCACTTATACAGTTCACCTGGTAACATGTCCCGTGCGTGTTAAACAATCAGGGGAACACACTCTCCTCACTTATACTGTTCACCTGGTATCATGTCCTGTGTATATTAAACCAACAGGGGAACACACTCTCCTCACTTATACAGTTCACCTGGTAACATGTCCCGTGCGTGTTAAACAATCAGGGGAACACACTCTCCTCACTTATACAGTTCACCTGGTAACATGTCCAGTGCGTGTTAAACCATCAGGGGAACACACTCTCCTCACTTATACTGTTCACCTGGCAACATGTCCCGTGTATACTAAACGATCAGGGGAACACATTCTCCTCATTTATACTGTTCACCTGGAAACATGTCCCGTGTATATTAAACCATCAGGGGAAAGCACTCTCCTCACTTATACTGTTCACCTGGGAACATGTCCCGTGTATATTAAACCATCAGGGGAACACACTCTCCTCACTTATACTGTTCACCTGGGAACATGTCCCGTGTATATTAAACAATCAGGGGAACACACTCTCCTCACTTATGCTGTTCACCTGGTGACATGTCCCGTCAGTATTAAACAATCAGGGGAACACACTCTCCTCAATTATACTGTTCACCTGGTAACATGTCCAGTGCGTGTTAAACCATCAGGGGAACACACTCTCCTCACTTATACTGTTCACCTGGTAACATGTCCCGTGCGTGTTAAACCTTCAGGGGAACACACTCTCCTCACTTATACTGTTCAGCTGGTAACATGTCCCGTGAATATTAAACCATCAGGGGAAAGCACTCCCCTCACTTATACTGTTCTCCTGGTAACATGTCCCGTGGAAATGAAACCATCAGGGGAACACACTCTCCTCACTTATACTGTTCACCTGTTAACATGTCCCGTGTGCATTAAACAATCAGGGGAACACACTCTCCTCACTTATACTGTTCACCTGGTAATATGCCCTGTATATATTGAACCATCAGGGGAACACACTCTCCTCACTTATACTGTTCAGCTGGTAACATGTCCCGTGAATATTAAACCATCAGGGGAAAGCACTCCCCTCACTTATACTGTTCTCCTGGTAACATGTCCCGTGGAAATGAAACCATCAGGGGAACACACTCTCCTCACTTATACTGTTCACCTGGGAACATGTCTCGTGTATATTAAACCATCAGGGGAACACACTCTCCTCACTTATAGTGTTCACCTGGTAACATGTCCCTTGTATATTAAACCATCAGGGGAACACACTCTCCTCACTTATGCTGTTCACCTGGTAACATGTACCGTGTATATTAAACCATCAGGGGAACACACTCTCCTCACTTATACTGTTCACCTGGTAACATGTCCCGTGTATATTAAACCATCATGGGAACACACTCTCCTCACTTATACTGTTCACCTGGCAACATGTCCCGTGAGTATTAAACAATCAGGGGAACACACTCTCCTCACTTATACTGTTCACCTGGTGACATGTCCCGTCAGTATTAAACAATCAGGGGAACTCACTCTCCTCACTTATACTGTTCACCTGGTAACATGTCCCGTGCGTGTTAAACCCTCAGGGGAACACACTCTCCTCAGTTATACTGTTCACCTGGCAAGATGTCCCGTGAGTATTAAACCATCATCGGAACACACTCTCCTCACTTATACTGTTCACCTGGTAACATGTCCCGTGCGTGTTAAACCATCAGGGGAACACACTCTACTCACTTATACTGTTCACCTGGTAACATGTCCTGTGTGTATTAAACCATCAGGGGAACACACTCTCCTCACTTATACTGTTCACCTGGTAACATGTCCCGTGTATATTAAACCATCAGGGGAACTCACTCTCCTCACTTATACTGTTCACCTGGTAACATGTCCCGTGCGTGTTAAACAATCAGGGGAACACACTCTCCTCACTTATACTGTTCACCTGGTAACATGTCCCGTGCGTGTTAAACCATCAGGGGAACACACTCTCCTCACTTATACTGTTCACCTGGCAACATGTCCCGTGTATATTAAACCATCAGGGGAACACACTCTCCTCATTGATACTGTTCACCTGGAAACATGCCCCGTGTATATTAAACCATCAGGGGAAAGCACTCTCCTCACTTGTCCTGTTCACCTGGGAACTTGTCCCGTGTATATTAAACCATCAGGGGAACACACTCTCCTCACTTATGCAGTTCACCTGGTATCATGTCCTGTGTATATTAAACCTTCAGGGGAACACACTCTCCTCAATTATACTGTTCACCTGGTAACATGTCCCGTGCGTGTTAAACCATCAGGGGCACACACTCTCCGCACTTATACTTTTCAGCTGGTAACATGTCCCGTGGGTATTAAACAATCAGGGGAACACACTCTCCTCACTTATACTGTTCACCTGGTGACATGTCCTGTGTATATTAAACCATCAGGGGAACACACTCTCCTCACTTATATTGTTCACCTGGTAACATGTCCTGTGTATATTAAACCATCAGGGGAACACACTCTCCTCACTTATACTGTTCACCTGGTGACATGTCCCGTGTGTATTATACAATCAGTGGAACACACTCTCCTCACTTATACTGTTCACCTGGTGACATGTCACGTGTATATTAAACCATCAGGGGAACACAATCTCCTCACTGACACTGTTCACCTTGTAACATGTCCCGTGTATGCTAAACCATCATGGGAACACACTCTGCTCACTTATACTGTTCACGTGCTATCATGTCCCGTGAATATTAAACTATCAGGGGAACACACTCTCCCTCTTATACTGTTCACCAGGTTACATGTCCTGTGTGCATTAAACAATAAGGGGAACACACTCTCCTCACTTATACTGTTCACCTGGTAACATGTCAACTGTGCATTATACAATAAGGGGAACACACTCTCCTCACCTATGCTGTTTACCTGGTAACAAGTCCCATGTGCATTAAACCTTCAGGGGAACACACTCTCCTCACTTATACTGTTCACCTGGTAACATGTCCCGTGTGTATTAAACCATCAGGGGAACACACTCTCCTCACTTATACTGGTCACCTGGTAACATATCCCGTGTGTATTAAACCATCAGGGGAACACACTCTGCTCACTTATACTGCTCACCTGGTAACATGTCCCGTGCGTGTTAAACAATCATGGGAACACTCTCTCCTCACTTATACTGTTCACCTGGTAACATGTCCCGTGTGTATTAAACGATCAGGGGAACTCACTCTCCTCACTTATACTGTTCACCTGTTGACATGTCGTGTGTTTTAAACCATCAGGGGAACACACTCTCCTCACTTTTCATGTTCAGCTGGGGAAATGTCCCGTCAGTATTAAACGATCAGGGGAACACACGCTCCTGACTTATACTGTACACTTGGTTACATGTCCTGTGTGTATTAAAGCATCAGGGGAACTCACTCTCCTCACTTATACTGTTCACCTGGCAACATGTCCCGTGCGTATTAAACCATCAGGGGAACACACTCTCTTCACTTACACTGTTCACCGGGTAACATGTCCCATGTATATTAAACAATCAGGGGAACACACTATCCTCACTTATACTGTTCACCTGGGAACATGTCCTGTGTGTATTAAACAATCAGGGGAACACACTCTCCTCACTTATACTGTTCACCTGGTAACATGTCCCGTCACTATTAAACAATCAGGGGAACACACTCTCCTCACTTATACTGTTCTCCTGGGGAAATGTCCCGACAGTATTAAACCATCAGGGGAACTCACTCTCCTCACTTCTACTGTTCACCTGGTTTCATCTCCCGTCAGTATTAAACCATCAGGGGAAGACACTCTCCTCCCTTTTCTGTACACCTGGTAACATGTCCCGTGTGTATTAAACCATCAGGGGAACACACTCTCCTCACTTAGACTGTTCACCTGGTAACATGTCCCGTGTATATTAAACCATCAGGGGAAAGCCCTCTCCTCACTTATACTGTTCACCTGGTAACATGTCCCGTGCATATTATACCATCAGGGGAACACACTCTCCTCACTTATACTGTTCACCTGGTAACATGTCCCGTGCATATTAAACAATCAGGGGAACACATTCTCCTCCCTTAAACTGTTCACATGGTGACATGTCCCGTCAGTATTAAACAATCAGGGGAACACACTCTCCTCCCTTTTCTGTACACCTGGTAACATGTCCCGTGTGTATTAAACCATCAGGGGAACACACTCTCCTCACTTAGACTGTTCACCTGGTAACATGTCCCGTGTATATTAAACCATCAGGGGAAAGCACTCTCCTCACTTAGACTGTTCACCTGGTAACATGTCCTGAGTATATTGAACCATCAGGGGAACACACTCTCCTCACTTATACTGTTCACCTGGTAACATGTCCCGTGTATATTAAACCATCAGGGGAAATCCCTCTCCTCACTTATACTGTTCACCTGGTAACATGTCCCGTGCATATTATACCATCAGGGGAACACACTCTCCTCACTTTTCCTGTTCACCTGGTAACATGTCCCGTGTATATTAAACCATCAGGGGAAAGCACTCTCCTCACTTATACTGTTCATCTGGTAACATGTCCGGTGTGTATTAAACAACCAGGGCAACTCACTCTCCTCACTTATACTGTTCACCTGGTAACATTTCCTGTGCGTGTTAAACCATCAGGGGAACACTCTCTCCTCACTTATACTGTTCACCTGGTAACATGTCCCGTGCGTGTTAAACCATCAGGGGAAGACTCTCCTCACTTATACTGTTCACCTGGTGACATGTCCCGTCAGTATTAAACAATCAGGGGAACACAATCTCCTCACTTCTACTCTTCACCTGGTGACACGTCCCGTGCATGTTAAACCATCAGGGGAACACACTCTCCTCACTTATACTGTTCACCTGGTATCATGTCCCTTGTATATTAAGCCATCAGGGGAACACATTCTCCTCACTTATGCTGTTCTCCTGGTATCATGTCCTGTGTATATTAAACCATCAGGGGAATACTCTCTCCTCACTTCTACTGTTCACCTATTGGCATGTCCTGTGCGTATTAAAGCATCAGGGGAACTCACTCTCCTCACTTATACTGTTCACCTGGAAACATGTCCCGTGAGTATTAAACCATCAGGGAAACACACTCACCTCACTTATACTGTTCACTTGGTAAGATGTCCAGTGAATATTAAACCATCAGGGGAACACACTCGCTTCACTTATACTGTTCACCTGGTAACATCACCCGTGAATATTAAACCACTAGGGAAACACAACCTCCTCACTTATGCTGTTTACATGGTAACATGTCCCGTGAAGATTAAACAATCAAGGGAACACACTCTCCTCACTTACACTGTTCATCTGGTTACATGTCCTGTTTGCATTAAACCATCAGGGGAACACACTCTCCTCACTTATACAGTTCATCTGGTTTCATGTCCTGTGCGTATTAAACCATCAGGGAAACACACTCTCCTCACTGATACTGTTCACCTGGTAACATGTCCTGTGTGCATTAAACCATCAGGAGAACACACTCTCCTCACTTATACTGTTTATCTGGTGACATGTCCTGTGCGTATTAAACCATCAGGGAAACACACTCTCCTCACTGATACTGTTCACCTGGTAACATGTCTCGTGTATATTAAACCATCAGGGGAACTCACTCTCCTCACTTATACAGTTCATCTGGTTTCAAGTCCTGTTTGCATTAAACCATCAGGGGAACACACTCTCCTCACTTATACTGTTCATCTGGTAACATGTCCCGTCACTATTAAACAATCAGGGGAACACACTCTCCTCACTTATACTGTTCACCTGGGGAAATGTCCCGACAGTATTAAACCATCAGGGGAACACACTCTCCTCACTTATACTGTTCATCTGGTAACATGTCCCGTCACTATTAAACAATCAGGGGAACACACTCTCCTCACTTATACTGTTCATCTGGTTACATGTCCCGTGTATATTAAACCATCAGGGGAACACACTCTCATCACTTATCCTGATCACCTGGTGACATGTCCCGTCAGTATTAAACCATCAGGGGAAGACACTCTCCTCCCTTTTCTGTACACCTGGTAACATGTCCCGTGTGTATTAAACCATCAGGGGGAACTCACTCTCCTCACTTATTCTGTTCACCTGGTAACATGTCCCGTGCGTATTAAACCATCAGGGGAACACACTCTCTTCCCTTAAACTGTTCACATGGTGACATGTCCCGTCAGTATTAAACAATCAGGGGAACACACTCTCCTCACTTATACTGTTCACTTGGTAACATGTCCAGTGAATATTAAACCATCAGGAAAACACACTCTCCTCACTTATACTGTTCACCTGGTGACATGTCCTGTGTGTATTAAACAATCAGGGGAACACCCTCACCTCACTTACACTGTTCACTTGGTAACATGTCCAGTGAATATTAAACCATCAGGGGAACATACTCTCCTCACTTACACTGTTCACCTGGTAACATCACCCGTGAATATTAAACCACCAGGGAAACACAACCTCCTCACTTACACTGTTCACATGGTAACATGTCCCGTGAAGATTAAACAATCAAGGGAACACACTCTCCTCACTTACACTGTTCATCTGGTGACTTGTCCTGTTTGCATTAAACCATCAGGGGAACACACTCTCCTCACTTACAGAGTTCACTTGGTAACATGTCCCATGAACATTAAACAATCGGGGGAACACACTCTCCTCACTTATACTGTTTATCTGGTGACATGTCCTGTGCGTATTAAACCATCAGGGAAACACACTCTCCTCACTTATACTGTTCACCTGGTAACATGTCCCGTGTATATTAAACCATCAGGGGAACACACTCTCCTCACTTATACTGTTCATCTGGTAACATGTCCCGTCACTATTAAACAATCAAGGGAACACACTCTCCTCACTTATACTGTTCACCTGGTAACATGTCCCGTGCATATTATACCATCAGGGGAACACACTCTCCTCACTTTTCCTGTTCACCTGGTAACATGTCCCGTGTATATTAAACCATCAGGGGAAAGCACTCTCCTCACTTATACTGTTCATCTGGTAACATGTCCGGTGTGTATTAAACAACCAGGGCAACTCACTCTCCACCTTATACTGTTCACCTGGTAACATTTCCTGTGCGTGTTAAACCATCAGGGGAACACTCTCTCCTCACTTATACTGTTCACCTGGTAACATGTCCCGTGCGTGTTAAACCATCAGGGGAAGACTCTCCTCACTTATACTGTTCACCTGGTGACATGTCCCGTCAGTATTAAACAATCAGGGGAACACAATCTCCTCACTTCTACTCTTCACCTGGTGACACGTCCCGTGCATGTTAAACCATCAGGGGAACACACTCTCCTCACTTATACTGTTCACCTGGTATCATGTCCCTTGTATATTAAGCCATCAGGGGAACACATTCTCCTCACTTATGCTGTTCTCCTGGTATCATGTCCTGTGTATATTAAACCATCAGGGGAATACTCTCTCCTCACTTCTACTGTTCACCTATTGGCATGTCCTGTGCGTATTAAAGCATCAGGGGAACTCACTCTCCTCACTTATACTGTTCACCTGGAAACATGTCCCGTGAGTATTAAACCATCAGGGAAACACACTCACCTCACTTATACTGTTCACTTGGTAAGATGTCCAGTGAATATTAAACCATCAGGGGAACACACTCGCTTCACTTATACTGTTCACCTGGTAACATCACCCGTGAATATTAAACCACCAGGGAAACACAACCTCCTCACTTATGCTGTTTACATGGTAACATGTCCCGTGAAGATTAAACAATCAAGGGAACACACTCTCCTCACTTACACTGTTCATCTGGTTACATGTCCTGTTTGCATTAAACCATCAGGGGAACACACTCTCCTCACTTATACAGTTCATCTGGTTTCATGTCCTGTGCGTATTAAACCATCAGGGAAACACACTCTCCTCACTGATACTGTTCACCTGGTAAAATGTCCTGTGTGCATTAAACCATCAGGAGAACACACTCTCCTCACTTATACTGTTTATCTGGTGACATGTCCTGTGCGTATTAAACCATCAGGGAAACACACTCTCCTCACTGATACTGTTCACCTGGTAACATGTCTCGTGTATATTAAACCATCAGGGGAACTCACTCTCCTCACTTATACAGTTCATCTGGTTTCAAGTCCTGTTTGCATTAAACCATCAGGGGAACACACTCTCCTCACTTATACTGTTCATCTGGTAACATGTCCCGTCACTATTAAACAATCAGGGGAACACACTCTCCTCACTTATACTGTTCACCTGGGGAAATGTCCCGACAGTATTAAACCATCAGGGGAACACACTCTCATCACTTATCCTGATCACCTGGTGACATGTCCCGTCAGTATTAAACCATCAGGGGAAGACACTCTCCTCCCTTTTCTGTACACCTGGTAACATGTCCCGTGTGTATTAAACCATCAGGGGGAACTCACTCTCCTCACTTATTCTGTTCACCTGGTAACATGTCCCGTGCGTATTAAACCATCAGGGGAACACACTCTCTTCCCTTAAACTGTTCACATGGTGACATGTCCCGTCAGTATTAAACAATCAGGGGAACACACTCTCCTCACTTATACTGTTCACTTGGTAACATGTCCAGTGAATATTAAACCATCAGGAAAACACACTCTCCTCACTTATACTGTTCACCTGGTGACATGTCCTGTGTGTATTAAACAATCAGGGGAACACCCTCACCTCACTTACACTGTTCACTTGGTAACATGTCCAGTGAATATTAAACCATCAGGGGAACATACTCTCCTCACTTACACTGTTCACCTGGTAACATCACCCGTGAATATTAAACCACCAGGGAAACACAACCTCCTCACTTACACTGTTCACATGGTAACATGTCCCGTGAAGATTAAACAATCAAGGGAACACACTCTCCTCACTTACACTGTTCATCTGGTGACTTGTCCTGTTTGCATTAAACCATCAGGGGAACACACTCTCCTCACTTACAGAGTTCACTTGGTAACATGTCCCATGAACATTAAACAATCGGGGGAACACACTCTCCTCACTTATACTGTTTATCTGGTGACATGTCCTGTGCGTATTAAACCATCAGGGAAACACACTCTCCTCACTTATACTGTTCACCTGGTAACATGTCCCGTGTATATTAAACCATCAGGGGAACACACTCTCCTCACTTATACTGTTCATCTGGTAACATGTCCCGTCACTATTAAACAATCAAGGGAACACACTCTCCTCACTTATACTGTTCACCTGGGGAAATGTCCCGACAGTATTAAACCATCAGGGGAACACACTCTCCTCACTTATCCTGATCACCTGGTGACATGTCCCGTCAGTATTAAACCATCAGGGGAAGACACTCTCCTCCCTTTTCTGTCCACCTGGTAACATGTCCCGTGTGTATTAAAACATCAGGGGGAACTCACTCTCCTCACTTATTCTGTTCACCTGGTAACATGTCCCGTGCATATTAAACCAACAGGGGAACACACTCTACTCCCTTAAACTGTTCACATGGTGACATGTCCCGTCAGTATTAAACAATCAGGGGAACACACTCTCCTCACTTATACAGTTTACCTGTTGACATGTCCTGTGTTTATTAAACCATCAGGGGAACACACTCTCCTCACTTAAACTGTTCACGTGGTGACATGTCCCGTCAGTATTAAACAATCTGGGGAACACACTCTCCTCACTTATACTGTTTACCTGATGACATGTCCTGTGTTTATTAACCCATCATGGGAACACACTCTCCTCACTTAAACTGTTCACGTTGTGACATGTCCAGTCAGTATTAAACCATCAGGGGAATACACTCTCCTCACTTATACTGTTTACCTGGTAACATGTCCCGTGTGTATTAAACCATCAGGGGAAAACACTCTCTTCAATTATACTGTTCACCTGGTAACATGTCCCAAGTATATTAAACCATCAGGGGAACACACTCTCTTCACTTATACTGTTCACCTGGTAACATGTCCCAAGTATATTAAACCATCAGGGGAACACACTCTCTTCACTTATACTGTTCACCTGGTAACATGTCCCAAGTATATTAAACCATCAGGGGAACACACTCTCCTCACTTATACTGTTCACCTGGTAACATGTCCCAAGTATATTAAACCATCAGGGGAACACACTCTCCTCACTTATACTCTTCACCTGGTAACATGTCCCGTGTATATTAAACCATCAGGGGAACACACTCTCCTCACTTATACTGTTCACCTGGTAACATGTCCCGTGTATATTAAACCATCAGGGGAAAGCCCTCTCCTCACTTATACTGTTCACCTGGTAACATGTCCCGTGCATATTATACCATCAGGGGAACACACTCTCCTCACTTATACTGTTCACCTGGTAACATGTCCCGTCAGTATTAAACCATCAGGGGAACACACTCTCTTCACTTATACTGTTCACCTGGTAACATGTCCCATGTATATTAAACCATCAGGGGAACACACTCTCCTCACCTATACTGTTCACCTGGGAACATGTCGCATGTATATTAAACCATCAGGGGAACACACTCTCTTCGCTTATACTGTTCAGCTGGTAACATATCCCGTGTATTTAAACCATCAGGGGAACACACTCTCCTCACTTATACTGTTCACCTGGTGACATGTCCTGTGTGTATTAAACAATCAGGGGAACACACTCTCCTCACTTATACTGTTCACCTGGTAACATGTCCCGTGTGTGTTAAACCATCAGCGAAACACACTCACCTCACTTACACTGTTCACTTGGTAACATGTCCAGTGAATATTAAACCATCAGGGGAACATACTCTCCTCACTTACACTGTTCACCTGGTAACATCACCCGTGAATATTAAACCACCAGGGAAACACAACCTCCTCACTTACACTGTTCACATGGTAACATGTCCCGAGAAGATTAAACAATCAAGGGAACACACTCTCCTCACTTATACTGTTCATCTGGTGACTTGTCCTGATTGCATTAAACCATCAGGGGAACACACTCTCCTCACTTACAGAGTTCACTTGGTAACATGTCCTGTGTATATTAAACAATCGGGTGAACACACTCTCCTCACTTATACTGTTCACCTGGTAACATGTCCCGTGTGTATTAAACAATCAGGGGAACACCCTCTCCACACTTATACTGTTCATCTGGTAACATGTCCCGTCACTATTAAACAATCAGGGGAACACACTCTCCTCACTTATACTGTTCACCTGGGGAAATGTCCCGACAGTATTAAACCATCAGGGGAACACAGTCTCCTCACTTATCCTGATCACCTGGTGACATGTCCCGTCAGTATTAAACCATCAGGGGAAGACACTCTCCTCCCTTTTCTGTCCACCTGGTAACATGTCCCGTGTGTATTAAACCATCAGGGGGAACTCACTCTCCTCACTTATTCTGTTCACCTGGTAACATGTCCCGTGCGTATTAAACCATCAGGGGAACACACTCTCCTCCCTTAAACTGTTCACATGGTGACATGTCCCGTCAGTATCAAACAATCAGGGGAACACACTCTCCTCACTTATACTGTTTACCTGTTGACATGTCCTGTGTTTATTAAACCATCATGGGAACACACTCTCCTCACTTAAACTGTTCACGTGGTGACATGTCCCGTCAGTATTAAACAATCTGGGGAACACACTCTCCTCACTTATACTGTTTACCTTTTGACATGTCCTGTGTTTATTTAACCATCAGGGGAACACACTCTCCTCACTTAAACTGTTCACGTGGTGACATGTCCAGTCGGTATTAAACCATCAGGGGAACACACTCTCCTCACTTATACTGTTTACCTGGTAACATGTCCCGTGTGTATTAAACCATCAGGGGAAAACACTCTCTTCAATTATACTGTTCACCTGGTAACATGTCCCAAGTATATTAAACCATCAGGGGAACACACTCTCTTCACTTATACTGTTCACCTGGTAACATGTCCCAAGTATATTAAACCATCAGGGGAACACACTCTCCTCACTTATACTTTCCACCTGCTAACATGTCCTGTGTATATTGAACCATCAGGGGAATACACTCTCCTCACTTATACTGTTCACCTGGTAACATGTCCCATGTATATTAAACCATCAGGGGAAAGCCCTCTCCTCAGTTATACTGTTCACCTGGTAACATGTCCCGTGCATATTATACCATCAGGGGAACACACTCTCCTCACTTATACTGTTCACCTGGTAACATGTCCCGTGTATATTAAACATCAGGGGAAAGCACTCTCCTCACTTATACTGTTCATCTGGTAACATGTCCCGTGTGTATTAAACAATCAGGGGAACACTCTCTCCTCACTTATACTGTTCACCTGGTAACATGTCCCGTGCGTGTTAAACCATCAGGGGAACACTCTCTCCTCACTTATACCGTTCACCTGGTGACATGTCCCGTCAGTATTAAACAATCAGGGGAACACAATCTCCTCACTTCTACTCTTCACCTGGTGACACGTCCCGTGCATGTTAAACCATCAGGGAAACACACTCTCCTCACTTATACTGTTCACCTGGAAATATGTCCCGTGAGTATTAAACCATCAGGGAAACACACTCACCTCACTTATACTGTTCACCTGGTATCATGTCCCTTGTATATTAAACCATCAGGGGAACACATTCTCCTCACTTATGCTGTTCTCCTGGTATCATGTCCTGTGTATATTAAACCATCAGGGGAATACTCTATCCTCACTTCCACTGTTCACCTGTTGACATGTCCTGTGTGTATTAAAGCATCAGGGGAACTCACTCTCCTCACTTATACTGTTCACCTGGAAACATGTCCCGTGAGTATTAAACCATCAGGGAAACACACTCACCTCACTTATACTGTTCACTTGGTAACATGTCCAGTGAATATTAAACCATCAGGGGAACACACTCGCCTCACTTATACTGTTCACCTGGTAACATGTCCCGTGAAGATTAAACAATCAAGGGAACACACTCTCCTCACTTATACAGTTCATCTGGTTACATGTCCTGTTTGCATTAAACCATCAGGGGAACACACTCTCCTCACTTATACTGTTCACCTGGTAACATGTCGCATGTATATTAAACCATCAGGGGAACACACTCTCTTCACTTATACTGTTCACCTGGTGACATGTCCTGTGTGTATTAAACAATCAGGGGAACACACTCTCTTCACTTATACTGTTCACCTGGTAACATGTCGCATGTATATTAAACCATCAGGGGAACACACTCTCTTCACTTATACTGTTCAGCTGGTAACATATCCCGTGTATTTAAACCATCAGGGGAACACACTCTCCTCACTTATACTGTTCACCTGGTGACATGTCCCGTGAGTATTAAACCATCAGGGAAACACACTCACCTCACTTACACTGTTCACTTGGTAACATCACCCGTGAATATTAAACCACCAGGGAAACACAACTTCCTCACTTACACTGTTCACATGGTAACATGTCCCGTGAAGATTAAACAATCAAGGGAACACACTCTCCTCACTTACACTGTTCATCTGGTGACATGTCCTGTTTGCATTAAACCATCAGGGGAACACACTCTCCTCACTTATACTGTTCACCTGGTAACATGTCCCGTGTGTAATAAACAATCAGGGGAACACACTCTCCTCACTTATACTGTTCACCTGGTAACATGTCCAGTGTATATTAAACCATCAGGGGAACACACACTCCTCACTTACACTGTTCATCTGGTGACATGTCCTGTTTGCATTAAACCATCAGGGGAACACACTCTCCTCACTTATACTGTTCACCTGGTAACATGTCCAGTGTATATTAAACCATCAGGGGAACACACTCTCCTCACTTATACTGTTCACCTGGTAACATGTCCCGTGTGTGTTAAACCATCAGGGGAACACACTCTCCTCACTTACACTGTTCGTCTGGTGACATGTCCTGTTTGCATTAAACCATCAGGGGAACGCACTCTCCTCACTTATACTGTTCGCCTGGTAACATGTCCAGTGTATATTAAACCATCGGGGGAACACACTCCCCTCACTTATACTGTTTACCTGGTAACATGTCCCGTGTGTGTTAAACCATCAGGGGAACACACTCTCCTCACTTATACTGTTCACATGGTAACATGTCCCGTGTGTAATAAACAATCAGGGGAACACACTCTCCTCACTTATACTGTTCACCTGGTAACATGTCCAGTGTATATTAAACCATCAGGGGAACACACTCTCCTCACTTATACTGTTCACCTGGTAACATGTCCCCTGTGTAATAAACAATCAGGGGAACACACTCTCCTCACTTATACTGTTCACCTGGTAACATGTCCAGTGTATATTAAACCATCAGGGGAACACACTCTCCTCACTTATACTGTTCACCTGGTAACATGTCCCGTGTGTGTTAAACCATCAGGGGAAAACACTCTCCTCACTTATACTGTTCATCTGGTGACATGTCCTGTTTGCATTAAACCATCAGGGGAACGCACTCTCCTCACTTATACTGTTCACCTGGTAACATGTCCAGTGTATGTTAAACCATCAGGGGAACACACTCCCCTCACTTATACTGTTCACCTGGTAACATGTCCCATGTGTGTTAAACCATCAGGGGAACACACTCTCCTCACTTATACTGTTCATCTGGTGACATGTCCTGTTTGCATTAAACCATCTGGGGAACACACTCTCCTCACTTATACTGTTCACCTGGTAACATGTCCAGTGTATATTAAACAATCAGGGGAACACACTCTCCTCACTTATACTGTTCAGCTGGTAACATGTCCCGTGTGTATTAAACCATCTGGGGAACACACTCTCCTCACTTATACTGTTCACCTGGTAACATGTCCCGTGTGTATTAAATAATCAGGGGAACACAATCTCCTCACATATACTGTTCACCTGGTGACATGTCCTGTGTATATTAAACCAACAGGGGAACACATTCTCCTCACTTATACTGTTCACCTGGTATCATGTCCCATGTGTATTAAACCATCAGGGGAACACACTCTCCTCACTTATACTGTTCACCTGGTAACATGTCCCGTGTGTAATAAACAATCAGGGGAACACACTCTCCTCACTTATACTGTTCACCTGGTAACATGTCCAGTGTATATTAAACCATCAGGGGAACACACACTCCTCACTTACACTGTTCATCTGGTGACATGTCCTGTTTGCATTAAACCATCAGGGGAACACACTCTCCTCACTTATACTGTTCACCTGGTAACATGTCCAGTGTATATTAAACCATCAGGGGAACACACTCTCCTCACTTATACTGTTCACCTGGTAACATGTCCCGTGTGTGTTAAACCATCAGGGGAACACACTCTCCTCACTTATACTGTTCGTCTGGTGACATGTCCTGTTTGCATTAAACCATCAGGGGAACGCACTCTCCTCACTTATACTGTTCGCCTGGTAACATGTCCAGTGTATATTAAACCATCAGGGGAACACACTCCCCTCACTTATACTGTTTACCTGGTAACATGTCCCGTGTGTCTTAAACCATCAGGGGAACACACTCTCCTCACTTATACTGTTCACATGGTAACATGTCCCGTGTGTAATAAACAATCAGGGGAACACACTCTCCTCACTTATACTGTTCACCTGGTAACATGTCCAGTGTATATTAAACCATCAGGGGAACACACTCTCCTCACTTATACTGTTCACCTGGTAACATGTCCCCTGTGTAATAAACAATCAGGGGAACACACTCTCCTCACTTATACTGTTCACCTGGTAACATGTCCAGTGTATATTAAACCATCAGGGGAACACACTCTCCTCACTTATACTGTTCACCTGGTAACATGTCCCGTGTGTGTTAAACCATCAGGGGAACACACTCTCCTCACTTATACTGTTCATCGGGTGACATGTCCTGTTTGCATTAAACCATCAGGGGAACGCACTCTCCTCACTTATACTGTTCACCTGGTAACATGTCCAGTGTATGTTAAACCATCAGGGGAACACACTCCCCTCACTTATACTGTTCACCTGGTAACATGTCCCATGTGTGTTAAACCATCAGGGGAACACACTCTCCTCACTTATACTGTTCATCTGGTGACATGTCCTGTTTGCATTAAACCATCTGGGGAACACACTCTCCTCACTTATACTGTTCACCTGGTAACATGTCCAGTGTATATTAAACAATCAGGGGAACACACTCTCCTCACTTATACTGTTCAGCTGGTAACATGTCCCGTGTGTATTAAACCATCTGGGGAACACACTCTCCTCACTTATACTGTTCACCTGGTAACATGTCCCGTGTGTATTAAATAATCAGGGGAACACACTCTCCTCACATATACTGTTCACCTGGTGACATGTCCTGTGTATATTAAACCAACAGGGGAACACATTCTCCTCACTTATACTGTTCACCTGGTATCATGTCCCATGTGTATTAAACCATCAGGGGAACACACTCTCCTCACTTATGCAGTTCATCTGGTAACATGTCCCGTGTGTATTAAACCATCTGGGGAACACACTCTCCTCAATTATACTGGTCAGCTGGTAACATGTCCCGTGTGTATTAAACCATCTGGGGAACACACTCTCCTCAATTATACTGTTCACCTGGTAACATGTCCCGTGTGTATTAAATAATCAGGGGAACACACTCTCCTCACATATACTGTTCACCTGGTGACATGTCCTGTGTATATTAAACCAACAGGGGAACACATTCTCCTCACTTATACTGTTCAGCTGGTATCATGTCCCATGTGTATTAAACCATCAGGGGAACACAATCTCCTCACTTATGCTGTTCACCTGGTGACATGTCCCGTCCGTATTCAACCATCAGGGGAACACACTCTCTTCACTTATACTGTTCACCTGGTAACATGTCCCATGTATATTAAACCATCAGGGGAACACACTCTCCTCATTTATACTGTTCACCTGGTGACATGTCCCATCAGTATTAAACCATCAGGGGAACACACTCTCTTTACTTATACTGTTCACCTGGTAACATGTCCCATGTATATTAAACCATCAGGGGAACACACTCTCCTCACTTACACTGTTCATCTGGTGACATGTCCTATGCGTATTAAACCATCAGGGAAACACACTCTCCTCACTTATACTGTTCACCTTGTAACATGTCCCGTGTGTATTAAACAATCAGGGGAACACACTCTCCTCACTTATACTGTTCATCTGGTAACATGTCCCGTGTGCATTAACATCTTCGGAACACACTCTCCTCACTTATACTGTTCACCTGGTAACATATCCCGTGAGTATTAAACAATCTGGGGAACACACTCTCCTCACTTATACTGTTCACCTGGTGACATGTTCTGTGTATATTAAACCAACAGGGGAACACAGTCTCCTCACTTATACTGTTCACCTGGTATCATGTCCCGTGTGTATTAAACCATCAGGGGAACACACTCTCCTCATTTATACTGTTCACCTGGTAACATGTCCCGTGTATATTATACCATCAGAGGAACATACTCTCCTCACTTATACTGTTCACCTGGTAACAAGTCCCGTCTATATTAAACCATCAGGGGAACACACTCTCCTCACTTATACTTTTCACCTGGTAACATGTCCCGTCTATATTAAACCATCAGGGGAACTCACTCTACTCAATCATGCTGCTCACCTGGTGTCATGTCCCATGTATATTAAACCATCAGGGGAACACACTCTCCTCACATATACTGTTCACCTGGTAACATGTCCCGTGTATATTAAACCATCAGGGGAACACACTCTCCTCACTTATACTGTTCACTTGATAACATGTCCTGTGAGTATTAAACCAGCAGTGGAAAACACTCTCCTCAATTATACTGTTCACCTGGTAACATGTCCCGTGTATATTAAACCATCACGGTAACACACTCTCCTCACTTATACTGTTCACCTGGTAACATGTCCCGTGTATATTAAACCATCACGGGAACACACTCTCCTCACTTATACTGTTCACCTGGTAACATGTCCCGTGTGTAACAAACCATCAGGGGAACACAATCTCCTCACTTATACTGTTCACCTGGTAACATGTCCCGTGTATATTAAACCATCAGGGGAACACACTCTCCTCACTTATACTCTTCACCTGGTAACATGTCCCGTGTATATTAAACCATCAGGGGAACACACTCTCCTCACTTATACTTTCCACCTGCTAACATGTCCTGTGTATATTGAACCATCAGGGGAACACACTCTCCTCACTTATACTGTTCACCTGGTAACATGTCCCGTGTATATTAAACCATCAGGGGAAAGCCCTCTCCTCAGTTATACTGTTCACCTGGTAACATGTCCCGTGCATATTATACCATCAGGGGAACACACTCTCCTCACTTATACTGTTCACCTGGTAACATGTCCCGTGTATATTAAACATCAGGGGAAAGCACTCTCCTCACTTATACTGTTCATCTGGTAACATGTCCCGTGTGTATTAAACAATCAGGGGAACACTCTCTCCTCACTTATACTGTTCACCTGGTAACATGTCCCGTGCGTGTTAAACCATCAGGGGAACACTCTCTCCTCACTTATACCGTTCACCTGGTGACATGTCCCGTCAGTATTAAACAATCAGGGGAAAACAATCTCCTCACTTCTACTCTTCACCTGGTGACACGTCCCGTGCATGTTAAACCATCAGGGGAACACACTCTCCTCACTTATACTGTTCACCTGGAAACATGTCCCGTGAGTATTAAACCATCAGGGAAACACACTCACCTCACTTATACTGTTCACCTGGTATCATGTCCCTTGTATATTAAACCATCAGGGGAACACATTCTCCTCACTTATGCTGTTCTCCTGGTATCATGTCCTGTGTATATTAAACCATCAGGGGAATACTCTCTCCTCACTTCTACTGTTCACCTGTTGACATGTCCTGTGTGTATTAAAGCATCAGGGGAACTCACTCTCCTCACTTATACTGTTCACCTGGAAACATGTCCCGTGAGTATTAAACCATCAGGGAAACACACTCAGCTCACTTATACTGTTCACTTGGTAACATGTCCAGTGAATATTAAACCATCAGGGGAACACACTCGCCTCACTTATACTGTTCACCTGGTAACATGTCCCGTGAAGATTAAACAATCAAGGGAACACACTCTCCTCACTTATACAGTTCATCTGGTTACATGTCCTGTTTGCATTAAACCATCAGGGGAACACACTCTCCTCACTTATACTGTTCACCTGGTAACATGTCGCATGTATATTAAACCATCAGGGGAACACACTCTCTTCACTTATACTGTTCACCTGGTGACATGTCCTGTGTGTATTAAACAATCAGGGGAACACACTCTCTTCACTTATACTGTTCACCTGGTAACATGTCGCATGTATATTAAACCATCAGGGGAACACACTCTCTTCACTTATACTGTTCAGCTGGTAACATATCCCGTGTATTTAAACCATCAGGGGAACACACTCTCCTCACTTATACTGTTCACCTGGTGACATGTCCCGTGAGTATTAAACCATCAGGGAAACACACTCACCTCACTTACACTGTTCACTTGGTAACATGTCCAGTGAATATTAAACCATCAGGGGAACACACTCTCCTCACTTACACTGTTCACCTGGTAACATCACCCGTGAATATTAAACCACCAGGGAAACACAACCTCCTCACTTACACTGTTCACATGGTAACATGTCCCGTGAAGATTAAACAATCAAGGGAACACACTCTCCTCACTTACACTGTTCATCTGGTGAAATGTCCTGTTTGCATTAAACCATCAGGGGAACACACTCTCCTCACTTATACTGTTCACCTGGTAACATGTCCCGTGTGTAATAAACAATCAGGGGAACACACTCTCCTCACTTATACTGTTCACCTGGTAACATGTCCAGTGTATATTAAACCATCAGGGGAACACACACTCCTCACTTACACTGTTCATCTGGTGACATGTCCTGTTTGCATTAAACCATCAGGGGAACACACTCTCCTCCCTTATACTGTTCACTTGGTAACATGTCCAGTGTATATTAAACCATCAGGGGAACACACTCTCCTCACTTATACTGTTCACCTGGTAACATGTCCCGTGTGTGTTAAACCATCAGGGGAACACACTCTCCTCACTTATACTGTTCTTCTGGTGACATGTCCAGTTTGCATTAAACCATCAGGGGAACGCACTCTCCTCACTTATACTGTTCACCTGGTAACATGTCCAGTGTATATTAAACCATCAGGGGAACACACTCCCCTCACTTATACTGTTCACCTGGTAACATGTCCCGTGTGTGTTAAACCATCAGGGGAACACACTCTCCTCACTTATACTGTTCACCTGGTAACATGTCCAGTGTATATTAAACCATCAGGGGAACACACTCTCCTCACTTATACTGTTCACCTGGTAACATGTCCCCTGTGTAATAAACAATCAGGGGAACACACTCTCCTCACTTATACTGTTCACCTGGTAACATGTCCAGTGTATATTAAACCATCAGGGGAACACACTCTCCTCACTTATACTGTTAACCTGGTAACATGTCCCGTGTGTGTTAGACCATCAGGGGAACACACTCTCCTCACTTATACTGTTCATCTAGTGACATGTCCTGTTTGCATTAAACCATCAGGGGAACGCACTCTCCTCACTTATACTGTTCACCTGGTAACATGTCCAGTGTATATTAAACCATCAGGGGAACACACTCCCCTCACTTATACTGTTCACCTGGTAAAATGTCCCGTGTGTGTTAAACCATCAGGGGAACACACTCTCCTCACTTATACTGTTCATCTGGTGACATGTCCTGTTTGCATTAAACCATCAGGGGAACACACTCTCCTCACTTATACTGTTCACCTGGTAACATGTCCAGTGTATATTAAACAATCAGGGGAACACACTCTCCTCACTTATACTGTTCAGCTGGTAACATGTCCCGTGTGTATTAAACCATCTGGGGAACACACTCTCCTCACTTATACTGTTCACCTGGTAACATGTCCCGTGTGTATTAAATAATCAGGGGAACACACTCTCCTCACATATACTGTTCACCTGGTGACATTTCCTGTGTATATTAAACCAACAGGGGAACACATTCTCCTCACTTATACTGTTCACCTGGTATCATGTCCCATGTGTATTAAACCATCAGGGGAACACACTCTCCTCACTTATGCAGTTCATCTGGTAACATGTCCTGTGTATATTAAACCATCAGGGGAACACATACTCCTCATTTATACTGTTCACCTGGTAACATGTCCCGTTCGTATTAAACCATCAGGGGAACACACTCTCCTCACTTATACTGTTCATCTGGTGACATGTCCTGTTTGCATTAAACCATCAGGGGAACACACTCTCCTCACTTGTACTGTTCACCTGGTAACATGTCCAGTGTATATTAAACCATCAGGGGAACACACTCCCCTCACTTATACTGTTCACCTGGTAACATGTCCCGTGGTGTATTAAACCAACAGGGGAACACATTCTCCTCACTTATACTGTTCACCTGGTATCATGTCCCGTGTGTATTAAACCATCAGGGGAACACACCCTCCTCACTTATACTGTTCACCTGGTAACATGTCCTGTTCATATTAAACCATCAGGGGAACAGACTCCTCTCACTTATACTGTTCACCTGGTGACATGTCCCGTGTATATTAAACCATCAGCGGAACACACTCTCTTCACTTATACTCTTCACCTGGTGACATGTCCCGTGTACATTAAACCATCAGGGGAACACACTCTCCTCACTTATACTGTTCACCTGGTAAAATGTCCTGTGTATATTAAACCATCAGGGGAAAATACTCTCCTCACTTATCCTGTTCACCCGGTAACATGTCCCGTGAATATTAAACCATCAGGGCAACACACTTTCCTCACTTATACTGTTCACCTGGTAAAATGTCCTGTGTATATTAAACCATCAGGGGAAAATACTCTCCTCACTTATCCTGTTCACCCGGTAACATGTCCCGTGAATATTAAACCATCAGGGCAACACACTTTCCTCACTTATACTGTTCATCTGTTAACATGTCCCGTGAATATTAAACCATCAGGGGAACAGACTCTCCTCAATGATACAGTTCACCTGGTAACATGTCCCGTGAAGATTAAACCATCAGGGAAAAACACTCTCCTCACTTATATTGTTCATCTGGTAACATGTCCCGTGTGTATTAAACCATCTGGGGAACACACTCTCCTCAATTATACTGGTCAGCTGGTAACATGTCCCGTGTGTATTAAACCATCTGGGGAACACACTCTCCTCAATTATACTGTTCACCTGGTAACATGTCCCGTGTGTATTAAATAATCAGGGGAACACACTCTCCTCACATATACTGTTCACCTGGTGACATGTCCTGTGTATATTAAACCAACAGGGGAACACATTCTCCTCACTTATACTGTTCACCTGGTATCATGTCCCATGTGTATTAAAACATCAGGGGAACACAATCTCCTCACTTATGCTGTTCACCTGGTGACATGTCCCGTCAGTATTCAACCATCAGGGGAACACCCTCTCTTCATTATACTGTTCACCTGGTAACATGTCCCATGTATATTAAACCATCAGGGGAACACACTCTCCTCATTTATACTGTTCACCTGGTGACATGTCGCATCAGTATTAAACCATCAGGGGAACACACTCTCTTTACTTATACTGTTCACCTGGTAACATGTCCCATGTATATTAAACCATCAGGGGAACACACTCTCCTCACTTACACTGTTCATCTGGTGACATGTCCTATGCGTATTAAACCATCAGGGAAACACACTCTCCTCACTTATACTGTTCACCTTGTAACATGTCCCGTGTGTATTAAACAATCAGGGGAACACACTCTCCTCACTTATACTGTTCATCTGGTAACATGTCCCGTGTGCATTAACATCTTCGGAACACACTCTCCTCACTTATACTGTTCACCTGGTAACATATCCCGTGAGTATTAAATAATCTGGGGAACACACTCTCCTCACTTATACTGTTCACCTGGTGACATGTTCTGTGTATATTAAACCAACAGGGGAACACATTCTACTCACTTATACTGTTCACCTGGTATCATGTCCCGTGTGTATTAAACCATCAGGGGAACACACTCTCCTAATTTATACTGTTCACCTGGTAACATGTCCCGTGTATATTATACCATCAGAGGAACACACTCTCCTCACTTATACTTTTCACCTGGTAACATGTCCCGTCTATATTAAACCATCAGGGGAACTCACTCTTCTCAATCATGCTGCTCACCTGGTGTCATGTCCCATGTATATTAAACCATCAGGGGAACACACTCTCCTCACATGTACTGTTCACCTGGTAACATGTCCCGTGTATATTAAACCATCAGGGGAACACACTCTCCTCACTTATACTGTTCACTTGATAACATGTCCTGTGAGTATTAAACCATCAGTGGAAAACACTCTCCTCAATTATACTGTTCACCTGGTAACATGTCCCGTGTATATTAAACCATCACGGGAACACACTCTCCTCACTTATACTGTTCACCTGGTAACATGTCCCGTGTATATTAAACCATCACGGGAACACACTCTCCTCACTTATACTGTTCACCTGGTAATATGTCCCGTGTGTAACAATCCATCAGGGGAACACAATCTCCTCACTTATACTGTTCACCTGGTAACATGTCCCGTGTGTAATAAACCATCAGGGGAACACAATCTCCTCACTTATACTGTTCACCTGGTAACATGTCCCGTGTGTAATAAACCATCAGGGGAACACAATCTCCTCACTTATACAGTTCACCTTGCAACATGTCCCGTGTTTATTAAACAATCAGGGGAACACACTCTCCTCACTTATACTGTTTGCCTGGGAACATGTCCCGTGTATATAAACCATCAGGGGAACACACTCTCCTCACTTATACTGTTCACCTGATAACATGTCCCGTGTGTAATAAACCATCAGGGGAACACACTCTCCTCACTTATACTGTTTGCCTGGGAACATGTCCCGTGTATATTAAACCATCAGGGGAACACACTCTCCTCACTTATACTGTTCACCTGGTAACATGTCCCGTGTGTAATAAACCATCATGGGAACACACTCTCCTCACTTATCCTGTTCACCTGGTAACATGTCCCGTCTATATTAAACCATCAGGGGAACTCACTCTACTCAATCATACTGTTCACCTGGTGTCATGTCCCGTGTGTATTGAACAATCAGGGGAACACACTCTCCTCACCTATACTGTTCACCTTGTGACATGTCCCGTGTATATTAAACCATCAGGGGAACACACTCTCCTCACTTATACTGTTCACCTTGTAACATGTCCCGTGTATATTAAACCAACAGGGGAACACACTCTCCTCACTTATACTGTTCACCTGGTAACATGTCCCGTATATATTAAACCATCAGGGGAACACACTCTCCTCACTTATACTGTTCACCTGGTAACATGTCCCGTGTCTATTAAACCATCCGGGGAACACAACCTCTTCACTTATACTGTTCACCTGGTAACATGTCCCGTGTATATTAAACCATCAGGGGAAAACAACCTCCTCACTTATAATGTTCACCTTGTAACATGTCCCGTGTGTATTAACAATCAGGGGAACACACTCTCCTCACTTATACTGTTTGCCTGGGAACATGTCCCGTGTATATTAAACCATCAGGGGAACACACTCTCCTCACTTACACTGTTCACCTGGTAACATGTCCCGTGTATATTAAACCATCAGGGGAACACTCTCTCCTCACCTATACTGTTCACCTGGTAAAATGTCCCGTTTATATTAAACCATCAGGGGAACACACTCTCCTCACTTATACTGTTCACCTGGTAACATGTCCTGTGTGCATTAAGCCATCAGGGGAACACACTCTCCTCACTTATATTGTTCAACTGGTGACATGTCCCGTGTATATTAAACCATCAGGGGAACACAACCTCCTCACTTATACTGTTCACCTGGTGCCATGTCCCGTGTGTGTTAAACAATCAGGGGAACACATTCTCCTCACTTATACTGTTCATCTGGTGACATGTCCCGTGTGTATTTAACCATCAGGGGAACACACTCTCCTCACATATACTGTTCAAATGGTGACATGTCCTGTGTGTATTTAACCATCAGGGGAACACACTCTCCTCACTTATAATGTTCAACTGTTGACATGTCCTGGGTGTTTTAAATCATCAGGGGAACACACTCTCCTCACTTATAATGTTCAACTGTTGACATGTTCTGGGTGTTTTAAATCATCAGGGGAACACACTCTCCTCACTTATACTGTTCGCCTGTTAACATGTCCCGTGCGTATTAAACAATCAGGGGAACATACTCTCCTCACTGATACGGTTCACCTGGCAACATGTCCTGTGTATATTAAACCATCAGGGGAACACACTCTCCTCACTTATACTGTTCATCTGATAACATGTCCCGTGTGTATTAAACCATCAGGGGAACACACTCTCCTCACTTATACTGTTCACCTGGTGACATGTCCCGTGTGTGTTAAACAATCAGGGGAACACACTCTCCTCACTTATACTGTTCATCTGGTAACATGTCCCGTGTGCATTAAACAATCAGGGGAACACACTCTCCTCACTTATACTGTTCATCTGGTAACATGTCCCGTGTGTATTAAACCATCAGGGGAGCACAATCTCTTCACTTATACTGTTCATCTGGTAACATGTCCCGTCTGTATTAAACCATCAGGGGAACACACTCTCCTCACTTATACTGTTCATCTGGTAACATGTCCCGTGTGTATTAAACAATCAGGGGAACACAATCTCCTCACTTATACTTTTCATCTGGTAACATGTCCCGTGTATATTAAACCATGAGGGGAACACACTCTCCTCACTTATGCTGTTCACCTGGTAACATGTCCCGTGTGCATTAAACAATCAGGGGAACACACTCTCCTCACTTATACGGTTCACCTGGTGACATGTCCCGTGCGTGTTAAACAATCAGGGGAACACAATCTCCTCACTTATACTGTTCATCTGGTAACATGTCCCGTGTATATTAAACCATGAGGGGAACACACTCTCCTCACTTATGCTGTTCACCTGGTAACATGTCCCGTGTGCATTAAACAATCAGGGGAACACACTCTCCTCACTTCTACGGTTCACCTGGTGACATGTCAAATCAGTATTAAACAATCAGGGGAACAAACTCTCCTCACTTATACTGTTCACCTGGTAACATGACCCGAGTATATTAAACCATCAGGGGAACACACTCTCCTCACTTATACTGATCACCTGGTAACATGTCCCGTGTATATTAAACCATCAGGGGAACACACTCTCCTCACTTATTCTGTTCACCTGGTAACATGTCCCGTGTATATTAAACCATCAGGGGAACACACTGTCCTAACTTATACTGTTCACATGGTAACATGTCCCGTGTATATTAAGCCATCAGGGGAACACATTCTCCTCACTTATACTGTTCACCTGGTGACATGTCCCGTGTATATTAAACCATCAGGGGAACACACTCTCCTCACTTATACTGTTCACCTGGTAACATGTCCCGTGTGCATTAAACAATCAGAGGAACACACTCTCCTCACTTATACTGTTCACCTGGTAACATGTCCCGTGTATATTAAACCATCAGGGGAACACACTCTCTTCACTTATACTGTTCACCTGGTAACATGTCCCGTGTATATTAAACCATCAGGGGAACACACTCTCCTCACTTATACTGTTCACCTAGTAACATGTGCCGTGTATATTTTATCCATCAGGGGAACACACTCTCCTCACTTATACTGTTCACCTGGTAACATGTCCCGTGTATATTAAACCATCAGGGGAACACATTCTCCTCACTTATACTGTTCACCTGGTAACATGTCCCGTGTATATTAAACCATCAGGGGAACACACTCTCCTCACTTATACTGTTCACCTGGTAACATGTCCTGTGTGCATTAAACCATCAGGCGAACAGACTCTCCTCACTGATAAAGTTCATCTGGTAACATATCCCGTCAGTATTAAACCATCCAGGGAACACACTCTCCTCACTTTTACTGTTCACCTGGTAACATGTCCCGTGTGTATTGAACAATCAGGGGAACACACTCTTCTCACTTGTACTGTTCATCTGGTAACATGTCCTGTGTGCATTAAACCATCAGGGTAACACTCTCTCCTCACTTATACTCTTCACCTGGTAACATGCCCCGTGCGTATTAAACAATCAGGGGAACATACTCTCCTCACTTATACTGTTCACCTGGTAACATGTCCCGTGTGCATTAAACAATCAGGGCAACATACTCTCCTCACTTATACTGTTCACCTGGTAACATGTTTTGTGTATATTAAACCATCAGGGGAACACACTCTCCTCACTTATACTACTCACCTGGTGACATGTCCCGTGCGTATTAAACCATCAGGGAACCCACTCTCCCCACTTATACTGTTCATCTGGTAACAAGTCCCGTGTATATTAAACCATCAGGGGAAGACTCTATTCTCTAATAATCTGCTCACCTGGTAACATGTCCCATCTATATTAAACCATCAGGGGAACACACTCTCCTCACTTATACTTTTCACCAGTTGACATGTCCCATGTATATTAAACCATCAGGGGAGCACACTCTCCTCACTTCTACTGTTCAACTGGTAACATGTCCCGAGCGTATTAAACAATCAGGGGAACATACTCTCCTCACTGATACAGTTCACCTGGTAACATGTCCTGTGTATATTAAACCATCAGGGGAACACAGTCTCCTCACTTTTGCTGTTCACCTGGTAACATGTCCCGTGCGTATTAAACCATCAGGGGAACACACTCTCCTCACTTATACTGTTCATCTGGTAACATGTCCCGTGAGTATTAAACACTCAGGGGAACACACTCTCCTCACTTAGACTGTTCGTCTGGAAACATGTCCCGTGTACATTAAACAATCCGGGGAGCACACTCTCCTCACTTATACTGTTCACCTGGTAACATGTCCCGTGTATATTAAACCATCAGGGGAACACAGTCTCCTCACTTATACTGTTCACCTGGTAACATGTCCTGTGTGCATTAAACCATCAGGCGAACAGACTCTCCTCACTTATACAGTTCATCTGGTAACATATCCCGTCAGTATTAAACCATCCAGGGAACACACTCTCCTCACTTATACTGTTCATCTGGTAACATGTCCCGTGTATATTAAACCATCAGGGGAAAACAACCTCCTCACTTATAATGTTCACCTTGTAACATGTCCCGTGTGTATTAAACAATCAGGGGAACACACTCTCCTCACTTATACTGTTTGCCTGGGAACATGTCCCGTGTATATTAAACCATCAGGGGAACACACTCTCCTCACTTACACTGTTCACCTGGTAACATGTCCCGTGTATATTAAACCATCAGGGGAACACACACTCTCCTCACTTATACTGTTCAACTGGTAACATGTCCTGTGTGCATTAAACAATCAGGGGAAAACACTCTACTCACTTATACTGTTCAACTGGTGACATGTCCCGTGTATATTAAACCATCAGGGGAACACAACCTCCTCACTTATACTGTTCACCTTGTAACATGTCCCGTCAGTATTAAACCATCAGGGGAACACACTCTCCTCACTTATCCTGTTCACCTGGAAACATGTCCCGTGAATATTAAACAATCAGGGGAACACACTCTCCTCACTTATACTGTTCACCTGGTAACATGTCCTGTGTGCATTAAACCATCAGGGGAACACACTCTCCTCACTTATATTGTTCACCTGGTAACATGTCCCGTATGTATTAAACCATCAGGGGAACACACTCTCCTCACATATACTGTTCACCTGGTAACATGTCCCGTGTATATTAAACCATCAGGGGAACACACTCTCCTCACTTATATTGTTCACCTGGTAACATGTCCCGTATGTATTAAACCATCAGGGGCACACACTCTCCTCACATATACTGTTCACCTGGTAACATGTCCCGTGTATATTAAACAATCAGCGGAACACACTCTCCTCACTTAAACTGTTCACCTGGTGACATGTCCTGTGCATATTAAACCATCAGGGGAACACACTCTCCTCACTTATACTGTTCACCTGGTGACATGTCCTGTGCATATTAAACCATCAGGGGAACACACTCTCCTCACTTATACTGTTCACCTGGTAACATGTCCTGTGTATATTTAACAATCAGGGGAACACACTCTCCTCACTTATACTGTTCACCTGGTAACATGTCCTGTGTATATTAAACCATCAGGGGAACACACTCTCCTCACTTATACTGTTCACCTGGTAACATGTCCCGTGTGTATTAAACAATCAGGGGAACACACTCTCCTCACTTATACTGTTCACCTGGTGACATGTCCCGTGTGTATTTAACCATCAGGGGAACACACTCTCCTCACATATACTGTTCAAATGGTGACATGTCCTGTGTGTATTTAACCATCAGGGGAACACACTCTCCTCACTTATAATGTTCAACTGTTGACATGTCCTGGGTGTTTTAAATCATCAGGGGAACACACTCTCCTCACTTATACTGTTCGCCTGTTAACATGTCACGTGCGTATTAAACAATCAGGGGAACATACTCTCCTCACTGATAAGGTTCACCTGGCAACATGTCCTGTGTATATTAAACCATCAGGGGAACACACTCTCCTCACTTATACTGTTCATCTGGTGCCATGTCCCGTGTGTGTTAAACAATCAGGGGAACACATTCTCCTCACTTATACTGTTCATCTGGTGACATGTCCCGTGTGTATTTAACCATCAGGGGAACACACTCTCCTCACATATACTGTTCAAATGGTGACATGTCCTGTGTGTATTTAACCATCAGGGGAACACACTCTCCTCACTTATAATGTTCAACTGTTGACATGTCCTGGGTGTTTTAAATCATCAGGGGAACACACTCTCCTCACTTATAATGTTCAACTGTTGACATGTCCTGGATGTTTTAAATCATCAGGGGAACACACTCTCCTCACTTATACTGTTCGCCTGTTAACATGTCCCGTGCGTATTAAACAATCAGGGGAACATACTCTCCTCACTGATACGGTTCACCTGGCAACATGTCCTGTGTATATTAAACCATCAGGGGAACACACTCTCCTCACTTATACTGTTCATCTGATAACATGTCCCGTGTGTATTAAACCATCAGGGGAACACACTCTCCTCACTTATACTGTTCACCTGGTGACATGTCCCGTGTGTGTTAAACAATCAGGGGAACACACTCTCCTCACTTATACTGATCACCTGGTAACATGTCCCGTGTATATTAAACCATCAGGGGAACACAGTCTCCTCACTTGTACTGTTCACCTGGTAACATGTCCTGTGTGCATTAAACCATCAGGCGAACAGACTCTCCTCACTTATACAGTTCATCTGGTAACATATCCCGTCAGTATTAAACCATCCAGGGAACACACTCTCCTCACTTATAATGTTCATCTGGTAACATGTCCCGTGTATATTAAACCATCAGGGGAAAACAACCTCCTCACTTACAATGTTCACCTTGTAACATGTCCCGTGTGTATTAAACAATCAGGGGAACACACTCTCCTCACTTATACTGTTTGCCTGGGAACACGTCCCGTGTATATTAAACCATCAGGGGAACACACTCTCCTCACTTATACTGTTCACCTGGTAACATGTCCTGTGTGCATTAAACAATCAGGGGAAAACACTCTACTCACTTATACTGTTCAACTGGTGACATGTCCCGTGTATATTAAACCATCAGGGGAACACAACCTCCTCACTTATACTGTTCACCTTGTAACATGTCCCGTCAGTATTAAACCATCAGGGGAACACCCTCTCCTCACTTATACTGTTCACCTGGAAACATGTCCCGTGAATATTAAACAATCAGGGGAACACACTCTCCTCACTTATACTGTTCACCTGGTAACATGTCCTGTGTGCATTAAACCATCAGGGGAACACACTCTCCTCACTTATATTGTTCACCTGGTAACATGTCCCGTATGTATTAAACCATCAGGGGAACACACTCTCCTCACATATACTGTTCACCTGGTAACATGTCCCGTGAATATTAAACCATCAGGGGAACACACTCTCCTCACTTATATTGTTCACCTGGTAACATGTCCCGTATGTATTAAACCATCAGGGGAACACACTCTCCTCACATATACTGTTCACCTGGTAACATGTCCCGTGTATATTAAACAATCAGCGGAACACACTCTCCTCACTTAAACTGTTCACCTGGTGACATGTCCTGTGCATATTAAACCATCAGGGGAACACACTCTCCTCACTTATACTGTTCACCTGGTGACATGTCCTGTGCATATTAAACCATCAGGGGAACACACTCTCCTCACTTATACTGTTCACCTGGTAACATGTCCTGTGTATATTTAACAATCAGGGGAACACACTCTCCTCACTTATACTGTTCACCTGGTAACATGTCCTGTGTATATTAAACCATCAGGGGAACACACTCTCCTCACTTATACTGTTCACCTGGTAACATGTCCCGTGTGTATTAAACAATCAGGGGAACACACTCTCCTCACTTATACTGTTCACCTGGTGACATGTCCCGTGTGTATTTAACCATCAGGGGAACACACTCTCCTCACATATACTGTTCAAATGGTGACATGTCCTGTGTGTATTTAACCATCAGGGGAACACACTCTCCTCACTTATAATGTTCAACTGTTGACATGTCCTGGGTGTTTTAAATCATCAGGGGAACACACTCTCCTCACTTATACTGTTCGCCTGTTAACATGTCCCGTGCGTATTAAACAATCAGGGGAACATACTCTCCTCACTGATACGGTTCACCTGGCAACATGTCCTGTGTATATTAAACCATCAGGGGAACACACTCTCCTCACTTATACTGTTCATCTGGTAACATGTCCCGTGTGTATTAAACCATCAGGGGAACACACTCTCCTCACTTATACTGTTCACCTGGTGCCATGTCCCGTGTGTGTTAAACAATCAGGGGAACACATTCTCCTCACTTATACTGTTCATCTGGTGACATGTCCCGTGTGTATTTAACCATCAGGGGAACACACTCTCCTCACATATACTGTTCAAATGGTGACATGTCCTGTGTGTATTTAACCATCAGGGGAACACACTCTCCTCACTTATAATGTTCAACTGTTGACATGTCCTGGGTGTTTTAAATCATCAGGGGAACACACTCTCCTCACTTATAATGTTCAACTGTTGACATGTCCTGGGTGTTTTAAATCATCAGGGGAACACACTCTCCTCACTTATACTGTTCGCCTGTTAACATGTCCCGTGCGTATTAAACAATCAGGGGAACATACTCTCCTCACTGATATGGTTCACCTGGCAACATGTCCTGTGTATATTAAACCATCAGGGGAACACACTCTCCTCACTTATACTGTTCATCTGATAACATGTCCCGTGTGTATTAAACCATCAGGGGAACACACTCTCCTCACTTATACTGTTCACCTGGTGACATGTCCCGTGTGTGTTAAACAATCAGGGGAACACACTCTCCTCACTTATACTGTTCATCTGGTAACATGTCCCGTGTGCATTAAACAATCAGGGGAACACACTCTCCTCACTTATACTGTTCATCTGGTAACATGTCCCGTGTGTATTAAACCATCAGGGGAGCACAATCTCTTCACTTATACTGTTCATCTGGTAACATGTCCCGTGTGTATTAAACCATCAGGGGAACACACTCTCCTCACTTATACTGTTCATCTGGTAACATGTCCCGTGTGTATTAAACAATCAGGGGAACACAATCTCCTCACTTATACTTTTCATCTGGTAACATGTCCCGTGTATATTAAACCATGAGGGGAACACACTCTCCTCACTTATGCTGTTCACCTGGTAACATGTCCCGTGTGCATTAAACAATCAGGGGAACACACTCTCCTCACTTATACGGTTCACCTGGTGACATGTCCCGTGCGTGTTAAACAATCAGGGGAACACAATCTCCTCACTTATACTGTTCATCTGGTAACATGTCCCGTGTATATTAAACCATGAGGGGAACACACTCTCCTCACTTATGCTGTTCACCTGGTAACATGTCCCGTGTGCATTAAACTATCAGGGGAACACACTCTCCTCACTTATGCGGTTCACCTGGTGACATGTCAAATCAGTATTAAACAATCAGGGGAACACACTCTCCTCACTTATACTGTTCGCCTGGTAACATGAACCGAGTATATTAAACCATCAGGGGAACACACTCTCCTCACTTATACTGATCACCTGGTAACATGTCCCGTGTATATTAAACCATCAGGGGAACACACTCTCCTCACTTATTCTGTTCACCTGGTAACATGTCCCGTGTATATTAAACCATCAGGGGAACACACTGTCCTAACTTATACTGTTCACATGGTAACATGTCCCGTGTCTATTAAGCCATCAGGGGAACACATTCTCCTCACTTATACTGTTCACCTGGTGACATGTCCCGTGTATATTAAACCATCAGGGGAACACACTCTCCTCACTTATACTGTTCACCTGGTAACATGTCCCGTGTGCATTAAACAATCAGGGGAACACACTCTCCTCACTTATACTGTTCACCTGGTAACATGTCCCGTGTATATTAAACCATCAGGGGAACACACTCTCTACACTTATACTGTTCACCTGGTAACATGTCCCGTGTATATTAAACCATCAGGGGAACACACTCTCCTCACTTATACTGTTCACCTGGTAACATGTGCCGTGTATATTTTATCCATCAGGGGAACACACTCTCCTCACTTATACTGTTCACCTGGTAACATGTCATGTGTGCATTAAACCATCAGGGGAACACACTCTCCTCACTTATACTGTTCACCTGGTAACATGTCCCGTGTATATTAAACCATCAGGGGAACACATTCTCCTCACTTATACTGTTCACCTGGTAACATGCCCTGTGAGCATTAAACCATCTGGAGAACACACTCTCCTCACTTATACTGTTTACCTGGTAACATGTCCCGTGTATATTAAACCATCAGGAGAACACACTCTCCTCACTTATACAGTTCACCTGGTAACATGTCCCGTGTATATTAAACCATCAGGGGAACACACTCTCCTCACTTATACTGTTCACCTGGAAACATGTCCCGTGTATATTAAAACATCAGGGGAACACACTCTCCTCACTTATACTGATCACCTGGTAACATGTCCCGTGTATATTAAACCATCAGGGGAACACACTCTCCTCACTTATTCTGTTCACCTGGTAACATGTCCCGTGTATATTAAACCATCAGGGGAACACACTGTCCTAACTTATACTGTTCACATGGTAACATGTCCCGTGTATATTAAGCCATCAGGGGAACACATTCTCCTCACTTATACTGTTCACCTGGTGACATGTCCCGTGTATATTAAACCATCAGGGGAACACACTCTCCTCACTTATACTGTTCACCTGGTAACATGTCCCGTGTGCATTAAACAATCAGGGGAACACACTCTCCTCACTTATACTGTTCACCTGGTAACATGTGCCGTGTATATTAAACCATCAGGGGAACACACTCTCTTCACTTATACTGTTCACCTGGTAACATGTCCCGTGTATATTAAACCATCAGGGGAACACACTCTCCTCACTTATACTGTTCACCTGGTAACATGTGCCGTGTATATTTTATCCATCAGGGGAACACACTCTCCTCACTTATACTGTTCACCTGGTAACATGTCATGTGTGCATTAAACCATCAGGGGAACACACTCTCCTCACTTATACTGTTCACCTGGTAACATGTCCCGTGTATATTAAACCATCAGGGGAACACATTCTCCTCACTTATACTGTTCACCTGGTAACATGCCCTGTGAGCATTAAACAATCCGGGGAGCACACTCTCCTCACTTATACTGTTCACCTGGTAACATGTCCCGTGTATATTAAACCATCAGGGGAACACACTCTCCTCACTTATACTGTTCACCTGGTAACATGTCCTGTGTGCATTAAACCATCAGGCGAACAGACTCTCCTCACTGATAAAGTTCATCTGGTAACATATCCCGTCAGTATTAAACCATCCAGGGAACACACTCTCCTCACTTTTACTGTTCACCTGGTAACATGTCCCGTGTGTATTGAACAATCAGGGGAACACACTCTTCTCACTTATACTGTTCATCTGGTAACATGTCCTGTGTGCATTAAACCATCAGGGTAACACTCTCTCCTCACTTATACTCTTCACCTGGTAACATGCCCCGTGCGTATTAAACAATCAGGGGAACATACTCTCCTCACTTATACTGTTCACCTGGTAACATGTCCCGTGTGCATTAAACAATCAGGGCAACATACTCTCCTCACTTATACTGTTCACCTGGTAACATGTTTTGTGTATATTAAACCATCAGGGGAACACACTCTCCTCACTTATACTGCTCACCTGGTGACATGTCCGTGCGTATTAAACCATCAGGGAACCCACTCTCCTCACTTATACTGTTCATCTGGTAACAAGTCCCGTGTATATTAAACCATCAGGGGAAGACTCTATTCTCTCTTAATCTGTTCACCTGGTAACATGTCCCATCTATATTAAACCATCAGGGGAACACACTCTCCTCACTTATACTTTTCACCAGTTGACATGTCCCATGTATATTAAACCATCAGGGGAACACACTCTCCTCACTTCTACTGTTCAACTGGTAACATGTCCCGAGCGTATTAAACAATCAGGGGAACATACTCTCCTCACTGATACAGTTCACCTGGTAACATGTCCTGTGTATATTAAACCATCAGGGGAACACAGTCTCCTCACTTATGCTGTTCACCTGGTAACATGTCCCGTGCGTATTAAACCATCAGGGGAACACACTCTCCTCACTTATACTGTTCATCTGGTAACATGTCCCGTGAGTATTAAACACTCAGGGGAACACACTCTCCTCACTTAGACTGTTCGTCTGGAAACATGTCCCGTGTATATTAAACAATCCGGGCAGCACACTCGCCTCACTTATACTGTTCACCTGGTAACATGTCCCGTGTATATTAAACCATCAGGGGAACACAGTCTCCTCACTTATACTGTTCACCTGGTAACATGTCCTGTGTGCATTAAACCATCAGGCGAACAGACTCTCCTCACTTATACAGTTCATCTGGTAACATATCCCGTCAGTATTAAACCATCCAGGGAACACACTCTCCTCACTTTTACTGTTCACCTGGTAACATGTCCCGTGTGTATTGAACAATCAGGGGAACACACTCTTCTCACTTATACTGTTCATCTGGTAACATGTCCTGTGTGCATTAAACCATCAGGGGAACACTCTCTCCTCAATTATACTCTTCACCTGGTAACATGTCCCGTGCGTATTAAACAATCAGGGGAACATACTCTCCTCACTTATACTGTTCACCTGGTAACATGTCCCGTGTGTATTAAACAATCAGGGGAACACATTCTCCTCACTTATACTGTTCATCTGGTAACATGTCCCGTGTGTATTAAACAATCAGGGGAACACATTCTCCTCACTTATACTGTTCATCTGGTAACATGTCCCCTGGGTATTAAACAATCAGGGGAACACACTCTCCTCACTTATACTGTTCATCTGGTAACATGTCCCGTGTGTATTAAACACTCAGGGGAACACACGCTCCTCACTTGTACTGTTCGCCTGGAAACATGTCCCTTGTATATTAAACCATCAGGGGAACACACTCTCCTCACTTGTACTGTTCATCTGGTAACATGTCCCGTGTGTATTAAACAATCAGTGGAACACACTCCCCTCACTAATACTGTCCATCTGGTTACATGTCCCATGTGTATTAAACCATCAGGGGAACATACTCTCCTCACTATTACAGTTCACCTGGTGACATGTCCTGTGTATATTAAACCATCAGGGGAACGCACTCTCCTCACTTATACTGCTCACCTGGTGACATGTCCCGTGTATATTAAACAATCAGGGGAACACTATCTCCTCACTTATGCTGTTCACCTGGTAAAATGTCCCGTGTATATTAAACAATCAGGGGAACACACTCTCCTCACTTATACTGTTCACCTAGTGACATGTCCTGTGTATATTAAACCATCAGGGGAACACACTCTCCTCACTTATCCTGTTCACCTGGTAACATGTCCTGTGTATATTAAACCATCAGGGGAAAGCACTCTCCTCACTTCTTCTGTTCACCTGTTAACAGGTCCCGTGTGTATTTAAACATCAGGGGAACACACTCTCCTCACATATACTGTTCAAATGGTGACAAGTCCTGTGTGTTTTTAATCATCAGGGGAACACACTCTCCTCACATATACTGTTCACCTGTTAACATGTCCCGTGCGTATTAAACAATCAGGGGAACATACTGTCCTCACTTATACAGTTCACCTGGTAACATGTCCTGTGTATATTAAACCATCAGGGGAACACACTCTCCTCACTTATACTGTTCACCTGTTGACATGTCCGTGTATATAAAACAATCAGGGGAACACACTCTCCTCACTTATACTGTTCATCTGGTAACATGTCCCGTGTGTATTAAACCATCAGGGGAACACACTCTCCTCACTTATACTGTTCACCTGGTGACATGTCCCGTGTATATTAAACAATCAGGGGAACACAATCTCCTCACTTATCCTGTTCACCTGGTAACATGTCTCGTTTGTATTAAACCATCATTGGAACACAATCTCCTCACTTATACTGTTCATCTGGTAACATGTCCCGTGTATATTAAAACAACAGGGGAACACACTCTCCTCACTTATACTGTTCATCTGGTAACATGTCCCGTGTATATTAAACCATCAGGGGAACACACTCTCCTCAATTATACTGTTCATCTGGTAACATGTCCCGTGTGTATTAAACTATCAGGGGAACACACTCTCCTCACTTATACTGTTCACCTGGTAACATGTCCCGTGTATATTAAACCATCAGGGGAACACACTGTCCTAACTTATACTGTTCACATGGTAACATGTCCCGTGTATATTAAGCCATCAGGGGAACACATTCTCCTCACTTATACTGTTCACCTGGTAACATGTCCCGTGTATATTAAACCATCAGGGGAAGACACTGTCCTAACTTATACTGTTCACATGGTAACATGTCCCGTGAAGATTAAGCCATCAGGGGAACACATTCTCCTCACTTATACTGTTCACCTGGTAACATGTCCCGTGTGTATTAAACAATCAGGGGAACACACTCTCCTCACTTATGCTGTTCACCTGGTAACATGTCCCGTGTGCATTAAACAATCAGGGGAACAAACTCTCCTCACTTATACTGTTCACCTGGTAACATGTCCCGTGTATATTAAACTATCAGGGGAACACACTCTCCTCACTTATACTGTTCACCTGGTAACATGTGCCGTGTATATTTTATCCATCAGGGGAACACACTCCCCTCACTTATACTGTTCACCTGGTAACATGTCCTGTGTGCATTAAACCATCAGGGGAACACACTCTCCTCACTTATACTGTTCACCTGGCAATATGTCCCGTGTATATTAAACCATCAGGGGAACACACTCTCCTCACTTATACTGTTCATCTGGTAACATGTCCCGTGTGTATTAAACCATCAGGGGAGCACAATCTCTTCACTTATACTGTTCATCTGGTAACATGTCCGGTGTGTATTAAACCATCAGGGGAACACACTCTCCTCACTTATACTGTTCATCTGGTAACATGTCCCGTGTGTATTAAACCATCAGGGGAGCACAATCTCTTCACTTATACTGTTCATCTGGTAACATGTCCCGTGTGTATTAAACCATCAGGGGAACACACTCTCCTCACTTATACTGTTCATCTGGTAACATGTCCCGTGTTTATTAAACAATCAGGGGAACACAATCTCCTTACTTATACTTTTCATCTGGTAACATGTCCCGTGTATATTAAACCATGAGGGGAACACACTCTCCTCACTTATGCTGTTCACCTGGTAACATGTCCCGTGTGCATTAAACAATCAGGGGAACACACTCACCTCACTTATACGGTTCACCTGGTGACATGTCCCGTGCGTGTTAAACAATCAGGGGAACACAATCTCCTCACTTATACTGTTTATCTGGTAACATGTCCCGTGTATATTAAACCATGAGGCGAACACACTCTCCTCACTTATGCTGTTCACCTGGTAACATGTCCCGTGTATATTAAACAATCAGGGGAACACAATCTCCTCACTTATACTGTTCATCTGGTAACATGTCCCGTGTATATTAAACAATCAGGGGAACACACTCTCCTCACTTATACGGTTCACCTGGTGACATGTCAAATCAGTATTAAACAATCAGGGGAACAAACTCTCCTCACTTATACTGTTCACCTGGTAACATGACCCGAGGATATTAAACCATCAGGGGAACACACTCTCCTCACTTATATTGATCACCTGGTAACATGTCCCGTGTATATTAAACCATCAGGGGAACACACTCTCCTCACTTATACTGTTCACCTGGTAACATGTCCCGTGTATATTAAACCATCAGGGGAACACACTGTCCTAACTTATACTGTTCACATGGTAACATGTCCCGTGTATATTAAGCCATCAGGGGAACACATTCTCCTCACTTATACTGTTCACCTGGTAACATGTGCCGTGTATATTTTATCCATCAGGGGAACACACTCTCCTCACTTATACTGTTCACCTGGTAACATGTCATGTGTGCATTAAACCATCAGGGGAACACACTCTCCTCACTTATACTGTTCACCTGGCAATATGTCCCGTGTATATTAAACCATCATGGGAACACACTCTCCTCACTTATACTGTTCACCTGGTAACATGTCCCGTGTATATTAAACCATCAGGGGAACACATTCTCCTCACTTATACTGTTCACCTGGTAACATGCCCTGTGAGCATTAAACAATCCGGGGAGCACACTCTCCTCACTTATACTGTTCACCTGGTAACATGTCCCGTGTATATTAAACCATCAGGGGAACACACTCTCCTCACTTATACTGTTCACCTGGTAACATGTCCTGTGTGCATTAAACCATCAGGCGAACAGACTCTCCTCACTGATAAAGTTCATCTGGTAACATATCCCGTCAGTATTAAACCATCCAGGGAACACACTCTCCTCAATTTTACTGTTCACCTGGTAACATGTCCCGTGTGTATTGAACAATCAGGGGAACACACTCTTCTCACTTATACTGTTCATCTGGTAACATGTCCTGTGTGCATTAAACCATCAGGGTAACACTCTCTCCTCACTTATACTCTTCACCTGGTAACATGCCCCGTGCGTATTAAACAATCAGGGGAACATACTCTCCTCACTTATACTGTTCACCTGGTAACATGTCCCGTGTGTATTAAACAATCAGGGGAACACACTCTCCTCACTTATACTTTTCACCTGGTAACATGTCCCGTGTGCATTAAACAATCAGGGCAACATACTCTCCTCACTTATACTGTTCACCTGGTAACATGTTTTGTGTATATTAAACCATCAGTGGAACACACTCTCCTCACTTATACTGCTAACCTGGTGACATGTCCCGTGCGTATTAAACCATCAGGGAACCCACTCTCCTCACTTATACTGTTCATCTGGTAACAAGTCCCGTGTATATTAAACCATCAGGGGAAGACTCTATTCTCTCTTAATCTGTTCACCTGGTAACATGTCCCATCTATATTAAACCATCAGGGGAACACACTCTCCTCACTTATACTGTTCATCTGGTAACATGTCCCGTGTGTATTAAACAATCAGGGGAACACAATCTCCTCACTTATACTTTTCATCTGGTAACATGTCCCGTGTATATTAAACCATGAGGGGAACACACTCTCCTCACTTATGCTGTTCACCTGGTAACATGTCCCGTGTGCATTAAACAATCAGGGGAACACACTCACCTCACTTATACGGTTCAGCTGGTGACATGTCCCGTGTGTATTAAACCATCAGGGGAACACACTCTCCTCACTTATACTGTTCACCTGGTGACATGTCCCGTGTATATTAAACAATCAGGGGAACACAATCTCCTCACTTATCCTGTTCACCTGGTAACATGTCCTGTGTATATTAAACCATCAGGCGAACACACTCTCCTCACTTATACTGTTCACCTGTTGACATGTCCGTGTATATAAAACAATCAGGGGAACACACTCTCCTCACTTATACTGTTCATCTGGTAACATGTCCCGTGTGTATTAAACCATCAGGGGAACACACTCTCCTCACTTATACTGTTCATCTGGTAACATGTCCCATCTATATTAAACCATCAGGGGAACACACTCTCCTCACTTATACTGTTCATCTGGTAACATGTCCCGTGTGTATTAAACAATCAGGGGAACACAATCTCCTCACTTATACTGTTCATCTGGTAACATGTCCCGTGTATATTAAACCATGAGGCGAACAAACTCTCCTCACTTATGCTGTTCACCTGGTAACATGTCCCGTGTATATTAAACAATCAGGGGAACACAATCTCCTCACTTATACTGTTCATCTGGTAACATGTCCCGTGTATATTAAACAATCAGGGGAACACACTCTCATCACTTACACTGTTCACCTGGTGACATGTCAAATCAGTATTAAACAATCAGGGGAACAAACTCTCCTCACTTATACTGTTCACCTGGTAACATGACCCGAGGATATTAAACCATCAGGGGAACACACTCTCCTCACTTATACTGATCACCTGGTAACATGTCCCCTGTATATTAAACCATCAGGGGAACACACTCTCCTCACTTATACTGTTCACCTGGTAACATGTCCCGTGTATATTAAACCATCAGGGGAACACACTGTCCTAACTTATACTGTTCACATGGTAACATGTCCCGTGTATATTAAGCCATCAGGGGAACACATTCTCCTCACTTATACTGTTCACCTGGTAACATGTGCCGTGTATATTTTATCCATCAGGGGAACACACTCTCCTCACTTATACTGTTCACCTGGTAACATGTCATGTGTGCATTAAACCATCAGGGGAACACACTCTCCTCACTTATACTGTTCACCTGGCAATATGTCCCGTGTATATTAAACCATCATGGGAACACACTCTCCTCACTTATACTGTTCACCTGGTAACATGTCCCGTGTATATTAAACCATCAGGGGAACACATTCTCCTCACTTATACTGTTCACCTGATAACATGCCCTGTGAGCATTAAACAATCCGGGGAACACACTCTCCTCACTTATACTGTTCACCTGGTAACATGTCCCGTGTATATTAAACCATCAGGGGAACGCACTCTCCTCACTTATACTGTTCACCTGGTAACATGTCCTGTGTGCATTAAACCATCAGGCGAACAGACTCTCCTCACTGATAAAGTTCATCTGGTAACATATCCCGTCAGTATTAAACCATCCAGGGAACACACTCTCCTCACTTTTACTGTTCACCTGGTAACATGTCCCGTGTGTATTGAACAATCAGGGGAACACACTCTTCTCACTTATACTGTTCATCTGGTAACATGTCCTGTGTGCATTAAACCATCAGGGTAACACTCTCTCCTCACTTATACTCTTCACCTGGTAACATGCCCCGTGCGTATTAAACAATCAGGGGAACATACTCTCCTCACTTATACTGTTCACCTGGTAACATGTCCCGTGTGTATTAAACAATCAGGGGAACACACTCTCCTCACTTATACTTTTCACCTGGTAACATGTCCCGTGTGCATTAAACAATCAGGGCAACATACTCTCCTCACTTATACTGTTCACCTGGTAACATGTTTTGTGTATATTAAACCATCAGTGGAACACACTCTCCTCACTTATACTGCTCACCTGGTGACATGTCCCGTGCGTATTAAACCATCAGGGAACCCACTCTCCTCACTTATACTGTTCATCTGGTAACAAGTCCCGTGTATATTAAACCATCAGGGGAAGACTCTATTCTCTCTTAATCTGTTCACCTGGTAACATGTCCCATCTATATTAAACCATCAGGGGAACACACTCTCCTCACTTAAACTTTTCACCAGTTGACATGTCCCATGTATATTAAACCATCAGGGGAACACACTCTCCTCACTTCTACTGTTCAACTGTTAACATGTCCCGAGCGTATTAAACAATCAGGGGAACATACTCTCCTCACTGATACAGTTCACCTGGTAACATGTCCTGTGTATATTAAACCATCAGGGGAACACAGTCTCCTCACTTATGCTGTTCACCTGGTAAAATGTCCCGTGCGTATTAAACCATCAGGGGAACACACTCTCCTCACTTATACTGTTCACGTGGTAACATGTCCCATGTATATTAAAACATCAGGGGAACACACTCTCCTCACTTATACTGTTCATCTGGTAACATGTCCCGTGAGTATTAAACACTCAGGGGAACACACTCTCCTCACTTAGACTGTTCGTCTGGAAACATGTCCCGTGTATATTAAACAATCCGGGGAGCACACTCTCCTCACTTATACTGTTCACCTGGTAACATGTCCCGTGTATATTAAACCATCAGGGGAACACAGTCTCCTCACTTATACTGTTCACCTGGTAACATGTCCTGTGTGCATTAAACCATCAGGCGAACAGACTCTCCTCACTTATACAGTTCATCGGGTAACATATCCCGTCAGTATTAAACCATCCAGGGAACACACTCTCCTCACTTTTACTGTTCACCTGGTAACATGTCCCGTGTGTATTAAACAATCAGGGGAACACACTCTCCTCACTAATACTGTCCATCTGGTAACATGTCCCGTGTGTATTAAACCATCAGGGGAACACACTCTCCTCACTTATACTGTCCATCTGGTAACATGCCCCGTGCGTATTAAACAATCAGGGGAACATACTCTCCTCACTACTACAGTTCACCTGGTGACATGTCCTATGTATATTAAACCATCAGGGGAACGCACTCTCCTCACTTATACTGTTCACCTGGTAACATGTCCCGTGCTTATTAAACCATCAGGGGAACACACTCTCCTCACTTATACTGCTCACCTGGTGACATGTCCCGTGTATATTAAACAATCAGGGGAACACTATCTCCTCACTTATACTGTTCATCTGGTAAAATGTCCCGTTTATATTAAACAATCAGGGGAACACACTCTCCTCACTTATACTGTTCACCTAGTGACATGTCCTGTGTATATTAAACCATCAGGGGAACACACTCTCCTCACTTATCCTGTTCACCTGGTAACATGTCCTGTGTATATTAAACCATCAGGGGAAAGCGCTCTCCTCACCTCTTCTGTTCACCTGTTAACAGGTCCCGTGTGTATTTAACCATCAGGGGAACACACTCTCCTCACATATACTGTTCAAATGGTGTCAAGTCCTGTGTGTTTTTAATCATCAGGGGAACACACTCTCCTCACTTATACTGTTCACCTGGTAACATGTCCCGTGCGTATTAAACAATCAGGGGAACATACTGTCCTCACTTATACAGTTCACCTGGTAACATGTCCTGTGTATATTAAACCATCAGGGGAACACACTCTCCTCACTTATACTGTTCACCTGGTAACATGTCCCGTGCGTATTAAACCATCAGGGGAACACACTCTCCTCACTTATATTGTTCACCTGTTGACATATCCGTGTATATAAAACAATCAGGGGAACACACTCTCCTCACTTATACTGTTCACCTGGTAACATGACCCGAGGATATTAAACCATCAGGGGAACACACTCTCCTCACTTATACTGATCACCTGGTAACATGTCCCGTGTATATTAAACCATCAGGGGAACACACTCTCCTCACTTATACTGTTCACCTGGTAACATGTCCCGTGTATATTAAACCATCAGGGGAACACACTGTCCTAACTTATACTGTTCACATGGTAACATGTCCCGTGTATATTAAGCCATCAGGGGAACACATTCTCCTCACTTATACTGTTCACCTGGTAACATGTGCCGTGTATATTTTATCCATCAGGGGAACACACTCTCCTCACTTATACTGTTCACCTGGTAACATGTCATGTGTGCATTAAACCATCAGGGGAACACACTCTCCTCACTTATACTGTTCACCTGGCAATATGTCCCGTGTATATTAAACCATCATGGGAACACACTCTCCTCACTTATACTGTTCACCTGGTAACATGTCCCGTGTATATTAAACCATCAGGGGAACACATTCTCCTCACTTATACTGTTCACCTGATAACATGCCCTGTGAGCATTAAACAATCCGGGGAGCACACTCTCCTCACTTATACTGTTCACCTGGTAACATGTCCCGTGTATATTAAACCATCAGGGGAACGCACTCTCCTCACTTATACTGTTCACCTGGTAACATGTCCTGTGTGCATTAAACCATCAGGCGAACAGACTCTCCTCACTGATAAAGTTCATCTGGTAACATATCCCGTCAGTATTAAACCATCCAGGGAACACACTCTCCTCACTTTTACTGTTCACCTGGTAACATGTCCCGTGTGTATTGAACAATCAGGGGAACACACTCTTCTCACTTATACTGTTCATCTGGTAACATGTCCTGTGTGCATTAAACCATCAGGGTAACACTCTCTCCTCACTTATACTCTTCACCTGGTAACATGCCCCGTGCGTATTAAACAATCAGGGGAACATACTCTCCTCACTTATACTGTTCACCTGGTAACATGTCCCGTGTGTATTAAACAATCAGGGGAACACACTCTCCTCACTTATACTTTTCACCTGGTAACATGTCCCGTGTGCATTAAACAATCAGGGCAACATACTCTCCTCACTTATACTGTTCACCTGGTAACATGTTTTGTGTATATTAAACCATCAGTGGAACACACTCTCCTCACTTATACTGCTCACCTGGTGACATGTCCCGTGCGTATTAAACCATCAGGGAACCCACTCTCCTCACTTATACTGTTCATCTGGTAACAAGTCCCGTGTATATTAAACCATCAGGGGAAGACTCTATTCTCTCTTAATCTGTTCACCTGGTAACATGTCCCATCTATATTAAACCATCAGGGGAACACACTCTCCTCACTTAAACTTTTCACCAGTTGACATGTCCCATGTATATTAAACCATCAGGGGAACACACTCTCCTCACTTCTACTGTTCAACTGTTAACATGTCCCGAGCGTATTAAACAATCAGGGGAACATACTCTCCTCACTGATACAGTTCACCTGGTAACATGTCCTGTGTATATTAAACCATCAGGGGAACACAGTCTCCTCACTTATGCTGTTCACCTGGTAAAATGTCCCGTGCGTATTAAACCATCAGGGGAACACACTCTCCTCACTTATACTGTTCACGTGGTAACATGTCCCATGTATATTAAAACATCAGGGGAACACACTCTCCTCACTTATACTGTTCATCTGGTAACATGTCCCGTGAGTATTAAACACTCAGGGGAACACACTCTCCTCACTTAGACTGTTCGTCTGGAAACATGTCCCGTGTATATTAAACAATCCGGGGAGCACACTCTCCTCACTTATACTGTTCACCTGGTAACATGTCCCGTGTATATTAAACCATCAGGGGAACACAGTCTCCTCACTTATACTGTTCACCTGGTAACATGTCCTGTGTGCATTAAACCATCAGGCGAACAGACTCTCCTCACTTATACAGTTCATCGGGTAACATATCCCGTCAGTATTAAACCATCCAGGGAACACACTCTCCTCACTTTTACTGTTCACCTGGTAACATGTCCCGTGTGTATTAAACAATCAGGGGAACACACTCTCCTCACTAATACTGTCCATCTGGTAACATGTCCCGTGTGTATTAAACCATCAGGGGAACACACTCTCCTCACTTATACTGTCCATCTGGTAACATGCCCCGTGCGTATTAAACAATCAGGGGAACATACTCTCCTCACTACTACAGTTCACCTGGTGACATGTCCTATGTATATAAAACCATCAGGGGAACGCACTCTCCTCACTTATACTGTTCACCTGGTAACATGTCCCGTGCTTATTAAACCATCAGGGGAACACACTCTCCTCACTTATACTGCTCACCTGGTGACATGTCCCGTGTATATTAAACAATCAGGGGAACACTATCTCCTCACTTATACTGTTCATCTGGTAAAATGTCCCGTTTATATTAAACAATCAGGGGAACACACTCTCCTCACTTATACTGTTCACCTAGTGACATGTCCTGTGTATATTAAACCATCAGGGGAACACACTCTCCTCACTTATCCTGTTCACCTGGTAACATGTCCTGTGTATATTAAACCATCAGGGGAAAGCGCTCTCCTCACCTCTTCTGTTCACCTGTTAACAGGTCCCGTGTGTATTTAACCATCAGGGGAACACACTCTCCTCACATATACTGTTCAAATGGTGTCAAGTCCTGTGTGTTTTTAATCATCAGGGGAACACACTCTCCTCACTTATACTGTTCACCTGGTAACATGTCCCGTGCGTATTAAACAATCAGGGGAACATACTGTCCTCACTTATACAGTTCACCTGGTAACATGTCCTGTGTATATTAAACCATCAGGGGAACACACTCTCCTCACTTATACTGTTCACCTGGTAACATGTCCCGTGCGTATTAAACCATCAGGGGAACACACTCTCCTCACTTATATTGTTCACCTGTTGACATATCCGTGTATATAAAACAATCAGGGGAACACACTCTCCTCACTTATACTGTTCATCTGGTAACATGTCCCGTGTGTATTAAACCATCAGGGGAACACACTCTCCTCCCTTATACTGTTCACCTGGTGACATGTCCCGTGTATATTAAACAATCAGGGGAACACAATCTCCTCACTTATACTGTTCACCTGGTAACATGTCCCGTTTGTATTAAACCATCAGGGGAACACAATCTCCTCACTTATACTGTTCATCTGGTAACATGTCCCGTGTGTATTAAAACAACAGGGGAACACACTCTCCTCACTTATACTGTTCATCTGGTAACATGTCCCGTGTGTATTAAACCATCAGGGGAACACACTCTCCTCAATTATACTGTTCATCTGGTAACATGTCCCGTGTGTATTAAACTATCAGGGGAACACACTCTCCTCACTTATACTGTTCACCTGGTAACATGTCCCGTGTATATTAAACCATCAGGGGAACACACTGTCCTAACTTATACTGTTCACATGGTAACATGTCCCGTGTTTATTAAGCCATCAGGGGAACACATTCTCCTCACTTATACTGTTCACCTGGTAACATGTCCCGTGTGTATTAAACAATCAGGGGAACACACTCTCCTCACTTATGCTGTTCACCTGGTAACATGTCCCGTGTGCATTAAACAATCAGGGGAACAATCTCTCCTCACTTATACTGTTCACCTGGTAACATGTCCCGTGTATATTAAACTATCAGGGGAACACACTCTCCTCACTTATACTGTTCACCTGGTAACATGTGCCGTGTATATTTTATCCATCAGGGGAACACACTCTCCTCACTTATAATGTTCACCTGGTAACATGTCCTGTGTGCATTAAACCATCAGGGGAACACACTCTCCTCACTTATACTGTTCACCTGGCAATATGTCCCGTGTATATTAAACCATCAGGGGAACACACTCTCCTCACTTATACTGTTCACCTGGTAACATGTCCCGTGTATATTAAACCATCAGGGGAACACATTCTCCTCACTTATACTGTTCACCTGGTAACATGTCCCGTGTATATTAAACCATCATGGGAACACACTCTCCTCACTTATACTGTTCACCTGGTAACATGTCCTGTGTGCATTAAACCATCAGGCGAACACATTCTCCTCACTTATACTCTTCACCTGGTAACATGCCCCGTGTATATTAAACCATCAGGGGAATACACTCTCCTCACTTATACTGTTCAACTGGTAACATGACCCGAGCGTATTAAACAATCAGGGGAACATACTCTCCTCACTGATACAGTTCACCTGCGAACATGTCCTGTGTATATTAAACCATCAGGGGAACACAGTCTCCTCACTTATGCTGTTCACCTGGTAACATGTCCCGTGCGTATTAAACCATCAGGGGAACACACTCTCCTCACTTATACTGTTCACGTGGTAACATGTCCCGTGTATATTAAACCATCAGGGGAACACACTCTCCTCACTTATGCTGTTCACCTGGTAACATGTCCCGTGCGTATTAAACCATCAGGGGAACACACTCTCCTCACTTATACTGTTCACCTGGTAACATGTCCCGTGTATATTAAACCATCAGGGGAACACAGTCTCCTCACTTATACTGTTCACCTGGTAACATGTCCTGTGTGCATTAAACCATCAGGCGAACAGACTCTCCTCACTTATACAGTTCATCTGGTAACATATCCCGTGTGTATTAAACAATCAGGGGAACACATTCTCCTCACTTATACTGTTCATCTGGTAACATGTCCCGTGCGTATTAAACAATCAGGGGAACACACTCTCCTCACTTATACAGTTCACTTGGTGACATGTCCCGTGCGTATTAAACCATCAGGGGAACACATTCTCCTCACTTGTACTCTTCACCTGGTAACATGTCCTGTGTGCATTAAACAATCAGGGGAACACACTCTCCTCACTTATACTGTTCACCTGGTAACATGTCCGGTGTGCATTAAACCATCAGGGGAACACACTCTCCTCACTTATACTGTTCACCTGGCAATATGTCCCGTCTATATTAAACCATCAGGGGAACACATTCTCCTCACTTATACTGTTCACCTGGTAACATGTCCCGTGTATATTAAACCATCAGGGGAACACACTCTCCTCACTTATACTGTTCACCTGGTAACATGTCCTGTGTGCATTAAACCATCAGTCGAAAAGACTCTCCTCACTTATACAGTTCATCTGGTAACATATCCCGTCAGTATTAAACCATCCAGGGAACACACTCTCCTCAATTTTACTGTTCACCTGGTAACATGTCCCGTGTGTATTGAACAATCAGGGGAACACACTCTTCTCCCTTAAACTGTTCATCTGGTAACATGTCCTGTGTGCATTAAACCATCAGGGGAACACTCTCTCCTCACTTATACTCGTCACCTGGTAACATGTCCCGTGCGTATTAAACAATCAGGGGAACATACTCTCCTCACTTATACTGTTCACCTGGTAACATGTCCCGTGTGTATTAAACAATCAGGGGAACACACTCTCCTCACTTATACTGTTCATCTGGTAACATGTCCCGTGTGTATTAAACAATCAGCGGAACACACTCTCCTCACTTATACTGTTCACCTGGTAACATGTCCCGTGTGTATTAAACAATCAGGGGAACACACTCTCCTCACTTATACAGTTCACTTCGTGACATGTCCCCTGCGTATTAAACCATCAGGGGAACACATTCTCCTCACTTATACTCTTCACCTGGTAACATGCCCCGTGCGTATTAAACAATCAGGGGAACACACTCTCCTCACTTATACAGTTCACTTCGTGACATGTCCGTGTATATAAAACCATCAGGGGAACACACTCTCCTCACTTATACTGTTCATCTGGTAACATGTCCCGTGTGTATTAAACAATCAGGGGAACACACTCTCCTCACTTATACAGTTCACTTCGTGACATGTCCCGTGCGTATTAAACCATCAGGGGAACACATATTCCTCACTTATACTCTTCACCTGGTAACATGCCCCGTGCGTATTAAACAATCAGGGGAACGTACTCTCCTCACTTATACTGTTCACCTGGTAACATGTCCCGTGTGCATTAAACAATCAGGGCAACATACTCTCCTCACTTATACTGTTCACCTGGTAACATGTTTTGTGCATATTAAACCATCAGGGGAACACACTCTCCTCACTTATACTGTTCATCTGGTAACATGTCCCGTGTATATTAAACCATCAGGGGAAGACTCTATTCTCTGCTAATCTGTTCACCAGGTAACATGTCCCATGTATATTAAACCATCAGGGGAACACACTCTCCTCACTTACACTGTTCACCTGGTAACATGTCCCATGTATATTAAACCATCAGGGGAACACACTCTCCTCACTTATACTTTTCTTCTGGTAACATGTCCCGTCAGTATTAAACCATCAGGGGAACACACTCTCCTCACTTATACTGTTCACGTGGTAATATGTCCCGTGTATATTAAACCATCAGGGGAACACACTCTCCTCACTTATGCTGTTCACCTGGTAACATGTCCTGTGCGTATTAAACCATCAGGGGAACACACTCTCCTCACTTATACTGTTCACCTGGTAACATGTCCCGTGTATATTGAACCATCAGGGGAACACAGTCTCCTCACTTATACTGTTCACCTGGTAACATGACCTGTGTGCATTAAACCATCAGGCGAACAGACTCTCCTCACTTATACAGTTCATCTGGTAACATATCCCGTCAGTATTAAACCATCCAGGGAACACACTCTCCTCACTTTTACTGTTCACCTGGTAACATGTCCTGTGTGCATTAAACAATCAGGGGAACAGACTCTCCTCACTTATACTGTTCACCTGGTAACATGTCCTGTGTGCATTAAACAATCAGGGGAACATACTCTCCTCACTTATACTGTTCACCTGGTAACATGTCCCGTGTGTATTAAACAATCAGGGGAACACATTCTCCTCACTTATACTGTTCATCTGGTAACATGTCCCGTGTGTATTAAACAATCAGGGGAACACACTCTCCTCACTTATACTGTTCACCTGGTAACATGTCCCGTGTGCATTGAACAATCAGGGGAACACATTCTCCTCACTTATACTGTTCACCTGGTAACATGTCCCGTGTGTATTAAACAATCAGGGGAACACACTCTCCTCACTTATACTGTTCACCTGGTAACATGTCCCGTGTGCATTAAACAATCAGGGGAACATACTCTCCTCATTTATACTGTTCACCTGGTAACATGTCCTGTGTATATTAAACCATCAGGGGAACACACTCTCCTCACTTATACTGCTCACCGGGTGACATGTCCCTTGCGTATTAAACCATCAGGGAACCCACTCTCCTCACTTATACTGTTCATCTGGTAACATGTCCCGTGTATATTAAACCATCAGGGGAAGACTCTATTCTCTCTTAATCTGTTCACCTGGTAACATGTCCCATCTATATTAAACCATCAGGGGAACACACTCTCCTCACTTAAACTTTTCACCAGTTGACATGTCCCATGTATATTAAACCATCAGGGGAACTCACTCTCCTCACTTATACTGCTCACCTGGTGACATGTCCCTTGCGTATTTAACTATCAGGGAACCCACTCTCCTCACTTATACTGTTCATCTGGTAACATGTCCCGTGTTTCTTAAACCATCAGGGGAAGACTCTATTCTCTCTTAATCTGTTCACCTGGTAACATGTCCCATCAGTATTAAACCATCAGGGGAACACACTCTCCTCACTATTACTGTTCAACTGGTAACATGTCCCGAGCGTATTAAACAATCAGGGGAACATACTCTCCTCTCTGATACAGTTCACCTGGTAACATGTCCTGTGTATATTAAACCATTAGGGGAACACAGTCTCCTCACTTATACTGTTCACGTGGTAACATGTCCCGTGTATATTAAACCATCAGGGGAACACACTCTCCTCACTTACACTGTTCATCTGGTAACATGTCCCGTGTGTATTAAACACTCAGGGGAACACACTCTCCTCACTTATACTGTTCGCCTGGAAACATGTCCCGTGTATATTAAACCATCAGGGGAACACACTCTCCTCACTGATACTGTTCATCTGGTAACATGTCCCGTGTGTATTAATCACTCAGGGGAACACACTCTCCTCACTTATACTGTTCGCCTGGAAACATGTCCCGTGTATATTAAACCATCAGGGGAACACACTCTCCTCACGTATACAGTTCACCTGATAACATGTCCCGTATGTATTAAGTCATCAGGGGAACACACTCTCCTCACTTATGCTGTTCACCTGGTAACATGCCCTGCGTATATTAAACCATCAGGGGAACACACTCTCTTCACTTATACTGTTCACCTGGTAACATGTCACGTGTATATTAAACCATCAGGGGAACACACTCTCTTCACTTATACTGTTCACCTGGTAACATGTCCCGTGTGTATTAAACCATCAGTGGAACACACTCTCCTCACTTCCACTCTTCAACTGGTAACATTTCCCGTGTATATTAAACCATCAGGTGAATACACTCTCCTCACTTTTTCTGTTCACCTGGCAACATGTCGCGTGTATATTAAACCATCAGGGGAACACTCTCTCCTCACTTATACTGATCACCTGGTAACATGTCCTGTGTATATCTAACCATCAGGGGAACAAACTCTCCTCACTTATACTGTTCACCTGGTAACATGTCCCGTGTATATTAAACCATCAGGGGAACACTCTCTCCTCACTTATACTGTTCACCTGGTAAAATGTCCTGTGTGCATTAAACCATCAGGGGAACACACTCTCCACACTTATACTGTTCATCTGGTAACATGTCCCGTGTATATTAAACCATCAGGGGAACACACTCTGCTCACTTATACTGTTCATCTGGTAACATGTCCCGTGTATATTAAACCATCAGGGGAACACACTCTCCTCACTTATACTGTTCATCTGGTAACATGTCGCGTGTATATTAAAACCATCAGGGGAACACACTCTCCTCACTTACACTGATCACCTGGTAACATGTCCTGTGTATATTAAACCATCAGGGGAACAAACTCTCCTCACTTATACTGTTCATCTGGTAACATGTCCCGGGAAAATTAAACCATCAGGCGAACACACTCTCCTCACTTATACTGTTCACCTGGTAACATGTCCCGTGTATGTTAAACCATCAGGGGAACACACTCACCTCACTTATACAGTTCATTTGGTGACATGTCTCGTGTATATTAAACCATCAGGGGAACAAACTCTCCTCACTTATACTGTTCACCTAGTAACATGTCCCGTGCGTATTAAACCATCAGGTGAACACACGCTCCTCACTTATACTGTTCATCTGGTAACATGTCCCGTGTATATGAAACCAACAGCGGAACTCACTCTCCTCACTTATACTGTTCACCTGATCACATGTCCCGCGTTTATTAAACCATCAGGGGAACACACTCTCCTCACATATACTGTTCACATGGTGACATGTCCCGTCAGTATTAAACCATCAGGGGAACACACACTCCTCACTTATACTGTTCACCTGGCGACCTGTGCCGTGTATATTAAACAATCAGGGGATCCCAATCTCCTCACTTATACTGTTCACCTGATAACATGTCCCGTGTGTATTAAACTATCAGGGGAACACGCACTAATCACTTAAACTGTTCACATGGTGACATGTCCTGTCAGTATTAAACCATCAGGGGAACACACACTCCTCACTTATACTGTTCACCTGGCGACATGTGCCGTGTATATTAAACAATCAGGGGAACCCAATCTCCTCACTTATACTGTTCACCTGATAACATGTCCCGTGTGTATTAAACTATCAGGGGAACACACTCTAATCACTTAAACTGTTCACATGGTGACATGTCCCGTCAGTATTAAACCATCAGGGGAACACACTCTCCTCACTTATACTGTTCACCTCGTAACATATCCTGTGTATATTAAACCATCAGGGGAACACACACTTCTCACTTATGCTGTTCACCTGGTGACATGTCCCGTGTATATTAAACCATCAGGGGAACCCAATCTCCTCACTTATACTGTTCACCTGATAACATGTCCCGTGTATATTAAACCACCAGGGGAACACATTCTCCTCACTTATACTGTTCCCGTGGTAACATGTCCCGTGTATATTAAACCATTAGGGGAACACATTCTCCTCACTTATACTGTTCACCTGGTAACATGTCCCGTGCATATTAAACCATCGGGGGAACACACTCTCCTCACAAATACTGTTCACCTGGTATCATGTCCCGTGCGTGTTAAACCATCAGGGGAACACACTCTCCTCACTTATACAGTTCACCTGGTAACATGTCCCGTGTATATTAAACCATCAGGGGAACACACTCTCCTCACTTATACTGTTCACCTGGTAACATGTCCCGTGCATATTAAACCATCGGGGGAACACACTCTCCTCACTTATACTGTTCACCTGGTAACATGTCCCGTGCGTGTTAAACCATCAGGGGAACACTCTCTCCTCACTTATACTGTTCACCTGGTAACATGTCCTGTGTGTATTAAACCATAAGGGGAACACACGCTCTTCACTTATACTGTACACCTGTTGACATGTCCCGTGCGTATTAAACAATCAGCGGAACTCACTCTCCTCACTTTTACTGTTCACCTGGTAACATGTCCTGTGTGTATTAAACCATAAGGGGAACATACTCTCCTCACTTATACTGTTCACCTGTTTACATGTCATGTGTGTATTAAACAATCAGGGGAACACAATCTCATCACTTATACTGTTCACCTGTTTACATGTCCTGTGTGTATTAAACAATCAGGGGAACACACTCTCCACACTTATACTGTTCACCTGTTGACATGTCCTGTGTGTATTAAACCATCAGGGGAACACACTCTCCTCACTTATACTGTTCTCCTGGTGACATGTCCCCTGTGTATTAAAGAATCAGGGGAACACACTCTCCTCACTTATACTGTTCACCTGGTAACATGTCCCATGCATATTAAACAATCAGGGGAACATACCGTCCTCACGTATACAGTTCACCTGGTAACATGTCCCGTGTATGTTAAACAATCAGGGGAACCCAATCTCCTCACTTATACTGTTCACCTGGTAACATGTCCCGTGTATATTAAACAATCAGGGGAACACACTCACCTCACTTATACTGTTCACCTGGTAACATGTCCCGGGTATATTAAACCATCAGGGGAACACACTCTCCTCACTTATACTGTTCACCTGGTAACATGTCCCGTGTATATTAAACCATCAGGGGAACACACTCTCCTCACTTATACTGTTCACCTGGTAACATGTCCCGTGTATATTAAACCATCAGGGGAACACACTCTCCTCACTTATACTGTTCACCTGGTAACATGTCCCGTGTGTATTAAAACATCAGGGGAACACACTCTCCTCACTAAAACTGTTCACCTGGTAACATGTCCCGTGTATATTAAACCATCAGGGGAACACACTCTCCTCACTTATACTGTTCACCTGGTAACATGTCCCGGGTATATTAAACCCTCACGGGAACACACTCTCCTCACTTATACTGTTCACTTGGTAACATGTCCTGTCTATATTAAACCATCAGGGGAACACACTCTCCTCACTTATACTGTTCACCTGGTAACATGTCCCGTGTGTATTAAACCATCAGGGGAAAACATTCTCCTCACTAAAACTGTTCACCTGGTAACATGTCCCGTTTATATTAAACCATCAGGGGAACACACTCTCCTCACTTATACTGTTCTCCTGGTAACATGTCCCGTGTGTATGAAACAATCATGGGAACACACTCTCCTCACTTATACTGTTCACCTGGTGACATGTCCCCTGTGTATTAAAGAATCAGGGGAACACACTCTCCTCACTTATACTGTTCACCTGGTAACATGTCCCATGCATATTAAACAATCAGGGGAACATACCCTCCTCACGTATACAGTTCACCTGGTAACATGTCCCGTGTATGTTAAACAATCAGGGGAACCCAATCTCCTCACTTATACTGTTCACCTGGTAACATGTCCCGTGTATATTAAACAATCAGGGGAACACACTCTCCTCACTTATAATGTTCGCCTGGTAACATGTCCCGTGTATATTAAACCATCAGGGGAACACACTCACCTCACTTATACTGTTCACCTGGTAACATGTCCCGGGTATATTAAACCATCAGGGGAACACACTCTCCTCACTTATACTGTTCACCTGGTAACATGTCCCGTGTATATTAAACCATCAGGGGAACACACTCTCCTCACTTATACTGTTCACCTGGTAACATGTCCCGTGTATATTAAACGATCAGGGGAACACACTCTCCTCACTTATACTGTTCACCTGGTAACATGTCCCGTGTGTATTAAAACATCAGGGGAACACACTCTCCTCACTAAAACTGTTCACCTGGTAACATGTCCCGTGTATATTAAACCATCAGGGGAACACACTCTCCTCACATATACTGTTCACCTGGTAACATGTCCCGGGTATATTAAACCCTCACGGGAACACACTCTCCTCACTTATACTGTTCACTTGGTAACATGTCCTGTGTATATTAAACCATCAGGGGAACACACTCTCCTCACTTATACTGTTCACCTGGTAACATGTCCCGTGTGTATTAAACCATCAGGGGAACACATTCTCCTCACTAAAACTGTTCACCTGGTAACATGTCCCGTGTATATTAAACCATCAGGGGAACACACTCCCCTCACTTATACTGTTCACCTGGTAACATGTCCCGTGTACATTAAACCAGCAGGGAACACACTCACCTCACTTATACTGTTCACCTGGTAATATGTCCCGGGTATATTAAACTCTCAGGGGAACACACTCTCCTCACTTAAACTGTTCACCTGGTAACATGTTACGTGTATATTAAACAATCAGGGGAACACACTTTCCTCATATATACTGTTCACCTGTCAACATGTCCCCTGTATATTCAACCATCAGGGGAACACACTCTCCTCATATATACTGTTCACCTGGTAACATGTCCTGTGTATATTAAACAATCAGGGGAACACACTCTCCTCACTTATACTGTTCAATTGGTAACATGTCCCATCAGTATTAAACCATCAGGGGAACACACTCTCCTCACTTATACTGTTCACCTGGTGACATGTCCCGTGTATGTTGAACAATCAGGGGAACACACTCTCCTCACTTGTACTGTTCACCTGGTAATATGTCCCGTGTGTATTAAACCATCAGGGGAACACACTCTCCTCACTTATACTGTTCACTTGGTGAAATGTCCCGTGTGTATTAAACCATCAGGGGAACACATTCTGCTCACTTATACTGTTCACCTGGTAAGATGTCCTGTGTATATTAAACCATCAGGGGCACACACTCTTCTCACTTATACTGTTCACCTGGTAAAATGTCCTGTGTGCATTAAACCATCAGGAGAACACACTCTCCTCACTTATACAGTTCACCTGGTAACATGTCCCGTGTATATTAAACCATCAGGGGAACACACTCTCCTCACTTATACTGTTCACCTGGTAACATGTCCCGTGTGTATTGAACAATCAGGGGAACACACTCTCCTCACTTATACTGTTCACCTGGTAACATGTCCCGTGTATATTAAAACATCAGGGGAACACACTCTCCTCACTTATACTGTTCACCTGGTAACATGTCCCGTGTATGTTAAACCATCAGGGGAACACACTCTCCTCACCTGTACTGTTCACCTGGTAACATGTCCTGTGAATATTAAACCATCAGGGGAACACACTCTCCTCACTGATACTGTTCACCTGGTGACATGTCCCGTGTATATTAAACAATCAGGGGTACACACTCTCCTCACTTATACAGTTCACCTGGTGACATGTCCCGTGAATATTAAACCATCAGTTGAACGCACTCTCCTCACTTATACTGTTCACCTGGTGACATGTCCCGTCTGTATTAAACAATCAGGGGATCACACTCTCCACACTTATACTGTTCACCTGCTGACATGTCCCGGGTATATTAAACCATCAGCGGAACACAGTCTCCTCACTTATACAGTTCACCTGGTGACATGTCCCGTGTGTATTAAACCATTAGGGGAACACACTCTCCTGACTTCTACTCTTCACCTGGGAACATGTCCCGTGTGTATTAAACCATCAGGGTAACACACTCTCCTCACTTATACTGTTCACCTGGGAACATGTCCCATGTATATTAATCAATCAGGGGAACACACTCTCCTCACTTATACTGTTAACCTGCTGACATGTCCCGTGTGTATTAAACCATCAGGGTAACACACTCTCCTCACTTATACTGTTCAACTGGTAACATGTCCCGTGTATATTGAACCATCAGGGGAACACACTCTCCTGACTTCCACTCTTCACCTGGTAACATTTCCCGTGTATATTAAACCATCAGGGGAACACAATCTCCTCACTTTTACTCTTCACCTGGTAACATGTCCCGTGTGTATTAAACAATCAGGGGAACACACTCTCCTCACTTATACTGTTCACCTACTGACGTGTCCCGTGTGTATTAAACCATCAGGGTAACACATTCTCCTCACTTATACTGTTCAACTGGTAACATGTCCCGTGTATATTGAACAATCAGGGTTACACACTCTCCTCACTTATACTGTTCTCCTGGTAACATGTCCCATGTATATTAAACCATCAGGGGAACACACTCTCCTGACTTCTACTCTTCACCTGGGAACATGTCCCGTGTATATTAAACCATCAGGGGAACACACTCTCCTCACTTATAATGTTCTCCTGGTAACATGTCCCGTGTATATTAAAACATCAGGGGAACACACTCTCCTCACTTATACCGTTCACCTGGTAAGATGTCCCGTGTATATTCAACCATCAGGGGAACACACTCTCCTCACTTATACTGTTCAACTGGTAACATGTCCCGTGTGTATTAAACCATCAGGGGAACACACTCTCCTCACTAAAACTGTTCACCTGGTAACATGTCCCGTGTATATTAAACCATCAGGGGAACACACTCTCCTCACTTATACTGTTCACCTGGTAACATGTCCCGTGTACATTAAACCATCAGGGAACACACTCACCTCAATTATACTCTTCACCTGGTAACATGTCCCGGGTATATTAAACTCTCAGGGGAACACACTCTCCTCACTTATACTGTTCACCTGGTAACATGTTACGTGTATATTAAACAATCAGGGTAACACACTTTCCTCAGATATACTGTTCACCTGGTAACATGTCCCGTGTACATTAAACCATCAGGGAACACACTCACCTCACTTATACTGTTCACCTGGTAACATGTCCCGGGTATATTAAACTCTCAGGGGAACACACTCTCCTCACTTATACTGTTCACCTGGTAACATGTTATGTGTATGTTAAACAATCAGGGTAACACACTTTCCTCAGATATACTGTTCACCTGGTAACATGTCCCGTGTATATTAAACCATCAGGGGAACACACTCTCCTCATATATACTGTTCACCTGGTAACATGTCCCATGTATATTAAACCATCAGGGGAACACACTCTCCTCACTTATACTGTTCAATTGGTAACATGTCCCATCAGTATTAAACCATCAGGGGAACACACTCTCCTCACTTATACTGTTCATCTGGTAACATGTCCCATCAGTATTAAACCATCAGGGGAACACATTCTCGTCACTTATACTGTTCACCTGGTAACATGTCCCGTGTGTGTTGAACAATCAGGGGAACACACTCTCCTCACTTATACTGTTCACTTGGTGAAATGTCCCGTGTGTATTGAACAGTCAGGGGAACACACTCTCCTCACTTATACTGTTCACCTGGTAACATGTCCCGTGTATATTAAAACATCAGAGGAACACACTCTCCTCACTTATACTGTTCACCTGGTAACATGTCCCGTGTATGTTAAAACATCAGGGGATCACACTCTCCTCACCTGTACTGTTCACCTGGTAGCATGTCCTGGGTATATTAAACCATCAGGGGAACACACTCTCCTCACTGATACTGTTCACCTGGTGACATGTCCCGGGTATATTAAACCATCAGCGGAACACACTCTCCTCACTTATAATGTTCACCTGGTGACATGTCCCGTGTGTATTAAACAATCAGGGGAACACACTCTCCTCACTTATACTTTTCACCTGGTAACATGTCCTGTGTATATTAAACAATCAGGGGAACACACGCTCCTCACTTATACTGTTCAATTGGTAACATGTCCCATCAGTATTAAACCATCAGGGAACACACTCTCCACACTTATCCTCTTCATCTGGTAACATGTCCCATCAGTGTTAAACCATCAGGGGAACACATTCTCCTCACTTATACTGTTCACCTGGTGACATGTCCCGTGTGTGTTGAACAATCAGGGGAACACACTCTCCTCACTTATACTGTTCACCTGGTAACATGTCCCGTGTACATTAAACCATCAGGGAACACACTCACCTCACTTATACTGTTCACCTGGTAATATGTCCCGGGTATATTAAACTCTCAGGGGAACACACTCTCCTCACTTAAACTGTTCACCTGGTAACATGTTACGTGTATATTAAACAATCAGGGGAACACACTTTCCTCATATATACTGTTCACCTGTCAACATGTCCCGTGTATATTAAACCATCAGGGGAACACACTCTCCTCATATATACTGTTCACCTGGTAACATGTCCTGTGTATATTAAACAATCAGGGGAACACACTCTCCTCACTTATACTGTTCAATTGGTAACATGTCCCATCAGTATTAAACCATCAGGGGAACACACTCTCCTCACTTATACTGTTCACCTGGTGACATGTCCCGTGTATGTTGAACAATCAGGGGAACACACTCTCCTCACTTGTACTGTTCACCTGGTAATATGTCCCGTGTGTATTAAACCATCAGGGGAACACACTCTCCGCACTTATACTGTTCACTTGGTGAAATGTCCCGTGTGTATTAAACCATCAGGGGAACACATTCTGCTCACTTATACTGTTCACCTGGTAAGATGTCCCGTGTATATTAAACCATCAGGGGCACACACTCTCCTCACTTATACTGTTCACCTGGTAAAATGTCCTGTGTGCATTAAACCATCAGGAGAACACACTCTCCTCACTTATACAGTTCACCTGGTAACATGTCCCGTGTATATTAAACCATCAGGGGAACACACTCTCCTCACTTATACTGTTCACCTGGTAACATGTCCCGTGTGTATTGAACAATCAGGGGAACACACTCTCCTCACTTATACTGTTCACCTGTTAACATGTCCCGTGTATATTAAAACATCAGGGGAACACACTCTCCTCACTTATACTGTTCACCTGGTAACATGTCCCGTGTATGTTAAACCATCAGGGGAACACACTCTCCTCACCTGTACTGTTCACCTGGTAACATGTCCGGTGAATATTAAACCATCAGGGGAACACACTCTCCTCACTGATACTGTTCACCTGGTGACATGTCCCGTGTATATTAAACAATCAGGGGTACACACTCTCCTCACTTATACAGTTCACCTGGTGACATGTCCCGTGAATATTAAACCATCAGTTGAACGCACTCTCCTCACTTATACTGTTCACCTGGTGACATGTCCCGTGTGTATTAAACAATCAGGGGATCACACTCTCCACACTTATACTGTTCACCTGCTGACATGTCCCGGGTATATTAAACCATCAGCGGAACACAGTCTCCTCACTTATACAGTTCACCTGGTGACATGTCCCGTGTGTATTAAACCATTAGGGGAACACACTCTCCTGACTTCTACTCTTCACCTGGGAACATGTCCCGTGTGTATTAAACCATCAGGGTAACACACTCTCCTCACTTATACTGTTCACCTGGGAACATGTCCCATGTATATTAAACAATCAGGGGAACACACTCTCCTCACTTATACTGTTCACCTGCTGACATGTCCCGTGTGTATTAAACCATCAGGGTAACACACTCTCCTCACTTATACTGTTCAACTGGTAACATGTCCCGTGTATATTGAACCATCAGGGGAACACACTCTCCTGACTTCCACTCTTCACCTGGTAACATTTCAGGTGTATATTAAACCATCAGGGGAACACAATCTCCTCACTTTTACTGTTCACCTGGTAACATGTCCCGTGTGTATTAAACAATCAGGGGAACACACTCTCCTCACTTATACTGTTCACCTACTGACGTGTCCCGTGTGTATTAAACCATCAGGGTAACACACTCTCCTCACTTATACTGTTCAACTGGTAACATGTCCCGTGTATATTGAACAATCAGGGGAACACACTCTCCTCACTTATACTGTTCTCCTGGTAACATGTCCCATGTATATTAAACCATCAGGGGAACACACTCTCCTGACTTCTACTCTTCACCTGGGAACATGTCCCGTGTATATTAAACCATCAGGGGAACACACTCTCCTCACTTATACTGTTCTCCTGGTAACATGTCCCGTGTATATTAAAACATCAGGGGAACACACTCTCCTCACTTATACCGTTCACCTGGTAAGATGTCCCGTGTATATTCAACCATCAGGGAAACACACTCTCCTCACTTATACTGTTCAACTGGTAACATGTCCCGTGTGTATTAAACCATCAGGGGAACACACTCTCCTCACTAAAACTGTTCACCTGGTAACATGTCCCGTGTATATTAAACCATCAGGGGAACACACTATCCTCACTTATACTGTTCACCTGGTAACATGTCCCGTGTACATTAAACCATCAGGGAACACACTCACCTCACTTATACTGATCACCTGGTAACATGTCCCGGTTATATTAAACTCTCAGGGGAACACACTCTCCTCACTTATACTGTTCACCTGGTAACATGTTACGTGTATATTAAACAATCAGGGTAACACACTTTCCTCAGATATACTGTTCACCTGGTAACATGTCCCGTGTACATTAAACCATCAGGGAACACACTCACCTCACTTATACTGTTCACCTGGTAACATGTCCCGGGTATATTAAACTCTCAGGGGAACACACTCTCCTCACTTATACTGTTCACCTGGTAACATGTTATGTGTATGTTAAACAATCAGGGTAACACAGTTTCCTCAGATATACTGTTCACCTGGTAACATGTCCCGTGTATATTAAATCATCAGGGGAACACACTCTCCTCATATATACTGTTCACCTGGTAACATGTCCCATGTATATTAAACCATCAGGGGAACACACTCTCCTCACTTATACTGTTCAATTTGTAACATGTCCCATCAGTATTAAACCATCAGGGGAACACACTCTCCTCACTTATACTGTTCATCTGCTAACATGTCCCATCAGTATTAAACCATCAGGGGAACACATTCTCGTCTCTTATACTGTTCACCTGGTGACATGTCCCGTGTGTGTTGAACAATCAGGGGAACACACTCTCCTCACTTATACTGTTCACTTGGTGAAATGTCCCGTGTGTATTGAACAGTCAGGGGAACACACTCTCCTCACTTATACTGTTCACCTGGTAACATGTCCCGTGTATATTAAAACATCAGAGGAACACACTCTCCTCACTTATACTGTTCACCTGGTAACATGTCCCGTGTATGTTAAAACATCAGGGGATCACACTCTCCTCACCTGTACTGTTCACCTGGTAGCATGTCCTGGGTATATTAAACCATCAGGGGAACACACTCTCCTCACTGATACTGTTCACCTGGTGACATGTCCCGGGTATATTAAACCATCAGCGGAACACACTCTCCTCACTTATAATGTTCACCTGGTGACATGTCCCGTGTGTATTAAACAATCAGGGGAACACACTCTCCTCACTTATACTTTTCACCTGGTAACATGTCCTGTGTATATTAAACAATCAGGGGAACACACGCTCCTCACTTATACTGTTCAATTGGTAACATGTCCCATCAGTATTAAACCATCAGGGAACACACTCTCCACACTTATCCTCTTCATCTGGTAACATGTCCCATCAGTATTAAACCATCAGGGGAACACATTCTCCTCACTTATACTGTTCACCTGGTGACATGTCCCGTGTGTGTTGAACAATCAGGGGAACACACTCTCCTCACTTATACTGTTCACCTGGTAATATGTCCCGTGTGTATTAAACCATCAGGGGAACACACTCTCCTCACTTATACTGTTCACTTGGTGAAATGTCCCGTGTGTATTGAACAATCAGGGGAACACACTCTCCTCACTTATACTGTTCACCTGGTAACATGTCCCGTGTCTATTAAAACATCAGGGGAACACACTCTCCTCACTTATACTGTTCACCTGGTAACATGTCCCGTGTCTATTAAAACATCAGGGGAACACACTCTCCTCACTTATACTGTTAACCTGCTGACATGTCCCGTGTGTATTAAACCATCAGGGTAACACACTCTCCTCACTTATACTGTTCAACTGGTAACATGTCCGGTGTATATTGAACCATCAGGGGAACACACTCTCCTGACTTCCACTCTTCACCTGGTAACATTTCCCGTGTATATTAAACCATCAGGGGAACACAATCTCCTCACTTTTACTGTTCACCTGGTAACATGTCCCGTGTGTATTAAACAATCAGGGGAACACACTCTCCTCACTTATACTGTTCACCTACTGACGTGTCCCGTGTGTATTAAACCATCAGGGTAACACACTCTCCTCACTTATACTGTTCAACTGGTAACATGTCCCGTGTATATTGAACAATCAGGGGAACACACTCTCCTCACTTATACTGTTCTCCTGGTAACATGTCCCATGTATATTAAACCATCAGGGGAACACACTCTCCTGACTTCTACTCTTCACCTGGGAACATGTCCCGTGTATATTAAACCATCAGGGGAACACACTCTCCTCACTTATACTGTTCTCCTGGTAACATGTCCCGTGTATATTAAAACATCAGGGGAACACACTCTCCTCACTTATACCGTTCACCTGGTAAGATGTCCCGTGTATATTCAACCATCAGGGGAACACACTCTCCTCACTTATACTGTTCAACTGGTAACATGTCCCGTGTGTATTAAACCATCAGGGGAACACACTCTCCTCACTAAAACTGTTCACCTGGTAACATGTCCCGTGTATATTAAACCATCAGGGGAACACACTCTCCTCACTTATACTGTTCACCTGGTAACATGTCCCGTGTACATTAAACCATCAGGGAACACACTCACCTCAATTATACTGTTCACCTGGTAACATGTCCCGGGTATATTAAACTCTCAGGGGAACACACTCTCCTCACTTATACTGTTCACCTGGTAACATGTTACGTGTATATTAAACAATCAGGGTAACACACTTTCCTCAGATATACTGTTCACCTGGTAACATGTCCCGTGTACATTAAACCATCAGGGAACACACTCACCTCACTTATACTGTTCACCTGGTAACATGTCCCGGGTATATTAAACTCTCAGGGGAACACACTCTCCTCACTTATACTGTTCACCTGGTAACATGTTATGTGTATGTTAAACAATCAGGGTAACACACTTTCCTCAGATATACTGTTCACCTGGTAACATGTCCCGTGTATATTAAACCATCAGGGGAACACACTCTCCTCATATATACTGTTCACCTGGTAACATGTCCCATGTATATTAAACCATCAGGGGAACACACTCTCCTCACTTATACTGTTCAATTGGTAACATGTCCCATCAGTATTAAACCATCAGGGGAACACACTCTCCTCACTTATACTGTTCATCTGGTAACATGTCCCATCAGTATTAAACCATCAGGGGAACACATTCTCGTCACTTATACTGTTCACCTGGTAACATGTCCCGTGTGTGTTGAACAATCAGGGGAACACACTCTCCTCACTTATACTGTTCACTTGGTGAAATGTCCCGTGTGTATTGAACAGTCAGGGGAACACACTCTCCTCACTTATACTGTTCACCTGGTAACATGTCCCGTGTATATTAAAACATCAGAGGAACACACTCTCCTCACTTATACTGTTCACCTGGTAACATGTCCCGTGTATGTTAAAACATCAGGGGATCACACTCTCCTCACCTGTACTGTTCACCTGGTAGCATGTCCTGGGTATATTAAACCATCAGGGGAACACACTCTCCTCACTGATACTGTTCACCTGGTGACATGTCCCGGGTATATTAAACCATCAGCGGAACACACTCTCCTCACTTATAATGTTCACCTGGTGACATGTCCCGTGTGTATTAAACAATCAGGGGAACACACTCTCCTCACTTATACTTTTCACCTGGTAACATGTCCTGTGTATATTAAACAATCAGGGGAACACACGCTCCTCACTTATACTGTTCAATTGGCAACATGTCCCATCAGTATTAAACCATCAGGGAACACACTCTCCACACTTATCCTCTTCATCTGGTAACATGTCCCATCAGTATTAAACCATCAGGGGAACACATTCTCCTCACTTATACTGTTCACCTGGTGACATGTCCCGTGTGTGTTGAACAATCAGGGGAACACACTCTCCTCACTTATACTGTTCACCTGGTAATATGTCCCGTGTGTATTAAACCATCAGGGGAACACACTCTCCTCACTTATACTGTTCACCTGGTAACATGTCCCGTGTCTATTAAAACATCAGGGGAACACACTCTCCTCACTTATACTGTTAACCTGCTGACATGTCCCGTGTGTATTAAACCATCAGGGTAACACACTCTCCTCACTTATACTGTTCAACTGGTAACATGTCCCGTGTATATTGAACCATCAGGGGAACACACTCTCCTGACTTCCACTCTTCACCTGGTAACATTTCCCGTGTATATTAAACCATCAGGGGAACACAATCTCCTCACTTTTACTGTTCACCTGGTAACATGTCCCGTGTGTATTAAACAATCAGGGGAACACACTCTCCTCACTTATACTGTTCACCTACTGACGTGTCCCGTGTGTATTAAACCATCAGGGTAACACACTCTCCTCACTTATACTGTTCAACTGGTAACATGTCCCGTGTATATTGAACAATCAGGGGAACACACTCTCCTCACTTATACTGTTCTCCTGGTAACATGTCCCATGTATATTAAACCATCAGGGGAACACACTCTCCTGACTTCTACTCTTCACCTGGGAACATGTCCCGTGTATATTAAACCATCAGGGGAACACACTCTCCTCACTTATACTGTTCTCCTGGTAACATGTCCCGTGTATATTAAAACATCAGGGGAACACACTCTCCTCACTTATACCGTTCACCTGGTAAGATGTCCCGTGTATACTCAACCATCAGGGGAACACACTCTCCTCACTTATACTGTTCAACTGGTAACATGTCCCGTGTGTATTAAACCATCAGGGGAACACACTCTCCTCACTAAAACTGTTCACCTGGTAACATGTCCCGTGTATATTAAACCATCAGGGGAACACACTCTCCTCACTTATACTGTTCACCTGGTAACATGTCCCGTGTACATTAAACCATCAGGGAACACACTCACCTCAATTATACTGTTCACCTGGTAACATGTCCCGGGTATATTAAACTCTCAGGGGAACACACTCTCCTCACTTATACTGTTCACCTGGTAACATGTTACGTGTATATTAAACAATCAGGGTAACACACTTTCCTCAGATATACTGTTCACCTGGTAACATGTCCCGTGTACATTAAACCATCAGGGAACACACTCAGCTCACTTATACTGTTCACCTGGTAACATGTCCCGGGTATATTAAACTCTCAGGGGAACACACTCTCCTCACTTATACTGTTCACCTGGTAACATGTTATGTGTATGTTAAACAATCAGGGTAACACACTTTCCTCAGATATACTGTTCACCTGGTAACATGTCCCGTGTATATTAAACCATCAGGGGAACACACTCTCCTCATATATACTGTTCACCTGGTAACATGTCCCATGTATATTAAACCATCAGGGGAACACACTCTCCTCACTTATACTGTTCAATTGGTAACATGTCCCATCAGTATTAAACCATCAGGGGAACACACTCTCCTCACTTATACTGTTCATCTGGTAACATGTCCCATCAGTATTAAACCATCAGGGGAACACATTCTCGTCACTTATACTGTTCACCTGGTAACATGTCCCGTGTGTGTTGAACAATCAGGGGAACACACTCTCCTCACTTATACTGTTCACTTGGTGAAATGTCCCGTGTGTATTGAACAGTCAGGGGAACACACTCTCCTCACTTATACTGTTCACCTGGTAACATGTCCCGTGTATATTAAAACATCAGAGGAACACACTCTCCTCACTTATACTGTTCACCTGGTAACATGTCCCGTGTATGTTAAAACATCAGGGGATCACACTCTCCTCACCTGTACTGTTCACCTGGTAGCATGTCCTGGGTATATTAAACCATCAGGGGAACACACTCTCCTCACTGATACTGTTCACCTGGTGACATGTCCCGGGTATATTAAACCATCAGCGGAACACACTCTCCTGACTTATAATGTTCACCTGGTGACATGTCCCGTGTGTATTAAACAATCAGGGGAACACACTCTCCTCACTTATACTTTTCACCTGGTAACATGTCCTGTGTATATTAAACAATCAGGGGAACACACGCTCCTCACTTATACTGTTCAATTGGTAACATGTCCCATCAGTATTAAACCATCAGGGAACACACTCTCCACACTTATCCTCTTCATCTGGTAACATGTCCCATCAGTATTAAACCATCAGGGGAACACATTCTCCTCACTTATACTGTTCACCTGGTGACATGTCCCGTGTGTGTTGAACAATCAGGGGAACACACTCTCCTCACTTATACTGTTCACCTGGTAACATGTCCCGTGTACATTCAACCATCAGGGAACACACTCACCTCACTTATACTGTTCACCTGGTAATATGTCCCGGGTATATTAAACTCTCAGGGGAACACACTCTCCTCACTTAAACTGTTCACCTGGTAACATGTTACGTGTATATTAAACAATCAGGGGAACACACTTTCCTCATATATACTGTTCACCTGTCAACATGTCCCGTGTATATTAAACCATCAGGGGAACACACTCTCCTCATATATACTGTTCACCTGGTAACATGTCCTGTGTATATTAAATAATCAGGGGAACACACTCTCCTCACTTATACTGTTCAATTGGTAACATGTCCCATCAGTATTAAACCATCAGGGGAACACACTCTCCTCACTTATACTGTTCACCTGGTGACATGTCCCGTGTATGTTGAACAATCAGGGGAACACACTCTCCTCACTTGTACTGTTCACCTGGTAATATGTCCCGTGTGTATTAAACCATCAGGGGAACACACTCTCCGCACTTATACTGTTCACTTGGTGAAATGTCCCGTGTGTATTAAACCATCAGGGGAACACATTCTGCTCACTTATACTGTTCACCTGGTAAGATGTCCCGTGTATATTAAACCATCAGGGGCACACACTCTCCTCACTTATACTGTTCACCTGGTAAAATGTCCTGTGTGCATTAAACCATCAGGAGAACACACTCTCCTCACTTATACAGTTCACCTGGTAACATGTCCCGTGTATATTAAACCATCAGGGGAACACACTCTCCTCACTTATACTGTTCACCTGGTAACATGTCCCGTGTGTATTGAACAATCAGGGGAACACACTCTCCTCACTTATACTGTTCACCTGGTAACATGTCCCGTGTATATTAAAACATCAGGGGAACACACTCTCCTCACTTATACTGTTCACCTGGTAACATGTCCCGTGTATGTTAAACCATCAGGGGAACACACTCTCCTCACCTGTACTGTTCACCTGGTAACATGTCCTGTGAATATTAAACCATCAGGGGAACACACTCTCCTCACTGATACTGTTCACCTGGTGACATGTCCCGTGTATATTAAACAATCAGGGGTACACACTCTCCTCACTTATACAGTTCACCTGGCGACATGTCCCGTGAATATTAAACCATCAGTTGAACGCACTCTCCTCACTTATACTGTTCACCTGGTGACATGTCCCGTGTGTATTAAACAATCAGGGGATCACACTCTCCACACTTATACTGTTCACCTGCTGACTAGTCCCGGGTATATTAAACCATCAGCGGAACACAGTCTCCTCACTTATACAGTTCACCTGGTGACATGTCCCGTGTGTATTAAACCATTAGGGGAACACACTCTCCTGACTTCTACTCTTCACCTGGGAACATGTCCCGTGTGTATTAAACCATCAGGGTAACACACTCTCCTCACTTATACTGTTCACCTGGGAACATGTCCCATGTATATTAAACAATCAGGGGAACACACTCTCCTCACTTATACTGTTCACCTGCTGACATGTCCCGTGTGTATTAAACCATCATGGTAACACACTCTCCTCACTTATACTGTTCAACTGGTAACATGTCCCGTGTATATTGAACCATCAGGGGAACACACTCTCCTGACTTCCACTCTTCACCTGGTAACATTTCCCGTGTATATTAAACCATCAGGGGAACACAATCTCCTCACTTTTACTGTTCACCTGGTAACATGTCCCGTGTGTATTAAACAATCACGGGAACACACTCTCCTCACTTATACTGTTCACCTACTGACGTGTCCCGTGTGTATTAAACCATCAGGGTAACACACTCTCCTCACTTATACTGTTCAACTGGTAACATGTCCCGTGTATATTGAACAATCAGGGGAACACACTCTCCTCACTTATACTGTTCTCCTGGTAACATGTCCCATGTATATTAAACCATCAGGGGAACACACTCTCCTGACTTCTACTCTTCACCTGGGAACATGTCCCGTGTATATTAAACCATCAGGGGAACACACTCTCCTCACTTATACTGTTCTCCTGGTAACATGTCCCGTGTATATTAAAACATCAGGGGAACACACTCTCCTCACTTATACCGTTCACCTGGTAAGATGTCCCGTGTATATTCAACCATCAGGGGAACACACTCTCCTCACTTATACTGTTCAACTGGTAACATGTCCCGTGTGTATTAAACCATCAGGGGAACACACTCTCCTCACTAAAACTGTTCACCTGGTAACATGTCCCGTGTATATTAAACCATCAGGGGAACACACTCTCCTCACTTATACTGTTCACCTGGTAACATGTCCCGTGTACATTAAACCATCAGGGAACACACTCACCTCACTTATACTGATCACCTGGTAACATGTCCCGGGTATATTAAACTCTCAGGGGAACACACTCTCCTCACTTATACTGTTCACCTGGTAACATGTTACGTGTATATTAAACAATCAGGGTAACACACTTTCCTCAGATATACTGTTCACCTGGTAACATGTCCCGTGTACATTAAACCATCAGGGAACACACTCACCTCACTTATACTGTTCACCTGGTAACATGTCCCAGGTATATTAAACTCTCAGGGGAACACACTCTCCTCACTTATACTGTTCACCTGGTAACATGTTATGTGTATGTTAAACAATCAGGGTAACACACTTTCCTCAGATATACTGTTCACCTGGTAACATGTCCCGTGTATATTAAATCATCAGGGGAACACACTCTCCTCATATATACTGTTCACCTGGTAACATGTCCCATGTATATTAAACCATCAGGGGAACACACTCTCCTCACTTATACTGTTCAATTTGTAACATGTCCCATCAGTATTAAACCATCAGGGGAACACACTCTCCTCACTTATACTGTTCATCTGGTAACATGTCCCATCAGTATTAAACCATCAGGGGAACACATTCTCGTCACTTATACTGTTCACCTGGTGACATGTCCCGTGTGTGTTGAACAATCAGGGGAACACACTCTCCTCACTTATACTGTTCACTTGGTGAAATGTCCCGTGTGTATTGAACAGTCAGGGGAACACACTCTCCTCACTTATACTGTTCACCTGGTAACATGTCCCGTGTATATTAAAACATCAGAGGAACACACTCTCCTCACTTATACTGTTCACCTGGTAACATGTCCCGTGTATGTTAAAACATCAGGGGATCACACTCTCCTCACCTGTACTGTTCACCTGGTAGCATGTCCTGGGTATATTAAACCATCAGGGGAACACACTCTCCTCACTGATACTGTTCACCTGGTGACATGTCCCGGGTATATTAAACCATCAGTGGAACACACTCTCCTCACTTATAATGTTCACCTGGTGACATGTCCCGTGTGTATTAAACAATCAGGGGAACACACTCTCCTCACTTATACTTTTCACCTGGTAACATGTCCTGTGTATATTAAACAATCAGGGGAACACACGCTCCTCACTTATACTGTTCAATTGGTAACATGTCCCATCAGTATTAAACCATCAGGGAACACACTCTCCACACTTATCCTCTTCATCTGGTAACATGTCCCATCAGTATTAAACCATCAGGGGAACACATTCTCCTCACTTATACTGTTCACCTGGTGACATGTCCCGTGTGTGTTGAACAATCAGGGGAACACACTCTCCTCACTTATACTGTTCACCTGGTAATATGTCCCGTGTGTATTAAACCATCAGGGGAACACACTCTCCTCACTTATACTGTTCACTTGGTGAAATGTCCCGTGTGTATTGAACAATCAGGGGAACACACTCTCCTCACTTATACTGTTCACCTGGTAACATGTCCCGTGTCTATTAAAACATCAGGGGAACACACTCTCCTCACTTATACTGTTCACCTGGTAACATGTCCCGTGTATGTTAAACCATCAGGGGAACACACTCTCCTCACCTGTACTGTTCACCTGGTAGCATGTCCTGGGTATATTAAACCATCAGGGGAACACACTCTCCTCACTGATACTGTTCACCTGGTGACATGTCCCGTGTATATTAAACAATCAGGGGTACACACTCTCCTCACTTATACAGTTCACTTGGTGACATGTCCCGTGAATATTAAACCATCAGGGGAACAAACTATCCTCACTTATACTGTTCACCTAGTGACATGTCCCGTGCGTATTAAACCATCAGGTGAACGCACTCTCCTCACTTATACTGTTCACCTGGTGACATGTCCCGTGTGTATTAAACAATCAGGGGATCACACTCTCCACACTTATACTGTTCACCTGGTGACATGTCCCGGGTATATTAAACCATCATGGGAACACACTCTCCTCACTTATAATGTTCACCTGGTGACATGTCCCGTGTATGTTAAACCATCAGGTGAACACACTGTCCTCACTTATACTGTTCATCTGGAAACATGTCCCGTGTATATTAAACCATCAGGGGAACACACTGTCCTCACTTATACTCATCACCTGGTAACATGTCCCGTGTATATTAAACCATCAGGGGAACACACTCTCCTCACTTATACTGTTCACCTGGGAACCTGTCCCGTGTGTATTGAACCATCAGGGGAACACACTCTCCTCACTTATACTGTTCACCTGGTAACATGTCCTGTGTGCATTAAACCATCAGTGGAACACGCTCTGCTCACTTATACTGTTCACCTGGTGACATGTCCCGTGTGTATTAAACAATCAGGGGAACACTCTCTCCTCACATATACTGTTCACCTGGTAACATGTCCTGTGTGCATTAAACCATCAGTGGAACACACTCTGCTCACTTATACTGTTCACCTGGTGACATGTCCCGAGTGTATTAAACAATCAGGGGAACACACTCTCCTCACTAATACTGTTCACCTGGTAACCTGTCCCGTGTGTATTGAACCATCAGGGGAACACACTCTCCTCACTTATACTGTTCATCTGGTAACATGTCCCATCAGTATTAAACCATCAGGGGAACACACTCTCCTCACTTATACTGTTCACCTGGTAACATGTCCCGTGTGTGTTAAACCATCAGGGGAACACACTCTCCTCACTTATACTGTTCACTTGGTGAAATGTCCCGTGTATATTAAACCATCAGGGGAACACATTCTCCTCACTTATACTGTTCACCTGGTAAGATGTCCCGTGTATATTAAACCATCAGGGGCACACACTCTCCTCACTTATACTGTTCACCTGGTAAAATGTCCTGTGTGCATTAAACCATCTGGAGAACACACTCTCCTCACTTATACTGTTTACCTGGTGACATGTCCCGTGAGTATTAAACAATCAGGGGAACACACTCTCCTCACTTATACTGTTCACCAGGTAACATGTCCAGTGTATATTAAACCATCAGGAGAACACACCCTCCTCACTTATACTGTTCACCTGGTAACATGTCCCGTGTATATTAAACCATCAGGGGAACACACTCTCCTCACTTATACTGTTCACCTGGTAACATGTCCCGTGTGTATTAAACAATCAGGGGAACACATTCTCCTCACTTTTTCTGTTCACTTGGTAACATGTCCCGTGTGTATTAAACAATCAGGGGAACACATTCTCCTCACTTTTTCTGTTCACTTGGTAACATGTCCCGTGCGTATTAAACAAACAGGGGAACACATTCTCCTCACTAATACTGTTCACCTGGTAACATGTCCTGTGTATATTAAAACATCAGGGGAACAGACTCTCCTCACTTACACTGTTCACCTGGTAACATGTCCAGTGTGCATTAAACAATCAGGGGAGCACACTCTCCTCACTTATACTGTTCACCGGGTAACATGTCCTGTGTATATTAAACCATCAGGGGAACACACTCTCCTCACTTATACTGTTCAACTGGTAACATGTCCCGTCAGTATTAAACCATCAGGGGCACACACTCTCCTCACTTATACTGTTCAGCTGGTAACATGTCCCGTGTATATGAAACCATCAGGGGAACACACTCTCCTCACTTATACTGTTCACCTGGAAGCATGTCCCGTGTGTATTAAACCATCAGGGGAACACACTCTCCTCACTTATATTGTTCACCTGGTAACATGTCCCGTGTTTATTAAACCATCAGGGGAACACACTCTCCTCACTTATACTGTTCACCTGGTAATATGTCCGTGTATATTAAACCATCAGGGGAACACACTCTCCTCACTTATACTGTTCACCTGGTAACATGTCCCGTGTGTATTAAACAATCAGGGGAACTCACTCTCCTCACTTATACTGTTCACCTGGTAACATGTCCCGTGTGTATTAAACAATCAGGGGAACTCACTCTCCACACTTATAATGTTCACCTGGTAACATGTCCTGTATATATTAAACCATCAGGGGAACACACTCTCCTCACTTACACTGTTCACCCGGTGACATGTCCCGTGCGTGTTAAACCATCAGGGGAACACACTCTCCTCACTTATGCTGTTCACCTGGTAATATGTCCAGTGTGTATTAAACGATCAGGGGAACACACTCTCCTCACTTATACTGTTCAGCTGGTAACATGTCCAGTGTATATGAAACCATCAGGGGAACACACTCTCCTCACTTATACTGTTCACCTGGAAGCATGTCCCGTGTGTATTAAACCATCAGGGGAACACACTCTCCTCACTTATATTGTTCACCTGGTAACATGTCCCGTGTTTATTAAACCAGCAGGGGAACACACTCTCCTCACTTATACTGTTCACCTGGTAATATGTCCGTGTATATTAAACCATCAGGGGAACACACTCTCCTCACTTATACTGTTCACCTGGTAACATATCCCGTGCGTGTGAAACCATCAGGGGAACACACTCTCCTCACATATCCTGTTCACCTGGTAACATGTCCCGTGCGTGTGAAACCATCAGGGGAACACACTCTCCTCACATATAATGTTCACCTGGTGACATGTCCCGTTTGTATTAAACCATCAGGGGAACACACTCTCCTCACTTATACTGTTCACCTGGTAACATGTCCCTTGTGTATTAAACGATCAGGGGAACACACTCTCCTCACTTATACTGTTCATCTGGTAACATGTACCGTGATTATTAAACAATCAGGGGAACACACTCTCCTCACTCATACAGTTCACCCGGTGACATGTCCCGTGTGTATTAAACAATCAGGGGAACACACTCTCCTCACTTATACTGTTCACCCGGTGACATGTCCCGTGTGTATTAAACAATCAGGGGAACACACTCTCCTCACTTATGCTGTTCACCTGGGAACATGTCCCGTGTATATTAAACCATCAGGGGAACACACTCTCCTCACTTATACTGTTCACCTGGTAACATGTCCCGTGTATATTAAACCATCAGGGGAACACATTCTCCTCACTTATACTGTTCACCTGGTAACATGTCCTGTGTCTATTAAACAATCAGGGGAATACACTCTCCTCACTTACACTGTTCACCTGGTAACATGTCCCGTGTATATTAAACCATCAGGAGAACACACTCTCCTCGCTTATACTGTTCACCTGGTAACATGTCCTGTTTGCATTAAACCATCAGGGGAACACACTCTCCTCACTTATCCAGTTCACTTGGTGAAATGCCCGTGCTTATTAAACCATAAGGGGAACACTCTCTCGTCACTTATACTGTTCATCTGGTAACATATCCTGTGTGTATTAAACCATCAGCGGAACACATTCTCCTCACTTATACTGTTCATCTGGTAACATGTCCTGTGTGTATTAAACCATCAGGGGAACACACTCTCCTCACTTATACTGTTCACCTGGAAACATGTCATGTGTGTATTAAACCAACAGGGGAACACACTCACCTCACTTATACTGTTCTCCTGTTGACATGTCCCGTGTATATTAAACAATCAGGGGAACACACTCTCCTCACTTATACTGTTCACCTGGAAACATGTCCCGTGAATATTAAACCATCAGGGGAAAGCACTCTCCTCACTTAGACTTTTCTCCTGGTAACATGTCCCGTGTATATTAAAAGATCAGGGGAACACACTCTCCTCACTTATACTGTTCATCTGGTAACATATCCTGTGTGTATTAAACCATCAGGGGAACACATTCTCCTCACTTATACTGTTCATCTGGTAACATGTCCTGTGTGTATTAAACCATCAGGGGAACACACTCTCCTCACTTAGACTTTTCTCCTGGTAACATGTCCCGTGAATATTAAACCATCAGGGGAAAGCACTCTCCTCACTTCGACTTTTCTCCTGGTAACATGTCCAGTGTATATTAAACCATCAGTGGAACACTCTCTCCTCACTTATACTGTTCAGCTGGTAACATATCCTGTGTGTATTAAACCATCAGGGGAACACGCTCTCCTCACTTATACTGTTCATCTGGTAACATGCCCTGTGTGTATTAAACAATCAGGGGAACACACTCTCCTCACTTATACTGTTCACCTGGAAACATGTCCCGTGAATATTAAACCATCAGGGGAAAGCACTCTCCTCACTTATACTGTTCACCTGGTAACATGTCCCGTGTGTATTAAACAATCAGGGGAACACATTCTCCACACTTATACTGCTCACCTGGTAACATGTCCTTTTTATATTAAAACATCAGGGGAACACACTCTCCTCACTTGCACTGTTCACCTGGTAACATGTCCCGTGTGCATTAAACAATCAGGGGAACACACTCTCCTCACTTATACTGCTCACCTGGTAACATGTCCTTTGTATATTAAACCATCAGGGGAACACAATCTCCTCACTTATACTGTTTACCTGGTAACATGTCCCGTTTATATTAAACGATCAGGGGAACACACTCTCCTCACATATACTGTTCACCTGGTAACATATCCCGTGTATATAAAACCATCAGGGGAACACACTCTCCTCACTTACACAGTTCACCTGGTAAAATGTCCTGTGTGCATTAAACCATCAGGGGAACACACTCTCCTCACTCATACTGATCACCTGGTAACATGTCCCGTGTGTATAAAACATTCAGGGGAACACACTCTCCGTACTTATACTGATCACCTGGTAACATGTCCCGTGTGTATTAAACATTCAGGGGAACACACTCTGCTCACTTATACTGTTCACCTGGTAACATGTCCCGTGTGCATTAAACAATCAGGGGAACACACTCTCCTCACTCATACAGTTCACCCGGTGACATGTCCCGTGTGTATTAAACAATCAGGGGAACACACTCTCCTCACTTATACTGTTCACCCGGTGACATGTCCCGTGTGTATTAAACAATCAGGGGAACACACTCTCCTCACTTATACTGTTCACCTGGGAACATGTCCCGTGTATATTAAACCATCAGGGGAACACACTCTCCTCACTTATACTGTTCACATGGTTACATGTCCCGTGTATATTAAACCATCAGGGGAACACATTCTCCTCACTTATACTGTTCACCTGGTAACATGTCCTGTGTCTATTAAACAATCAGGGGAATACACTCTCCTCACTTACACTGTTCACCTGGTAACATGTCCCGTGTATATTAAACCATCAGGAGAACACACTCTCCTCGCTTATACTGTTCACCTGGTAACATGTCCTGTTTGCATTAAACCATCAGGGGAACACACTCTCCTCACTTATCCAGTTCACTTGGTGAAATGCCCGTGCTTATTAAACCATAAGGGGAACACTCTCTCGTCACTTATACTGTTCATCTGGTAACATATCCTGTGTGTATTAAACCATCAGCGGAACACATTCTCCTCACTTATACTGTTCATCTGGTAACATGTCCTGTGTGTATTAAACCATCAGGGGAACACACTCTCCTCACTTAGACTGTTCACCTGGAAACATGTCATGTGTGTATTAAACCAACAGGGGAACACACTCACCTCACTTATACTGTTCACCTGTTGACATGTCCCGTGTATATTAAACAATCAGGGGAACACACTCTCCTCACTTATACTGTTCACCTGGAAAGATGTCCCGTGAATATTAAACCATCAGGGGAAAGCACTCTCCTCACTTAGACTTTTCTCCTGGTAACATGTCCCGTGTATATTAAAAGATCAGGGGAACACACTCTCCTCACTTATACTTTTCATCTGGTAACATATCCTGTGTGTATTAAACCATTAGGGGAACACATTCTCCTCACTTATACTGTTCATCTGGTAACATGTCCTGTGTGTATTAAACCATCAGGGGAACACACTCTCCTCACTTAGACTTTTCTCCTGGTAACATGTCCCGTGAATATTAAACCATCAGGGGAAAGCACTCTCCTCACTTAGACTTTTCTCCTGGTAACATGTCCCGTGTATATTAAACCATCAGGGGAACACACTCTCCTCACTTAGACTTTTCTCCTGGTAACATGTTCCGTGAATATTAAACCATCAGGGGAAAGCACTCTCCTCACTTCGACTTTTCTCCTGGTAACATGTCCAGTGTATATTAAACCATCAGTGGAACACTCTCTCCTCACTTATACTGTTCAGCTGGTAACATATCCTGTGTGTATTAAACCATCAGGGGAACACACTCTCCTCACTTATACTGTTCACCTGGTAACATGTCCCGTGCGTGTTAAACCATCAGGGGAACACACTCTCCTCACTTATACTGTTCACCTGGTAACATGTCTCGTGTGTATTAAACAATCAGGGGAACACACTCTCCTCACTAATCCTGTTCACCTGGTGACATGTCCCGTGTATATTAAACCATCAGGGGAACACACTCTCCTCACTTATACTGTTCACCTGGTAACATGTCCTGTGTGTATTAAACACTCAGTGGAACACACTCTCCTCACTTATACTGTTCGCCTGGAAACATGTCCTGTGTATATTAAACCATTAGGGGAACACACTCTCCTCACTTATACTGTTCACCTGTTAACATGTCCCGTGTGCATGAAACAAACAGGGGAAAACATTCTCCTCACTTATACTGTTCACCTGGTGACATGTCTCGTGTGTATTAAACCATAAGGGGAACACACTCTTCTCACTTATACTGTTCACCTGGAAACATGTCCCGTGAATATTAAACCATCAGGGGAAAGCACTCACCTCACTTATACTGTTCACCTGGTAACAGGTCCCGTGCGTATTAAACAAACAGGGGAACACATTGTCCTCACTTATACTGTTCACCTGGTAACATGTACCATGTGTATTAAACAATCAGGGGAACACATTCTCCTCATTTATACTGTTCACCTGGTAACATGTCCTTTGCATATTTAACCATCAGGGGAACACACTCTCCTCACTTACACTGTTCACCTGGTAACATGTCCTGTGTGCATTAAACCATCTGGAGAACACACTCTCCTCACTTATACTGTTCATCTGGTAACATGTCCCGTCAGTGTTAAACCATCAGGGGAACACACTCTCCTCACTTATACTGTTCATCTGGTAACATGTCCCGTCCGTATTAAACCATCAGGGCAACACAGTCTCCTCACTTATACTGTTCACCTGGTAACATGTCCCTTATGTATTAAACAATCAGTGGAACACACTCTCCTCACTTATACTGTTCACCTGGTGACATGTCCCGTTTGCATTAAACCATCAGGGGAACACACTCTCCTCACTTATACCGTTCACCTGGTAACAAGTCCCGTGCGTGTTAAACCATCAGGGGAACACACTCTCCTCACTTATACTGTTCACCTCGTGACATGTCCCGTCAGTATTAAACAATCAGGGGATCACACTCTCCTCAATTATACTGTTCACCTGGTAACATGTCCCGTGTATATTAAACCATCAGGGGAACACACTCTCCTCACTAAAACTGTTCACCTGTTAACATTTCCCTCGTATATTAAACCATCAGGGGAACACGCTCGCCTCACTTATACTGTTCACCTGGTAACATGTCCCGTGTGTATTAAACAATCAGGGGAACACACTCTCCTCACTTATAATGTTCACCTGGTAACATGTCCCGTGCGTGTTAAACCATCAGGGGAACACACTCTCCTCACTTATTCTGTTCACCTGGTAACATGTCCCGTGAGTATTAAACAATCAGGGGAACACACGCTCATCACCTACACTGTTCACCTGGTAACATGTCCCGTGTATATTAAGCCATCAGGGGAAAACACTCTCCTCACTTATTCTGTTCACCTGATAACATGTCCCGTGAGTATTAAACAATCAGGGGAACGCACTCTCCTCACTTATACCGTTCACCTGATAACATGTCCCGTGTGTATTATACCATCAGGGGAACACACTCTCCTCACTTATACTGTTCACCTGGTAACATGTCCCGTGTATATTAAACCATCAGGGGAACACACACTCCTCACTTATACTGTTCACCTGGTAACATGTCCTGTGTATATTAAACCATCAGGGGAACACACTCTCCTCACTTATACTGTTCACCTGGTAACATGTCCCGTGTATATTAAACCATCAGGGGAACACACACTCCTCACTTATACTGTTCACCTGGTAACATGTCCTGTGTATATTAAACCATCAGGGGAACACACTCTCCTCACTTATACTGTTCACTGGTAACATGTCCCGTGTGTATTGAACAATCAGGGGAACACAGTCTCCTCACTTATACTGTTCACCTGGTAACATGTCCCGTGTATATTAAACAATCAGGGGAACACACTCTCATCACTTACACTGTTCACCTGGTAACATGTCCCGTGTATATTAAACCATCAGGGGAAAACACTCTCCTCACTTATTCTGTTCACCTGGTAACATGTCCCGTGAGTATTAAACAATCAGGGGAACACACTCTCCTCATTTATACTGTTCACCTGGTAACATTTCCCTCGTATATTAAACAATCAGGGGAACACACTCTGCTCACTTATACTGTTCACCTGGTAACATGTCCCGTGTGTATTAAACAATCAGGGGAACACACTCTGCTCACTTATACTGTTCACCTGGTAACATGTCTCGTGTATATTAACCCATCAGGTGAACCCACTCGCCTCACTTATACAGTTCACCTGGTAACATGTCCCGTGTATATTAAACCATCAGGGGAACACACTCTCCTCACTTATACTGTTCACCTGGTGACATGTCGATTGTGTATTAAACCATCAGGGGAACACACTCTCCTCACTTATACTGTTCATCTGGTAACATGTCCCGTGTATATTAAACCATCAGGGGAACACACTCTCCTCACTTATACTGTTCATCTGGTAACATGTCCCGTGTATATTAAACCACCAGGGGAAGACTCTCTCCTCACTTATACTGTTCACCTGGTAACATGTCCCGTGTATATTAAACCATCAGGGGAACACACTCTCCTCACTTATACTGTTCACCTGTTAACATTTCCCTCGTATATTAAACCATCAGGGGAACATGCTCGCCACACTTATACTGTTCACCTGGTAACATGTCCCGTGTGTATTAAACAATCAGGGGAACACACTCTCCTCACTTATACTGTTCACCTGGTAACATGTCCCGTGCGTGTTAAACCATCAGGGGAACACACTCTCCTCACTTATTCTGTTCACCTGGGAACATGTCCCGTGAGTATTAACCAATCAGGGGAACACACTCTGCTCACTTATACTGTTCACCTGGTAACATGTCTCGTGTATATTAACCCATCAGGTGAACCCAGTCGCCTCACTTATACAGTTCACCTGGTAACATGTCCCGTGTATATTAAACCATCAGGGGAACACACTCTCCTCACTTATACTGTTCACCTGGTGACATGTCGATTGTGTATTAAACCATCAGGGGAACACACTCTCCTCACTTATTCTGTTCACCTGGGAACATGTCCCGTGAGTATTAAACAATCAGGGGAACACACTCTCATCACCTACACTGTTCACCTGGTAACATGTCCCGTGTATATTAAACCATCAGGGGAAAACACTCTCCTCACTTATTCTGTTCACCTGATAACATGTCCCGTGAGTATTAAACAATCAGGGGAACACACTCTCCTCACGTATACCGTTCACCTGATAACATGTCCCGTGTGTATTAAACCATCAGGGGAACACACTCTCCTCACTTATACTGTTCACCTGGTAACATGTCCCGTGTATATTAAACCATCAGGGAAACACACACTCCTCACTTATACTGTTCACCTGGTAACATGTCCTGTGTATATTAAACCATCAGGGGAACACACTCTCCTCACTTATACTGTTCACCTGGTAACATGTCCCGTGTATATTAAACCATCAGGGGAACACACACTCCTCACTTATACTGTTCACCTGGTAACATGTCCTGTGTGTATTAAACAATCAGGGGAACACACTCTGCTCACTTATACTGTTCACCTGGTAACATGTCCCGTGTATATTAAACCATCAGGGGAAAACACTCTCCTCACTTATTCTGTTCACCTTGTAACATGTCCCGTGAGTATTAAACCATCAGGGGAACACACTCTCCTCATTTATACTGTTCACCTGGTAACATTTCCCTCGTATATTAAACAATCAGGGGAACACACTCTGCTCACTTATACTGTTCACCTGGTAACATGTCCCGTGTGTATTAAACAATCAGGGGAACACACTCTGCTCACTTATACTGTTCACCTGGTAACATGTCTCGTGTATATTAATCCATCAGGTGAACCCACTCGCCTCACTTATACAGTTCACCTGGTAACATGTCCCGTGTATATTAAACCATCAGTGGAACACACTCTCCTCACTTATACTGTTCACCTGGTGACATGTCGATTGTGTATTAAACCATCAGGGGAACACACTCTCCTCACTTATACTGTTCATCTGGTAACATGTCCCGTGAACATTAAACCATCAGGGGAACACACTCTCCTCACTTATACTGTTCATCTGGTAACATGTCCCGTGTATATTAAACCACCAGGGGAAGACTCTCTCCTCACTTATACTGTTCACCTGGTAACATGTCCCGTGTATATTAAACCATCAGGGGAACACACTCTCCTCACTTATACTGTTCACCTGTTAACATTTCCCTCGTATATTAAACCATCAGGGGAACACGCTCGCCTCACTTATACTGTTCACCTGGTAACATGTCCCGTGTGTATTAAACAATCAGGGGAACACACTCTCCTCACTTATACTGTTCACCTGGTAACATGTCCCGTGCGTGTTAAACCATCAGGGGAACACACTCTCCTCACTTATTCTGTTCACCTGGGAACATGTCCCGTGAGTATTAAACAATCAGGGGAACACACTCTCATCACCTACACTGTTCACCTGGTAACATGTCCCGTGTATATTAAACCATCAGGGGAAAACACTCTCCTCACTTATTCTGTTCACCTGATAACATGTCCCGTGAGTATTAAACAATCAGGGGAACACACTCTCCTCACTTATACCGTTCACCTGATAACATGTCCCGTGTGTATTAAACCATCAGGGGAAAACACTCTCCTCACTTATACTGTTCACCTGGTAACATGTCCCGTGTATATTAAACCATCAGGGGAACACACACTCCTCACTTATACTGTTCACCTGGTAACATGTCCTGTGTATATTAAACCATCAGGGGAACACACTCTCCTCACTTATACTGTTCACCTGGTAACATGTCCCGTGTATATTAAACCATCAGGGGAACACACACTCCTCACTTATACTGTTCACCTGGTAACATGTCCTGTGTATATTAAACCATCAGGGGAACACACTCTCCTCACTTATACTGTTCACCTGGTAACATGTCCCGTGTGTATTGAACAATCAGGGGAACACAGTCTCCTCACTTATACTGTTCACCTGGTAACATGTCCCGTGTATATTAAACAATCAGGGGAACACACTCTCATCACTTACACTGTTCACCTGGTAACATGTCCCGTGTATATTAAACCATCAGGGGAAAACACTCTCCTCACTTATTCTGTTCACCTGGTAACATGTCCCGTGAGATTTAAACAATCAGGGGAACACACTCTCCTCATTTATACTGTTCACCTGGTAACATTTCCCTCGTATATTAAACAATCAGGGGAACACACTCTGCTCACTTATACTGTTCACCTGGTAACATGTCCCGTGTGTATTAAACAATCAGGGGAACACACTCTGCTCACTTATACTGTTCACCTGGTAACATGTCTCGTGTATATTAACCCATCAGGTGAACCCACTCGCCTCACTTATACAGTTCACCTGGTAACATGTCCCGTGTATATTAAACCATCAGGGGAACACACTCTCCTCACTTATACTGTTCACCTGGTGACATGTCGATTGTGTATTAAACTATCAGGGGAACACACTCTCCTCACTTATACTGTTCATCTGGTAACATGTCCCGTGTATATTAAACCATCAGGGGAACACACTCTCCTCACTAATACTGTTCATCTGGTAACATGCCCCGTGTATATTAAACCACCAGGGGAAGACTCTCTCCTCACTTATACTGTTCACCTGGTAACATGTCCTGTGTGCATTAAACCATCAGAGGAACACACTCTCCTCACGTATACTGTTCACCTGGTAACATGTCCCGTGTGTATTAAACAATCAGGGGAACACACTCTCCTCACTTATACTGTTCACCTGGTAACATGTCCTGTGTATATTAAACCATCAGGGGAAAGCACTCTCCTCACTTATACTGTTCACCTGGTAACATGTCCCGTGTGCATTAAACCATCAGTGAAACACTCTCTCCTCACTTATACTGTTCACCTGGTAGCATGTCCTGTGTGCCTTAAATCATCAGGGGAACTCACTCTCCTCACTTATGCTGTTCACCTCGTGACATGTCCCGTCAGTATTAAAGAATCAGGGGAACACACTCTCCTCACTTATACTGTTCACCTGGTAACATGTCCCGTGCGTGTTAAACCATCAGGGGAACACACTCTCCTCACATACTGTTCACCTGGTAACATGTCCCGTGAGTATTAAATAATCAGGGGAACACACTCTCCTCACTTATACTGTTCACCTGGTAATATGTCCCGTGTATATTAAACAATCAGGGGAACACACACTCCTCACATATACTGTTCACCTGGTAACATGTCCCGTGTATATTAAACCATCAGGGGAACACACTCGCCTCACTTATACTGTTCACCTGGTAACATGTCCCGTGTGTATTAAACAATCAGGGGAAAACAATCTGCTCACTTATACTGTTCAACTGGTAACATGTCCCGTGTATATTAAACCATCAGGGGAACACACACTCCTCATTTATACTGTTCACCTGGTAACATGTCCTGTGTATATTAAACCATCAGGGGAACACACTCTCCTCACTTATACTGTTCACCTGGTAACATGTCCCGTGTATATTAAACCATCAGGGGAACACACACTCCTCACTTATACTGTTCACCTGGTAACATGTCCTGTGTATATTAAACCATCAGGGGAACACACTCTCCTCACTTATACTGTTCACCTGGTAACATGTCCCGTGTGTATTGAACAATCAGGGGAACACAGTCTCCTCACTTATACTGTTCACCTGGTAACATGTCCCGTGTATATTAAACAATCAGGGGAACACACTCTCATCACTAACACTGTTCACCTGGTAACATGTCCCGTGTATATTAAACCATCAGGGGAAAACACTCTCCTCACTTATTCTGTTCACCTGGTAACATGTCCCGTGAGTATTAAACAATCAGGGGAACACACTCTCCTCATTTATACTGTTCACCTGGTAACATTTCCCTCGTATATTAAACAATCAGGGGAACACACTCTGCTCACTTATACTGTTCACCTGGTAACATGTCCCGTGTGTATTAAACAATCAGGGGAACACACTCTGCTCACTTATACTGTTCACCTGGTAACATGTCTCGTGTATATTAACCCATCAGGTGAACCCACTCGCCTCACTTATACAGTTCACCTGGTAACATGTCCCGTGTATATTAAACCATCAGGGGAACACACTCTCCTCACTTATACTGTTCACCTGGTGACATGTCGATTGTGTATTAAACCATCAGGGGAACACACTCTCCTCACTTATACTGTTCATCTGGTAACATGTCCCGTGTATATTAAACCATCAGGGGAACACACTCTCCTCACTTATACTGTTCATCTGGTAACATGTCCCGTGTATATTAAACCACCAGGGGAAGACTCTCTCCTCACTTATACTGTTCACCTGGTAACATGTCCTGTGTGCATTAAACCATCAGAGGAACACACTCTCCTCACGTATACTGTTCACCTGGTAACATGTCCCGTGTGTATTAAACAATCAGGGGAACACACTCTCCTCACTTATACTGTTCACCTGGTAACATGTCCTGTGTATATTAAACCATCAGGGGAAAGCACTCTCCTCACTTATACTGTTCACCTGGTAACATGTCCCGTGTGCATTAAACCATCAGTGAAACACTCTCTCCTCACTTATACTGTTCACCTGGTAGCATGTCCTGTGTGCCTTAAATCATCAGGGGAACTCACTCTCCTCACTTATGCTGTTCACCTCGTGACATGTCCCGTCAGTATTAAACAATCAGGGGAACACACTCTCCTCACTTATACTGTTCACCTGGTAACATGTCCCGTGCGTGTTAAACCATCAGGGGAACACACTCTCCTCACATACTGTTCACCTGGTAACATGTCCCGTGAGTATTAAATAATCAGGGGAACACACTCTCCTCACTTATACTGTTCACCTGGTAATATGTCCCGTGTATATTAAACAATCAGGGGAACACACACTCCTCACATATACTGTTCACCTGGTAACATGTCCCGTGTATATTAAACCATCAGGGGAACACACTCGCCTCACTTATACTGTTCACCTGGTAACATGTCCCGTGTGTATTAAACAATCAGGGGAAAACAATCTGCTCACTTATACTGTTCACCTGGTAACATGTCCCGTGCGTGTTAAACCATCAGGGGAACACACTCTCCTCACTTATTCTGTTCACCTGGTAACATGTCCCGTGATTCTTGAACAATCAGGGGAACACACACTCCTCACTTATACTGTTCACCTGGTAACATGTCCCGTGCGTGTTAAACCATCAGGGGAACAAACTCTCCTCACTTATTCTGTTCACCTGGTAATATGTCCAGTGTATATTAAACCATCAGGGGAACACACTCTCCTCACTTATACTGTTCACCTGGTGACATGTCCCGTGTATATTAAACAATCAGGGGAACACACTCTCCTCACTTATACTGTTCACCCGGTAATATGTCCAGTGTATATTAAACCATCAGGGGAACACACTCTCCTCACTTATACTGTTCACCTGGTAACATGTCCCGTGCGTGTTAAACCATCAGGGGAACACACTCTCCTCACTTATACTGTTCACCTGGTAACATTTCCCTCGTATATTAAACCATCGGGGGAACACACTCTCCTCACTTATACTGTTCACCTGGTAACATGTCCCGTGTGTATTAAACAATCAGGGGAACACACTCTCCTCACTTATACTGTTCACCTGGTAAAATGTCCCGTGTGTATTAAACAATCAGGGGATGACACTCTCCTCAATTATACTGTTCACCTGCTGACATGTTCCGGGTATATTAAAACATCAGGGGAACACACTCTCCTCACTTATACTGTTCACCTGGTAACATGTCGCGTGCGTGTTAAACCATCAGGGGAACACACTCTCCTCACTTATACTGTTCACCTGGTAACATGTCCCGTGAGTATAAAACAATCAGGGGAACACACTCTCCTCACTTATACTGTTCTCCTGGTGACATGTCCCGTCTGTATTAACCCATCAGGTGAACACACTCGCCTCACTTATACTGTTCACCTGGTAACATGTCCCGTGTATATTAAACCATCAGGGGAACACACTCTCCTCACTTATACTGTTCACCTGGTGACATGTCCCGTCTGTATTAACCCAACAGGTGAACACACTCTCCTCACTTATACTGTTCATCCGGTAACATGTCCCGTGTATATTAAACCATCAGGGGAACACATTCTCCTCACTTATACTGTTCACCTGGTAACATGTCCCGTGTATATTAAACCATCAGGGGAACACACTCTCCTCACTTATACTGTCCACCTGGTAACATGTCCTGTGTGCATTAAACCATCAGAGGAACACACTCTCCTCACTTATACTGTTCATCTGGTAACATGTCCCGTCAGTATTAAACCATCAGGAGAACACAGTCTTCTCACTTATACTGTTCACCTGGTGACATGTTCCGTCTGTATTAACCCATCAGGTGAACACACTCTCCTCACTTATACTGTTCATCTGGTAACATGTCCCGTGTATATTAAACCATCAGGGGAACACACTCTCCTCACTTATACTGTTCACCTGGTAACATGTCCTGTGTGCATTAAACCATCAGAGGAACACACTCTCCTCACTTATACTGTTCATCTGGTAACATGTCCCGTCAGTATTAAACCATCAGGGGAACACACTCTCCTCACTTATACTGTTCACCTGGTGACATGACCCGTGCGTGTTAAACCATCAGGGGAACACACTCTCCTCACTTAGACTGTTCACCTGGTAATATGTCCAGTGTATATTAAACCATCAGGGGAACACATTCTCCTCACTTATACTGTTCACCTGGTAACATGTCCTGTTTGTATTAAACAATAAGGGGAACACACTCTCCTCACTTATACTGTTCACCTGGTAACATGTCCTGTGTGCATTAAATCATCAGGGGAACACACTCTCCTCACTTATACTGTTCATCTGGTAACATGTCCAGTGAATATTAAATCATCAGGGGAACACACTCTCCTCACTTATCCAGTTCACTTGGTGAAATTCCCGTACTTATTAAACCATCAGGGGAACACTCTCTCCTCACTTACACTGTTCAGCTGGTAACATATCCTGTGTGTATTAAACCATCAGGGGAACACTCTCTCCTCACTTGTACTGTTCACCTGGTAACATGCCCTGTGTATATTAAACCATCAGGGGAACACACTCTCCTCACTTATACTGTTCACTTGGTAACATGTCCCGTGCGTATTAAACAAACAGGGGAATACATTCTCCTCACTTCTACCGTTCACCTGGTAACATGTCCCGTGCGTATTAAACAATCAGGGGAACACACTCTCCTCACTAATACTGTTCACCTGGTAACATGTCCTTTGTATATTAAACCATCAATGGAACACAATCTCCTCACTTATACTGTTCACCTGGTAACATGTCCTGCGTATATTAAACCATCAGGGGAACACACTCTCCTCACTTATACTGTTCACCTGGTAACATGTCCCGTGCGCATTAAACAATCAGGGGAACACACTCTCCTCACTTATCCTGTTCACCTGGTAACATGTCTTGCGTATATTAAACCATCAGGGGAACACACTCTCCTCAATTATACCGTTCACCTGATAACATGTCCCGTCAGTACTAAACCATCAGGGGAACACACTCTCCTCACTTATACTGTTCATCTGGCAACATGTCCCGTGAGTATTAAACAATCAGGGGAACACACTCTCCTCACTTATAATCTTCACCTGGTGACATGTCCTGTGTGTATTAAACCATCAGGGGAACACTCTCTCCTCACTTATACTGTTCACCTGGTAACATGTCCCGTGTATATTAAACCATCAGGGGAACACACTCTCCTCACTTAAACTGTTCACCTGGTAACATGTCCTGTGTGCATTAAAACATCAGGGGAACACACTCTCCTCACTTATACTGTTCATCTGGTAACATGTCCCGTCAGTATTAAACCATCAGGGGAACACACTCTCCTCACTTATACTGTTCAACTGGTAACATGTCCCGTGTATATTAAACCATAAGGGGAACACACTCTCCTCACTTATACTGTTCACCTGGTAACATGTCCTGTGTGCATTAAACCATCAGAGGAACACACTCTCCTCACTTATACTGTTCATCTGGTAACATGTCCCGTCAGTATTAAACCATCAGGAGAACACAGTCTTCTCACTTATACTGTTCACCTGGTGACATGTTCCGTCTGTATTAACCCATCAGGTGGACACACTCTCCTCACTTATACTGTTCATCTGGTAACATGTCCCGTGTATATTAAACCATCAGTGGAACACACTCTCCTCACTTATACTGTTCACCTGGTAACATTTCCTGTGTGCATTAAACCATCAGAGGAACACACTCTCCTCACTTATACTGTTCTTCTGGTAACATGTCCCGTCAGTATTAAACCATCAGGGGAACACACTCTCCTCACTTATACTGTTCACCTGGTGACATGACCCGTGCGTGTTAAACCATCAGGGGAACACACTCTCCTCACTTAGACTGTTCACCTGGTAATATGTCCAGTGTATATTAAACCATCAGGGGAACACATTCTCCTCACTTATACTGTTCACCTGGTAACATGTCCTGTTTGTATTAAACAATAAGGGGAACACACTCTCCTCACTTATACTGTTCACCTGGTAACATGTCCTGTGTGCATTAAATCATCAGGGGAACACACTCTCCTCACTTATACTGTTCATCTGGTAACATGTCCAGTGAATATTAAATCATCAGGGGAACACACTCTCCTCACTTATCCAGTTCACTTGGTGAAATTCCCGTACTTATTAAACCATCAGGGGAACACTCTCTCCTCACTTACACTGTTCAGCTGGTAACATATCCTGTGTGTATTAAACCATCAGGGGAACACACTCTCCTCACCGTATACTGTTCATCTGTTAACATGTCCCGTCAGTATTAAACCATCAGGGGAACACACTCTCCTCACTTACACTGTTCATCTGGTAACATGTCCCATCAGTATTAAACCATCAGGGGAACACACTCTCCTCACTTATACTGTTCACCTGGTAACATGTCCCGTGTATATTAAACCATCAGGGGAACACACTCTCCTCACTTATACTGTTCACCCGGAAACATGTCCCGTGAATATGAAACCATCAGGGGAAAGCACTCTCCTCACTTAGACTTTTCTCCTGGTAACATGTCCAGTGCATATTAAACCATCAGGGGAACACACTCTCCTCACTTATACTGTTCACCTGGTAACATGTCCTGTTTGCATTAAACCATCAGGGGAACACACTCTCCTCACTTATACTGTTCACTTGGTAACATGTCCCGTGCGTATTAAACCAACAGGTGAACACATTCTCCTCAGTTATACTGTTCACCTGGTAACATGTCCCGTGTGTATTAAACAATCAGGGGAACACATTCTCCTCACTTATACTGGTCACTTGGTACCATGTCCCGTGCGTATTAAACAAACAGGTGAACACATTCTCCTCAGTTATACTGTTCACCTGGTAACATGTCCCTTGTTTATTAAACAAACAGGGGAACACATTCTCCTCACTTATACTGTTCACTTGGTATCATGTCCTGTGTGTATTAAAACATCAGGGGAACACACTCTCCTCACTTATACTGTTCACCTGGTAACATGTCCCGTGTGCATTAAGCAATCAGGGGAACACACTCTCCTCACTTATACTGTTCATCTGGTAACATGTCCCGTGTATATTAAACCATCAGGGGAACACACTCTCCTCACTTATACTGTTCATCTGGTAACATGTCCCGTGTATATTAAACCACCAGGGGAAGACTCTCTCCTCACTTATACTGTTCACCTGGTAACATGTCCCGTGTATATTAAACCATCAGGGGAACACACTCTCCTCACTTATACTGTTCACCTGTTAACATTTCCCTCGTATATTAAACCATCAGGGGAACATGCTCGCCACACTTATACTGTTCACCTGGTAACATGTCCCGTGTGTATTAAACAATCAGGGGAACACACTCTCCTCACTTATACTGTTCACCTGGTAACATGTCCCGTGCGTGTTAAACCATCAGGGGAACACACTCTCCTCACTTATTCTGTTCACCTGGGAACATGTCCCGTGAGTATTAACCAATCAGGGGAACACACTCTCATCACCTACACTGTTCACCTGGTAACATGTCCCGTGTATATTAAACCATCAGGGGAAAACACTCTCCTCACTTATTCTGTTCACCTGATAACATGTCCCGTGAGTATTAAACAATCAGGGAAACACACTCTCCTCACTTATACCGTTCACCTGATAACATGTCCCGTGTGTATTAAACCATCAGGGGAACACACTCTCCTCACTTATACTGTTCACCTGGTAACATGTCCCGTGTATATTAAACCATCAGGGGAACACACACTCCTCACTTATACTGTTCACCTGGTAACATGTCCTGTGTATATTAAACCATCAGGGGAACACACTCTCCTCACTTATACTGTTCACCTGGTAACATGTCCCGTGTATATTAAACCATCAGGGGAACACACACTCCTCACTTATACTGTTCACCTGGTAACATGTCCTGTGTATATTAAACCATCAGGGGAACACACTCTCCTCACTTATACTGTTCACCTGGTAACATGTCCCGTGTGTATTGAACAATCAGGGGAACACAGTCTCCTCACTTATACTGTTCACCTGGTAACATGTCCCGTGTATATTAAACAATCAGGGGAACACACTCTCATCACTTACACTGTTCACCTGGTAACATGTCCCGAGTATATTAAACCATCAGGGGAAAACACTCTCCTCACTTATTCTGTTCACCTGGTAACATGTCCCGTGAGTATTAAACAATCAGGGGAACACACTCTCCTCATTTATACTGTTCACCTGGTAACATTTCCCTCGTATATTAAACAATCAGGGGAACACACTCTGCTCACTTATACTGTTCACCTGGTAACATGTCCCGTGTGTATTAAACAATCAGGGGAACACACTCTGCTCACTTATACTGTTCACCTGGTAACATGTCTCGTGTATATTAACCCATCAGGTGAACCCAGTCGCCTCACTTATACAGTTCACCTGGTAACATGTCCCGTGTATATTAAACCATCAGGGGAACACACTCTCCTCACTTATACTGTTCACCTGGTGACATGTCGATTGTGTATTAAACCATCAGGGGAACACACTCTCCTCACTTATTCTGTTCACCTGGGAACATGTCCCGTGAGTATTAAACAATCAGGGGAACACAATCTCATCACCTACACTGTTCACCTGGTAACATGTCCCGTGTATATTAAACCATCAGGGGAAAACACTCTCCTCACTTATTCTGTTCACCTGATAACATGTCCCGTGAGTATTAAACAATCAGGGGAACACACTCTCCTCACGTATACCGTTCACCTGATAACATGTCCCGTGTGTATTAAACCATCAGGGGAACACACTCTCCTCACTTATACTGTTCACCTGGTAACATGTCCCGTGTATATTAAACCATCAGGGAAACACACACTCCTCACTTATACTGTTCACCTGGTAACATGTCCTGTGTATATTAAACCATCAGGGGAACACACTCTCCTCACTTATACTGTTCACCTGGTAACATGTCCCGTGTATATTAAACCATCAGGGGAACACACACTCCTCACTTATACTGTTCACCTGGTAACATGTCCTGTGTGTATTAAACAATCAGGGGAACACACTCTGCTCACTTATACTGTTCACCTGGTAACATGTCCCGTGTATATTAAACCATCAGGGGAAAACACTCTCCTCACTTATTCTGTTCACCTGGTAACATGTCCCGTGAGTATTAAACAATCAGGGGAACACACTCTCCTCATTTATACTGTTCACCTGGTAACATTTCCCTCGTATATTAAACAATCAGGGGAACACACTCTGCTCACTTATACTGTTCACCTGGTAACATGTCCCGTGTGTATTAAACAATCAGGGGAACACACTCTGCTCACTTCTACTGTTCACCTGGTAGCATGTCTCGTGTATATTAACCCATCAGGTGAACCCACTCGCCTCACTTATACAGTTCACCTGGTAACATGTCCCGTGTATATTAAACCATCAGGGGAACACACTCTCCTCACTTATACTGTTCACCTGGTGACATGTCGATTGTGTATTAAACCATCAGGGGAACACACTCTCCTCACTTATACTGTTCATCTGGTAACATGTCCCGTGTATATTAAACCATCAGGGGAACACACTCTCCTCACTTATACTGTTCATCTGGTAACATGTCCCGTGTATATTAAACCACCAGGGGAAGACTCTCTCCTCACTTATACTGTTCACCTGGTAACATGTCCCGTGTATATTAAACCATCAGGGGAACACACTCTCCTCACTTATACTGTTCACCTGTTAACATTTCCCTCGTATATTAAACCATCAGGGGAACACGCTCGCCTCACTTATACTGTTCACCTGGTAACATGTCCCGTGTGTATTAAACAATCAGGGGAACACACTCTCCTCACTTATACTGTTCACCTGGTAACATGTCCCGTGCGTGTTAAACCATCAGGGGAACACACTCTCCTCACTTATTCTGTTCACCTGGGAACATGTCCCGTGAGTATTAAACAATCAGGGGAACACACTCTCATCACCTACACTGTTCACCTGGTAACATGTCCCGTGTATATTAAACCATCAGGGGAAAACACTCTCCTCACTTATTCTGTTCACCTGATAACATGTCCCGTGAGTATTAAACAATCAGGGGAACACACTCTCCTCACTTATACCGTTCACCTGATAACATGTCCCGTGTGTATTAAACCATCAGGGGAACACACTCTCCTCACTTATACTGTTCACCTGGTAACATGTCCCGTGTATATTAAACCATCAGGGGAACACACACTCCTCACTTATACTGTTCACCTGGTAACATGTCCTGTGTATATTAAACCATCAGGGGAACACACTCTCCTCACTTATACTGTTCACCTGGTAACATGTCCCGTGTATATTAAACCATCAGGGGAATACACACTCCTCACTTATACTGTTCACCTGGTAACATGTCCTGTGTATATTAAACCATCAGGGGAACACACTCTCCTCACTTATACTGTTCACCTGGTAACATGTCCCGTGTGTATTGAACAATCAGGGGAACACAGTCTCCTCACTTATACTGTTCACCTGGTAACATGTCCCGTGTATATTAAACAATCAGGGGAACACACTCTCATCACTTACACTGTTCACCTGGTAACATGTCCCGTGTATATTAAACCATCAGGGGAAAACACTCTCCTCACTTATTCTGTTCACCTGGTAACATGTCCCGTGAGTATTAAACAATCAGGGGAACACACTCTCCTCATTTATACTGTTCACCTGGTAACATTTCCCTCGTATATTAAGCAATCAGGGGAACACACTCTGCTCACTTATACTGTTCACCTGGTAACATGTCCCGTGTGCATTAAACAATCAGGGGAACACACTCTGCTCACTTATACTGTTCACCTGGTAACATGTCTCGTGTATATTAACCCATCAGGTGAACCCACTCGCCTCTCTTATACAGTTCACCTGGTAACATGTCCCGTGTATATTAAACCATCAGGGGAACACACTCTCCTCACTTATACTGTTCACCTGGTGACATGTCGATTGTGTATTAAACCATCAGGGGAACACACTCTCCTCACTTATACTGTTCATCTGGTAACATGTCCCGTGTATATTAAACCATCAGGGGAACACACTCTCCTCACTTATACTGTTCATCTGGTAACATGTCCCGTGAAGATTAAACCACCAGGGGAAGACTCTCTCCTCACTTATACTGTTCACCTGGTAACATGTCCTGTGTGCATTAAACCATCAGAGGAACACACTCTCCTCACGTATACTGTTCACCTGGTAACATGTCCCGTGTGTATTAAACAATCAGGGGAACACACTCTCCTCACTTATACTGTTCACCTGGTAACATGTCCTGTGTATATTAAACCATCAGGGGAAAGCACTCTCCTCACTTATACTGTTCACCTGGTAACATGTCCCGTGTGCATTAAACCATCAGTGAAACACTCTCTCCTCACTTATACTGTTCACCTGGTAGCATGTCCTGTGTGCCTTAAATCATCAGGGGAACTCACTCTCCTCACTTATGCTGTTCACCTCGTGACATGTCCCGTCAGTATTAAAGAATCAGGGGAACACACTCTCCTCACTTATACTGTTCACCTGGTAACATGTCCCGTGCGTGTTAAACCATCAGGGGAACACACTCTCCTCACATACTGTTCACCTGGTAACATGTCCCGTGAGTATTAAATAATCAGGGGAACACACTCTCCTCACTTATACTGTTCACCTGGTAATATGTCCCGTGTATATTAAACAATCAGGGGAACACACACTCCTCACATATACTGTTCACCTGGTAACATGTCCCGTGTATATTAAACCATCAGGGGAACACACTCGCCTCACTTATACTGTTCACCTGGTAACATGTCCCGTGTGTATTAAACAATCAGGGGAAAACAATCTGCTCACTTATACTGTTCACCTGGTAACATGTCCCGTGTATATTAAACCATCAGGGGAACACACACTCCTCATTTATACTGTTCACCTGGTAACATGTCCTGTGTATATTAAACCATCAGGGGAACACACTCTCCTCACTTATACTGTTCACCTGGTAACATGTCCCGTGTATATTAAACCATCAGGGGAACACACACTCCTCTCTTATACTGTTCACCTGGTAACATGTCCTGTGTATATTAAACCATCAGGGGAACACACTCTCCTCACTTATACTGTTCACCTGGTAACATGTCCCGTGTGTATTGAACAATCAGCGGAACACAGTCTCCTCACTTATACTCTTCACCTGGTAACATGTCCCGTGTATATTAAACAATCAGGGGAACACACTCTCATCACTTACACTGTTCACCTGGTAACATGTCCCGTGTATATTAAACCATCAGGGGAAAACACTCTCCTCACTTATTCTGTTCACCTGGTAACATGTCCCGTGAGTATTAAACAATCAGGGGAACACACTCTCCTCATTTATACTGTTCACCTGGTAACATTTCCCTCGTATATTAAACAATCAGGGGAACACACTCTGCTCACTTATACTGTTCACCTGGTAACATGTCCCGTGTGTATTAAACAATCAGGGGAACACACTCTGCTCACTTATACTGTTCACCTGGTAACATGTCTCGTGTATATTAACCCATCAGGTGAACCCACTCGCCTCACTTATACAGTTCACCTGGTAACATGTCCCGTGTATATTAAACCATCAGGGGAACACACTCTCCTCACTTATACTGTTCACCTGGTGACATGTCGATTGTGTATTAAACCATCAGGGGAACACACTCTCCTCACTTATACTGTTCATCTGGTAACATGTCCCGTGTATATTAAACCATCAGGGGAACTCACTCTCCTCACTTATACTGTTCACCTGGTGACATGTCGATTGTGCATTAAACCATCAGTGAAGCACTCTCTCCTCACTTATACTGTTCACCTGGTAGCATGTCCTGTGTGCCTTAAATCATCAGGGGAACTCACTCTCCTCACTTATGCTGTTCACCTCGTGACATGTCCCGTCAGTATTAAACAATCAGGGGAACACACTCTCCTCACTTATACTGTTCACCTGGTAACATGTCCCGTGCGTGTTAAACCATCAGGGGAACACACTCTCCTCACATACTGTTCACCTGGTAACATGTCCCGTGAGTATTAAATAATCAGGGGAACACACTCTCCTCACTTATACTGTTCACCTGGTAATATGTCCCGTGTATATTAAACAATCAGGGGAACACACACTCCTCACATATACTGTTCACCTGGTAACATGTCCCGTGTATATTAAACCATCAGGGGAACACACTCGCCTCACTTATACTGTTCACCTGGTAACATGTCCCGTGTGTATTAAACAATCAGGGGAAAACAATCTGCTCACTTATACTGTTCACCTGGTAACATGTCCCGTGCGTGTTAAACCATCAGGGGAACACACTCTCCTCACTTATTCTGTTCACCTGGTAACATGTCCCGTGATTCTTGAACAATCAGGGGAACACACACTCCTCACTTATACTGTTCACCTGGTAACATGTCCCGTGCGTGTTAAACCATCAGGGGAACACACTCTCCTCACTTATTCTGTTCACCTGGTAATATGTCCAGTGTATATTAAACCATCAGGGGAACACACTCTCCTCACTTATACTGTTCACCTGGTGACATGTCCCGTGTATATTAAACAATCAGGGGAACACACTCTCCTCACTTATCCTGTTCACCCGGTAATATGTCCAGTGTATATTAAACCATCAGGGGAACACACTCTCCTCACTTATACTGTTCACCTGGTAACATGTCCCGTGCGTGTTAAACCATCAGGGGAACACACTCTCCTCACTTATACTGTTCACCTGGGAACATCTTCCGTGAGTATTAAACAATCAGGGGAACTCACTCTCCTCACTTATACTGTTCACCTGGTAACATTTCCCTCGTATATTAAACCATCAGGGGAACACACTCTCCTCACTTATACTGTTCACCTGGTAACATTTGCCTCGTATATTAAACCATCAGGGGAACACACTCTCCTCACTTATACTGTTCACCTAGTAACATGTCCCGTGTGTATTAAACAATCAGGGGAACACACTCTCCTCACTTATACTGTTCACCTGGTAAAATGTCCCTTGTGTATTAAACAATCAGGGGATGACACTCTCCTCAATTATACTGTTCACCTGCTGACATGTTCCGGGTATATTAAAACATCAGGGGAACACACTCTCCTCACTTATACTGTTCACCTGGTAACATGTCGCGTGCGTGTAAAACCATCAGGGGAACACACTCTCCTCACTTATACTGTTCACCTGGTAACATGTCCCGTGAGTATAAAACAATCAGGGGAACACACTCTCCTCACTTATACTGTTCTCCTGGTGACATGTCCCGTCTGTATTAACCCATCAGGTGAACACACTCGCCTCACTTATACTGTTCACCTGGTAACATGTCCCGTGTATATTAAACCATCAGGGGAACACACTCTCCTCACTTATACTGTTCACCTGGTGACATGTCCCGTCTGTATTAACCCAACAGGTGAACACACTCTCCTCACTTATACTGTTCATCTGGTAACATGTCCCGTGTATATTAAACCATCAGGGGAACACACTCTCCTCACTTATACTGTTCACCTGGTAACATGTCCCGTGTATATTAAACCATCAGGGGAACACACTCTCCTCACTTATACTGTTCACCTGGTAACATGTCCTGTGTGCATTAAACCATCAGAGGAACACACTCTCCTCACTTATACTGTTCATCTGGTAACATGTCCCGTCAGTATTAAACCATCAGGAGAACACAGTCTTCTCACTTATACTGTTCACCTGGTGACATGTTCCGTCTGTATTAACCCATCAGGTGAACACACTCTCCTCACTTATACTGTTCATCTTGTAACATGTCCCGTGTATATTAAACCATCAGGGGAACACACTCTCCTCACTTATACTGTTCACCTGGTAACATGTCCTGTGTGCATTAAACCATCAGAGGAACACACTCTCCTCACTTATACTGTTCATCTGGTAACATGTCCCGTCAGTATTAAACCATCAGGGGAACACACTCTCCTCACTTATACTGTTCACCTGGTGACATGACCCGTGCGTGTTAAACCATCAGGGGAACACACTCTCCTCACTTAGACTGTTCACCTGGTAATATGTCCAGTGTATATTAAACCATCAGGGGAACACATTCTCCTCACTTATACTGTTCACCTGGTAACATGTCCTGTTTGTATTAAACAATAAGGGGAACACACTCTCCTCACTTATACTGTTCACCTGGTAACATGTCCTGTGTGCATTAAATCATCAGGGGAACACAATCTCCTCACTTATACTGTTCATCTGGTAACATGTCCAGTGAATATTAAATCATCAGGGGAACACACTCTCCTCACTTATCCAGTTCACTTGGTGAAATTCCCGTACTTATTAAACCATCAGGGGAACACTCTCTCCTCACTTACACTGTTCAGCTGGTAACATATCCTGTGTGTATTAAACCATCAGGGGAACACTCTCTCCTCACTTGTACTGTTCACCTGGTAACATGCCCTGTGTATATTAAACCATCAGGGGAACACACTCTCCTCACTTATACTGTTCACTTGGTAACATGTCCCTTGCGTATTAAACAAACAGGGGAATACATTCTCCTCACTTCTACCCTTCACCTGGTAACATGTCCCGTGCGTATTAAACAATCAGGGGAACACACTCTCCTCACTTATACTGTTCACCTGGTAACATGTCCTGTGTATATTAAACCATCAATGGAACACAATCTCCTCACTTATACTGTTCACCTGGTAACATGTCCTGCGTATATTAAACCATCAGGGGAACACACTCTCCTCACTTATACTGTTCACCTGGTAACATGTCCCGTGCGCATTAAACAATCAGGGGAACACACTCTCCTCACTTATCCTGTTCACCTGGTAACATGTCTTGCGTATATTAAACCATCAGGGGAACACACTCTCCTCAATTATACCGTTCACCTGATAACATGTCCCGTGTGTATTAAACCATCAGGGGAACAAAATCTCCTCACTTGTACTGTTCACCTGGTAGCATGCCCTGTGTATATTAAACCATCAGGGGAACACACTCTCCTCACTTATACTGTTCATCTGGTAACATGTCCCGTCAGTACTAAACCATCAGGGGAACACACTCTCCTCACTTATACTGTTCATCTGGCAACATGTCCCGTGAGTATTAAACAATCAGGGGAACACACTCTCCTCACTTATAATGTTCACCTGGTGACATGTCCTGTGTGTATTAAACCATCAGGGGAACACTCTCTCCTCACTTATACTGTTCACCTGGTAACATGTCCCGTGTATATTAAACCATCAGGGGAACACACTCTCCTCACTTAAACTGTTCACCTGGTAACATGTCCTGTGTGCATTAAAACATCAGGGGAACACACTCTCCTCACTTATACTGTTCATCTGGTAACATGTCCCGTCAGTATTAAACCATCAGGGGAACACACTCTCCTCACTTATACTGTTCAACTGGTAACATGTCCCGTGTATATTAAACCATAAGGGGAACACACTCTCCTCACTTATACTGTTCATCTGGTAACATGTCCCGTCAGTATTAAACCATCAGGAGAACACAGTCTTCTCACTTATACTGTTCACCTGGTGACATGTTCCGTCTGTATTAACCCATCAGGTGGACACACTCTCCTCACTTATACTGTTCACCTGGTAGCATGTCCTGTGTGCCTTAAATCATCAGGGGAACTCACTCTCCTCACTTATGCTGTTCACCTCGTGACATGTCCCGTCAGTATTAAACAATCAGGGGAACACACTCTCCTCACTTATACTGTTCACCTGGTAACATGTCCCGTGCGTGTTAAACCATCAGGGGAACACACTCTCCTCACATACTGTTCACCTGGTAACATGTCCCGTGAGTATTAAATAATCAGGGGAACACACTCTCCTCACTTATACTGTTCACCTGGTAATATGTCCCGTGTATATTAAACAATCAGGGGAACACACACTCCTCACATATACTGTTCACCTGGTAACATGTCCCGTGTATATTAAACCATCAGGGGAACACACTCGCCTCACTTATACTGTTCACCTGGTAACATGTCCCGTGTGTATTAAACAATCAGGGGAAAACAATCTGCTCACTTATACTGTTCACCTGGTAACATGTCCCGTGCGTGTTAAACCATCAGGGGAACACACTCTCCTCACTTATTCTGTTCACCTGGTAACTTGTCCCGTGATTCTTGAACAATCAGGGGAACACACACTCCTCACTTATACTGTTCACCTGGTAACATGTCCCGTGCGTGTTAAACCATCAGGGGAACACACTCTCCTCACTTATTCTGTTCACCTGGTAATATGTCCAGTGTATATTAAACCATCAGGGGAACACACTCTCCTCACTTATACTGTTCACCTGGTGACATGTCCCGTGTATATTAAACAATCAGGGGAACACACTCTCCTCACGTATCCTGTTCACCCGGTAATATGTCCAGTGTATATTAAACCATCAGGGGAACACACTCTCCTCACTTATACTGTTCACCTGGTAACATGTCCCGTGCGTGTTAAACCATCAGGGGAACACACTCTCCTCACTTATACTGTTCACCTGGGAACATCTTCCGTGAGTATTAAACAATCAGGGGAACTCACTCTCCTCACTTATACTGTTCACCTGGTAACATTTCCCTCGTATATTAAACCATCAGGGGAACACACTCTCCTCACTTATACTGTTCACCTGGTAACATTTGCCTCGTATATTAAACCATCAGGGGAACACACTCTCCTCACTTATACTGTTCACCTGGTAACATGTCCCGTGTGTATTAAACAATCAGGGGAACACACTCTCCTCACTTATACTGTTCACCTGGTAAAATGTCCCGTGTGTATTAAACAATCAGGGGATGACACTCTCCTCAATTATGCTGTTCACCTGCTGACATGTTCCGGGTATATTGAAACATCAGGGGAACACACTCTCCTCACTTATACTGTTCACCTGGTAACATGTCCCGTGAGTATAAAACAATCAGGGGAACACACTCTCCTCACTTATACTGTTCTCCTGGTGACATGTCCCGTCTGTATTAACCCATCAGGTGAACACACACGCCTCACTTATACTGTTCACCTGGTAACATGTCCCGTGTATATTAAACCATCAGGGGAACACACTCTCCTCACTTATACTGTTCACCTGGTGACATGTTCCGTCTGTATTAACCCATCAGGTGAACACACTCTCCTCACTTATACTGTTCATCTTGTAACATGTCCCGTGTATATTAAACCATCAGGGGAACACACTCTCCTCACTTATACTGTTCACCTGGTAACATGTCCTGTGTGCATTAAACCATCAGAGGAACACACTCTCCTCACTTATACTGTTCATCTGGTAACATGTCCCGTCAGTATTAAACCATCAGGGGAACACACTCTCCTCACTTATACTGTTCACCTGGTGACATGACCCGTGCGTGTTAAACCATCAGGGGAACACACTCTCCTCACTTAGACTGTTCACCTGGTAATATGTCCAGTGTATATTAAACCATCAGGGGAACACATTCTCCTCACTTATACTGTTCACCTGGTAACATGTCCTGTTTGTATTAAACAATAAGGGGAACACACTCTCCTCACTTATACTGTTCACCTGGTAACATGTCCTGTGTGCATTAAATCATCAGGGGAACACACTCTCCTCACTTATACTGTTCATCTGGTAACATGTCCAGTGAATATTAAATCATCAGGGGAACACACTCTCCTCACTTATCCAGTTCACTTGGTGAAATTCCCGTACTTATTAAACCATCAGGGGAACACTCTCTCCTCACTTACACTGTTCAGCTGGTAACATATCCTGTGTGTATTAAACCATCAGGGGAACACTCTCTCCTCACTTGTACTGTTCACCTGGTAACATGCCCTGTGTATATTAAACCATCAGGGGAACACACTCTCCTCACTTATACTGTTCACTTGGTAACATGTCCCTTGCGTATTAAACAAACAGGGGAATACATTCTCCTCACTTCTACCGTTCACCTGGTAACATGTCCCGTGCGTATTAAACAATCAGGGGAACACACTCTCCTCACTTATACTGTTCACCTGGTAACATGTCCTGTGTATATTAAACCATCAATGGAACACAATCTCCTCACTTATACTGTTCACCTGGTAACATGTCCTGCGTATATTAAACCATCAGGGGAACACACTCTCCTCACTTATACTGTTCACCTGGTAACATGTCCCGTGCGCATTAAACAATCAGGGGAACACACTCTCCTCACTTATCCTGTTCACCTGGTAACATGTCTTGCGTATATTAAACCATCAGGGGAACACACTCTCCTCAATTATACCGTTCACCTGATAACATGTCCCGTGTGTATTAAACCATCAGGGGAACAAAATCTCCTCACTTGTACTGTTCACCTGGTAACATGCCCTGTGTATATTAAACCATCAGGGGAACACACTCTCCTCACTTATACTGTTCATCTGGTAACATGTCCCGTCAGTACTAAACCATCAGGGGAACACACTCTCCTCACTTATACTGTTCATCTGGCAACATGTCCCGTGAGTATTAAACAATCAGGGGAACACACTCTCCTCACTTATAATGTTCACCTGGTGACATGTCCTGTGTGTATTAAACCATCAGGGGAACACTCTCTCCTCACTTATACTGTTCACCTGGTAACATGTCCCGTGTATATTAAACCATCAGGGGAACACACTCTCCTCACTTAAACTGTTCACCTGGTAACATGTCCTGTGTGCATTAAAACATCAGGGGAACACACTCTCCTCACTTATACTGTTCATCTGGTAACATGTCCCGTCAGTATTAAACCATCAGGGGAACACACTCTCCTCACTTATACTGTTCAACTGATAACATGTCCCGTGTATATTAAACCATAAGGGGAACACACTCTCCTCACTTATACTGTTCATCTGGTAACATGTCCCGTCAGTATTAAACCATCAGGAGAACACAGTCTTCTCACTTATACTGTTCACCTGGTGACATGTTCCGTCTGTATTAACCCATCAGGTGGACACACTCTCCTCACTTATACTGTTCACCTGGTAGCATGTCCTGTGTGCCTTAAATCATCAGGGGAACTCACTCTCCTCACTTATGCTGTTCACCTCGTGACATGTCCCGTCAGTATTAAACAATCAGGGGAACACACTCTCCTCACTTATACTGTTCACCTGGTAACATGTCCCGTGCGTGTTAAACCATCAGGGGAACACACTCTCCTCACATACTGTTCACCTGGTAACATGTCCCGTGAGTATTAAATAATCAGGGGAACACACTCTCCTCACTTATACTGTTCACCTGGTAATATGTCCCGTGTATATTAAACAATCAGGGGAACACACACTCCTCACATATACTGTTCACCTGGTAACATGTCCCGTGTATATTAAACCATCAGGGGAACACACTCGCCTCACTTATACTGTTCACCTGGTAACATGTCCCGTGTGTATTAAACAATCAGGGGAAAACAATCTGCTCACTTATACTGTTCACCTGGTAACATGTCCCGTGCGTGTTAAACCATCAGGGGAACACACTCTCCTCACTTATTCTGTTCACCTGGTAACATGTCCCGTGATTCTTGAACAATCAGGGGAACACACACTCCTCACTTATACTGTTCACCTGGTAACATGTCCCGTGCGTGTTAAACCATCAGGGGAACACACTCTCCTCACTTATTCTGTTCACCTGGTAATATGTCCAGTGTATATTAAACCATCAGGGGAACACACTCTCCTCACTTATACTGTTCACCTGGTGACATGTCCCGTGTATATTAAACAATCAGGGGAACACACTCTCCTCACTTATCCTGTTCACCCGGTAATATGTCCAGTGTATATTAAACCATCAGGGGAACACACTCTCCTCACTTATACTGTTCACCTGGTAACATGTCCCGTGCGTGTTAAACCATCAGGGGAACACACTCTCCTCACTTATACTGTTCACCTGGGAACATCTTCCGTGAGTATTAAACAATCAGGGGAACTCACTCTCCTCACTTATACTGTTCACCTGGTAACATTTCCCTCGTATATTAAACCATCAGGGGAACACACTCTCCTCACTTATACTGTTCACCTGGTAACATTTGCCTCGTATATTAAACCATCAGGGGAACACACTCTCCTCACTTATACTGTTCACCTGGTAACATGTCCCGTGTGTATTAAACAATCAGGGGAACACACTCTCCTCACTTATACTGTTCACCTGGTAAAATGTCCCGTGTGTATTAAACAATCAGGGGATGACACTCTCCTCAATTATGCTGTTCACCTGCTGACATGTTCCGGGTATATTGAAACATCAGGGGAACACACTCTCCTCACTTATACTGTTCACCTGGTAACATGTCGCGTGCGTGTAAAACCATCAGGGGAACACACTCTCCTCACTTATACTGTTCACCTGGTAACATGTCCCGTGAGTATAAAACAATCAGGGGAACACACTCTCCTCACTTATACTGTTCTCCTGGTGACATGTCCCGTCTGTATTAACCCATCAGGTGAACACACACGCCTCACTTATACTGTTCACCTGGTAACATGTCCCGTGTATATTAAACCATCAGGGGAACACACTCTCCTCACTTATACTGTTCACCTGGTGACATGTCCCGTCTGTATTAACCCAACAGGTGAACACACTCTCCTCACTTATACTGTTCATCTGGTAACATGTCCCGTGTATATTAAACCATCAGGGGAACACACTCTCCTCACTTATACTGTTCACCTGGTAACATGTCCCGTGTATATTAAACCATCAGGGGAACACACTCTCCTCACTTATACTGTTCACCTGGTAACATGTCCTGTGTGCATTAAACCATCAGAGGAACACACTCTCCTCACTTATACTGTTCATCTGGTAACATGTCCCGTCAGTATTAAACCATCAGGAGAACACAGTCTTCTCACTTATACTGTTCACCTGGTGACATGTTCCGTCTGTATTAACCCATCAGGTGAACACACTCTCCTCACTTATACTGTTCATCTGGTAACATGTCCCGTGTATATTAAACCATCAGGGGAACACACTCTCCTCACTTATACTGTTCACCTGGTAACATGTCCTGTGTGCATTAAACCATCAGAGGAACACACTCTCCTCACTTATACTGTTCATCTGGTAACATGTCCCGTCAGTATTAAACCATCAAGGGAACACACTCTCCTCACTTATACTGTTCACCTGGTGACATGACCCGTGCGTGTTAAACCATCAGGGGAACACACTCTCCTCACTTAGACTGTTCACCTGGTAATATGTCCAGTGTATATTAAACCATCAGGGGAACACATTCTCCTCACTTATACTGTTCACCTGGTAACATGACCTGTTTGTATTAAACAATAAGGGGAACACACTCTCCTCACTTATACTGTTCACCTGGTAACATGTCCTGTGTGCATTAAATCATCAGGGGAACACACTCTCCTCACTTATACTGTTCATCTGGTAACATGTCCAGTGAATATTAAATCATCAGGGGAACACACTCTCCTCACTTATCCAGTTCACTTGGTGAAATTCCCGTACTTATTAAACCATCAGGGGAACACTCTCTCCTCACTTACACTGTTCAGCTGGTAACATATCCTGTGTGTATTAAACCATCAGGGGAACACTCTCTCCTCACTTGTACTGTTCACCTGGTAACATGCCCTGTGTATATTAAACCATCAGGGGAACACACTCTCCTCACTTATACTGTTCACTTGGTAACATGTCCCTTGCGTATTAAACAAACAGGGGAATACATTCTCCTCACTTCTACCGTTCACCTGGTAACATGTCCCGTGCGTATTAAACAATCAGGGGAACACACTCTCCTCACTTATACTGTTCACCTGGTAACATGTCCTGTGTATATTAAACCATCAATGGAACACAATCTCCTCACTTATACTGTTCACCTGGTAACATGTCCTGCGTATATTAAACCATCAGGGGAACACACTCTCCTCACTTATACTGTTCACCTGGTAACATGTCCCGTGCGCATTAAACAATCAGGGGAACACACTCTCCTCACTTATCCTGTTCACCTGGTAACATGTCTTGCGTATATTAAACCATCAGGGGAACACACTCTCCTCAATTATACCGTTCACCTGATAACATGTCCCGTGTGTATTAAACCATCAGGGGAACAAAATCTCCTCACTTGTACTGTTCACCTGGTAACATGCCCTGTGTATATTAAACCATCAGGGGAACACACTCTCCTCACTTATACTGTTCATCTGGTAACATGTCCCGTCAGTACTAAACCATCAGGGGAACACACTCTCCTCACTTATACTGTTCATCTGGCAACATGTCCCGTGAGTATTAAACAATCAGGGGAACACACTCTCCTCACTTATAATGTTCACCTGGTGACATGTCCTGTGTGTATTAAACCATCAGGGGAACACTCTCTCCTCACTTATACTGTTCACCTGGTAACATGTCCCGTGTATATTAAACCATCAGGGGAACACACTCTCCTCACTTAAACTGTTCACCTGGTAACATGTCCTGTGTGCATTAAAACATCAGGGGAACACACTCTCCTCACTTATACTGTTCATCTGGTAACATGTCCCGTCAGTATTAAACCATCAGGGGAACACACTCTCCTCACTTATACTGTTCAACTGGTAACATGTCCCGTGTATATTAAACCATAAGGGGAACACACTCTCCTCACTTATACTGTTCATCTGGTAACATGTCCCGTCAGTATTAAACCATCAGGAGAACACAGTCTTCTCACTTATACTGTTCACCTGGTGACATGTTCCGTCTGTATTAACCCATCAGGTGGACACACTCTCCTCACTTATACTGTTCATCTGGTAACATGTCCCGTGTATATTAAACCATCAGGGGAACACACTCTCCTCACTTATACTGTTCACCTGGTAACATGTCCTGTGTGCATTAAACCATCAGAGGAACACACTCTCCTCACTTATACTGTTCATCTGGTAACATGTCCCGTCAGTATTAAACCATCAGGGGAACACACTCTCCTCACTTATACTGTTCACCTGGTGACATGACACGTGCGTGTTAAACCATCAGGGGAACACACTCTCCTCACTTAGACTGTTCACCTGGTAATATGTCCAGTGTATATTAAACCATCAGGGGAACACATTCTCCTCACTTATACTGTTCACCTGGTAACATGTCCTGTTTGTATTAAACAATAAGGGGAACACACTCTCCTCACTTATACTGTTCACCTGGTAACATGTCCTGTGTGCATTAAATCATCAGGGGAACACACTCTCCTCACTTATACTGTTCACCTGGTAACATGTCCTGTGTGCATTAAATCATCAGGGGAACACTCTCTCCTCACTTACACTGTTCAGCTGGTAACATATCCTGTGTGTATTAAACCATCAGGGGAACACACTCTCCTCACGTATACTGTTCATCTGTTAACATGTCCCGTCAGTATTAAACCATCAGGGGAACACACTCTCCTCACTTACACTGTTCATCTGGTAACATGTCCCATCAGTATTAAACCATCAGGGGAACACACTCTCCTCACTTATACTGTTCACCTGGTAACATGTCCCGTGTATATTAAACCATCAGGGGAACACACTCTCCTCACTTATACTGTTCACCCGGAAACATGTCCCGTGAATATGAAACCATCAGGGGAAAGCACTCTCCTCACTTAGACTTTTCTCCTGGTAACATGTCCAGTGCATATTAAACCATCAGGGGAACACACTCTCCTCACTTATACTGTTCACCTGGTAACATGTCCTGTTTGCATTAAACCATCAGGGGAACACACTCTCCTCACTTATACTGTTCACTTGGTAATATGTCCCGTGCGTATTAAACCAACAGGTGAACACATTCTCCTCAGTTATACTGTTCACCTGGTAACATGTCCCGTGTGTATTAAACAATCAGGGGAACACATTCTCCTCACTTATACTGTTCACTTGGTAACATGTCCCGTGTGTATTAAACAAACAGGTGAACACATTCTCCTCAGTTATACTGTTCACCTGGTAACATGTCCCTTGTTTATTAAACAAACAGGGGAACACATTCTCCTCACTTATACTGTTCACTTGGTATCATGTCCTGTGTGTATTAAAACATCAGGGGAACACACTCTCCTCACTTATACTGTTCACCTGGTAACATGTCCCGTGTGCATTAAGCAATCAGGGGAACACACTCTCCTCACTTATACCGTTCACCTGATAACATGCCCTGTGTATAATAAACCATCAGGGGAACACACTCTCCTCACTTATTCTGTTCACCTGGCAACATGCCCTGTGTATATCAAACCATCAGGGGAACACACTCTCCTCACTTATACTGTTCACCTAGTCACCTGTCCCGTGGATATTAAACCATTAGGGGAAAACACTCTCCTCACTTATACTGTTCACCTGGTAACATGTCCTGTGTGCATTAAACCATCAGGGGAACACACTCTCCTCACTTATACAGTTCATCTGGTAACATGTCCCGTGCATATTAAACCATCAGGGGAACACACTCTCCTCACTTATACTGTTCACCTGGTAACATGTCCCGTGTGTATTAAACAATCAGGGGAACACACTCTCCTCACTAATACTGTTCACCTGGTAACATGTCCTGTGTATATTAAACCATCAATGGAACACACTCTCCTCACTTATAATGTTCACCTGGTAACATGTCCCGTGTGTATTAAACAAACAGGGGAAAACATTCTCCTCACTTATACTGTTCACCTGGAAACATGTCCCGTGCGTATTAAACAATCAGGGGAACACATTCTCCTCACTTATACTGTTCACTTGGTAACATGTCCCGTGCGTATTAAACCAACAGGGGAACACATTCTCCTCACTTATACTGTTCACCTGGTAACATGTCCCGTGTATATTAAACAATCAGGGAAACACATTCTCCTCACTTATACTGTTCACTTGTTAACATGTCCCGTGCGTATTAAACAAACAGGGGAATACACTCTCCTCACTTCTACCATTCACCTGGTAACATGTCCTGTGTGTATTAAACCATCAGGGGAACACAATCTCCTCACTTGTACTGTTCACCTGGTAACATGCCCTGTGTATATTAAACCATCAGGGGAACACACTCTCCTCACTTATACTGTTCACTTGGTAACATGTCCCGTGCGTATTAAACAAACAGGGGAATACATTCTCCTCACTTCTACCGTTCACCTGGTAACATGTCCCGTGCGTATTAAACAATCAGGGGAACACACTCTCCTCACTAATACTGTTCACCTGGTAACATGTCCTGTGTATATTAAACCATCAGGGGAACACACTCTCCTCACTTATACTGTTCACCTGGTAACATGTCCCGTGTGCATTAAACAATCAGGGGAACACACTCTCCTCACTTATCCTGTTCACCTGGTAACATGTCCTGCGTATATTAAACCATCAGGGGAACACACTCTCCTCAATTATACCGTTCACCTGATAACATGTCCCGTGTGTATTAAACCATCAGGGGAACACAATCTCCTCACTTGTACTGTTCACCTGGTAACATGCCCTATGTGTATTAAACCATCAGGGGAACACACTCTCCTCACTTATACTGTTCATCTGGTAACATGTCCCGTCAGTATTAAACCATCAGGGGAACACACTCTCCTCACTTATACTATAATAAAAGCAAAATACTGCGGATGCTGGAAATCTGAAACAAAAACAAGAAATGCTGGATTCACTCAGCAGGTCTGGCAGCATCTGTGGAAAGAGAAGCAGAGTTAACGTTTCGGGTCAGTGACCCTTCTTCGGAACTGACAAATATTAGAAAAGTCACAGATTATAAACAAGTGAGGTGGGGGTTGGGCAAGAGATAACAAAGGAGAAGGTGCAGATTGGACCAGGCCACATAGCTGACCAAAAGGTCATGGAGCAAAGGCAAACAATATGTTAATGGTGTGTTGAAAGACAAAGCATTAGTACAGATTAGGTGTGAATATACTGAATATTGAACATCAGCAAGTGCAAACCTGAAGAAAAACAACCTGAAAAAAACAGTGGGTGAGCAAACTGAACAAACTAAGATGAACTGAAATAAATACAAAAAAAGATTGTAAAAAATGTAAAAAGGAATGCCAAAAAAAAGGGAAGAAAAAATAACTAAAAATGAAAGTAAAGTGGGGGGCTGTCATGCTCTGAAATTATTGAACTCAATGTTCAGACCGGCAGGCTGTAGTGTGCCTAATCGGTAGATGAGATGCTGTTCCTCGAGCTTGCGTTGATGTTCACTGGAACACTGCAGCAATCCCAGGACAGAGATGTGAGCATGAGAGCAGGGGGGAGTGTTGAAATGGCAAGCAACCGGAAGCTCAGGGTCCTGCTTGCGGACTGAGCGGAGATGTTCCGCAAAGCGGTCACCCAGTCTGCGCTTGGTCTCCCCAATGTAGAGGAGACCACACTGTGAGCAGCGAATACAGTATACTACATTGAAAGAAGTACAAGTAAATCGCTGCTTCACCTGAAAGGAGTGTTTGGGGCCTGGGATAGTGAGGAGAGAGGAGGTAAAGGGGCAGGTATTACACCTCCTGCGATTGCAAGGGAAGGTGCCCTGGGACGGGGACGAGGCAGTGGGGGTAATGGAGGAGTGGACCAGGGTGTCGCGGAGGGAACGATCCCTTCGGAATGCTGACAGGGGAAGGGAGGGGAAGATGCGACTGGTAGTGGCATCACGCTGGAGGTGGCGAAAATGGCGGAGGATGATCCTTTGGATATGGAGGCTGGTGGGATGAAAAGTGAGGACAAGGGGAACCCTGTCACGGTTCTGGGAGGGAGGGGAAGGGGTGAGGGTAGAGGTGCGGGGAATGGGTCGGACACGGTTGAGGGCCCTGTCAACCACAGTGGGGGGAAATCCTCGGTTGAGGAAAAAGGAGGTCATATCAGAAGCACCGTCATGGAAGGTAGCATCATCAGAGCAGATGCGTCGGAGACGGAGAAACTGGGAGAATGGAATGGAGTCCTTACAGGAGGTAGGGTGTGAAGAAGTGTAGTCGAGGTAGCTGTGGGAGTCAGTGGGCTTATAATGGATATTGGTAGACAACCTATCCCCAGAGATGAAGACAGAGAAGTCGAGGAAGGGAAGGGAAGTGTCAGAGATGGACCATGTAAAGGTGAGAGAAGGGTGGAAATTGGAAGCAAAGTTGATAAAGTTTTCTAGTTCGGGGCGGGAGCAGGAAACGGCACCGATACAGTCATCAATGTACCGGAAAAAGAGTTGGGGGAGGGGGCCTGAGTAGGACTGGAACAAAGAATGCTCGACATATCCCACAAAAAGACAGGCATAACTAGGACCCATGCCTCACTTATACTGTTCATCTGGCAACATGTCCCGTGAGTATTAAACAATCAGGGGAACAAACTCTCCTCACTTATAATGTTCACCTGGTGACATGTCCTGTGTGTATTAAACCATCAGGGGAACACTCTCTCCTCACTTATACTGTTCACCTGGTAACATGTCCCGTGTATATTAAACCATCAGGGGAACACACTCTCCTCACTTATACTGTTCACCTGGTAACATGTCCTGTGTGCATTAAAACATCAGGGGAACACACTCTCCTCACTTATACTGTTCATCTGGTAACATGTCCCGTCAGTATTAAACCATCAGGGGAAAACACTCTCCTCACTTATACTGTTCACCTGGAAACATGTCCCGTGTATATTAAACCATCAGGGGAACACACTCTCCTCACTTATACTGTTCACCTGGTGACATGTCCCGTGTGTATTATACAATCAGGGGATCACACTCTCCTCAATTACACTGTTCACCTGGTAACATGTCCCGTGTATATTAAACCATCACGGGAACACAGTCTCCTCACTTATACTGTTCACCTGGAAACATGTCCCGTGCATATTAAACCATCAGTGGAACACACTCTCCTCACTTATACTGTTCATCTGGTAACATGTCCAGTGAATATTAAACCATCAGGGGAACACACTCTCCTCACTTATACTGTTCATCTGGTAACATGTCCCGTGTGTATTAAACCATCAGGGGAACACACTCTCCTCACTTATACTGTTCACCTGGTAACATGTCCTATTTGCATTAAACCATCAGGGGAACACACTCTCCTCACTTATGCTGTTCACCTGGAAACATGTCCCGTGCATATTAAACCATCAGGGGAACACACTCTCCTCACTTATACTGTTCATCTGGTAACATGTCCAGTGAATATTAAACCATCAGGGGAACACACTCTCCTCACTTATATTGTTCACCTGGCAACATGTCCTGTTTGCATTAAACCATCAGGGGAACACACTCTCCTCACTTATACTGTTCAGCTGGTAACATATCCTGTGTGTATTAAACCATCAGGGGAACACACTCTCCTCAATTATCCAGTTTACTTGGTGAAATGCCCGTGCTTATTAAACCATCAGGGGAACACACTCTCCTCACCTATACTGTTCAACTGGTAACATGTACCGTCAGTATTAAACCATCAGGGGAACAAACTCTCCTCACTTATACTTTTCACCTGGTAACATGTCCCGTGAATATTAAACCATCAGGGGAAAGCACTCTCCTCACTTATACTGTTCATCTGGTAACATGTCCAGTGAATATTAAACCATCAGGGGAACACACTCTCCTCACTTATATTGTTCACCTGGCAACATGTCCTGTTTGCATTAAACCATCAGGGGAACACACTCTCCTCACTTATACTGTTCAGCTGGTAACATATCCTGTGTGTATTAAACCATCAGGGGAACACACTCTCCTCAATTATCCAGTTCACTTGGTGAAATGCCCGTGCTTATTAAACCATCAGGGGAACACACTCTCCTCACCTATACTGTTCAACTGGTAACATGTACCGTCAGTATTAAACCATCAGGGGAACAAACTCTCCTCACTTATACTTTTCACCTGGTAACATGTCCCGTGAATATTAAACCATCAGGGGAAAGCACTCCCCTCACTTATACTGTTCAGCTGGTAACATGTCCCGTGTGCATTAAACCATCAGTGGAACACACTCTCCTCACTTATACTGTTCACCTGGTAACATGTCCCGTCAGTATTAAACCATCAGGGGAACACACTCTCATCACTTATACAGTTCACTTGGTGAAATGTCCCGTGCATATTAAACCATCAGGGGAACACACTCTCCTCACTTATACTGTTCACCTGGAAACATGTCCCGTGAATATTAAACCATCAGGGGAAAGCACTCTCCTCACTTAGACTTTTCACTTGGTAACATATCCCGTGTATATTAAACCATCAGGAGAACACACTCTCCTCACTTAGACTTTTCTCCTGGTATCATGTCCCGTGCGTATTAAGCAAACAGGGGAACACATTCTCCTCACTTATAATGTTCACCTGGTAACATGTCCCGTGTGTATGAAACAATCAGGGGAACACATTCTCCTCACTTATACTGTTCACTTGGTAACATGTCCCGTGCGTATTAAACAAACAGGGGAACACATTCTCCTCACTTATACTGTTCACTTGGTAACATGTCCCGTGCGTATTAAACAAACAGGGGAACACATTCTCCTCACTTATAATGTTCACCTGGTAACATGTCCCGTGTGTATGAAACAATCAGGGCAACACATTCTCCTCACTTATACTGTTCATCTTGTAACATGTCCTGTGTGCATTAAATCATCAGGGGAACACACTCTCCTCACTTATACTGTTCACCTGGTAACATGTCCTGTGTGCATTAAATCATCAGGGGAACACACTCTCCTCACTTATACTGTTCATCTGGTAACATGTCCAGTGAATATTAAACCATCAGGGGAACACACTCTCCTCACTTCTACTGTTCACCTGGTAACATGTCCTGTGTGCATTAAATCATCAGGGGAACACACTCTCCTCACTTATACTGTTCACCTGGTAACATGTCCTATGTGCATTAAATCATCAGGGGAACACACTCTCCTCACTTATACTGTTCACCTGGTAACATGTCCCGTGAGTATTAAATCATCAGGGGAACACACTCTCCTCACTTCTACTGTTCACCTGGTAACATGTCCTGTGTGCATTAAATCATCAGGGGAACACACTCTCCTCACTTATACTGTTCACCTGGTAACATGTCCTGTGTGCATTAAATCATCAGGGGAACACACTCTCCTCACTTATACTGTTCATCTGGTAACATGTCCCGTGAGTATTAAATCATCAGGGGAACACACTCTCCTCACTTATACTGTTCATCTGGTAACATGTCCAGTAAATATTAAACCATCAGGGGAACACACTCTCCTCACTTATACTGTTCACCTGGTAACATGTCCCGTGTATATTAAACCATCAGGGGAACACACTCTCCTCACTTATACTGTTCACCTGGAAACATGTCCCGTGTATATTAAACCATCAGGGGAACACACTCTCCTCACTTATACTGTTCAGCTGGTAACATGTCCCGTGAGTATTAAACAATCAGGGGAAGACACTCTCCTCACTTATACTGTTCACCTGGTAACATGTCCCGTGAATATTAAACCATCAGGGGAAAGCACTCTCCTCACTTATACTGTTCAGCTGGTAACATGTCCCGTGAGTATTAAACAATCAGGGGAAGACACTCTCCTCACTTATACTGTTCACCTGGTAACATGTCCCGTGAATATTAAACCATCAGGGGAACACACTCTCCTCAATTTATACTGTTCACCTGGTAACATGTCCCGTGTATATTAAACCATCAGGGGAACACACTCTGTTCACATATACTGTTCACCTGGTAACATGTCCCGTGAATATTAAACCATCAGGGGAAAGCACTCTCCTCACTTATACTGTTCAGCTGGTAACATGTCCCGTGAGTATTAAACAATCAGGGGAACACACTCTCCTCACTTATACTGTTCACCTGGTAACATGTCCCGTGAATATTAAACCATCAGGGGAACACACTCTCCTCACTTATACTGTTCACCTGGTAACATGTCCCGTGAATATTAAACCATCAGGGGAAAGCACTCTCCTCACTTATACTGTTCAGCTGGTAACATGTCCCGTGTGTATTAAACAATCAGGGGATCACACTCTACTCACTTATACTGTTCACCTGGTAACATGTCCCGTGCGTGTTAAACCATCAGGGCAACACACTCTCCTCACATATACTGTTCACCTGGTAACATGTCCCGTGCGTGTTAAACCATCAGCGGAACATACTCTACTCACTTATACTGTTCACCTGGTGACATGTCCCGCGTGTATTAAACAATCAGGGGATCACACTCTCCTCAATTACACTGTTCACCTGGTAACATGTCCCGTGTATATTAAACCATCAGGGGAACACACTCTCCTCACTTATACTGTTCACCTGGTAACATGTCCCGTGAATATTAAACCATCAGGGGAACACACTCTCCTCACTTATACTGTTCACCTGGTAACATGTCCCGTGTGCATTAAACCATCAGTGGAACACTCTCTCCTCACTTATAGTGTTCACCTGGTAACATGTCCCGTTTGTATTAAACCATCAGGGGAACACACTCTCCTCACTTATACTGTTCACCTGGTAACATGTCCTGTTTGCATTAAACCATCAGGGGAACACACTCTCCTCACTTATACTGTTCACCTGGAAACATGTCCCGTGCATATTAAACCATCAGGGGAACACACTCTCCTCACTTATACTGTTCATCTGGTAACATGTCCAGTGAATATTAAACCATCAGGGGAACACACTCTCCTCACTTATACTGTTCACCTGGTAACATGTCCTGTTTGCATTAAACCATCAGTGGAACACACTCTCCTCACTTATACTGTTCAGCTGGTAACATATCCTGTGTGTATTAAACCATCAGGGGAACACACTCTCCTCACTTATACTGTTCACCTGGTAACATGTCCAGTGAATATTAAACCATCAGGGGAAAACACTCTCCTCACTTATACTGTTCACCTGGTAACATGTCCTGTTTGCATTAAACCATCAGGGGAACACACTCTCCTCACTTATACTGTTCAGCTGGTAACATATCCTGTGTGTATTAAACCATCAGGGGAACACACTCACCTCAATTATCCAGTTCACTTGGTGAAATGCCCGCGCTTATTAAACCATCAGGGGAACACATTCTCCTCACCTATACTGTTCAACTGGTAACATGTACCGTCAGTATTAAACCATCAGGGGAACAAACTCTCCTCACTTATACTGTTCACCTGGTAACATGTCCCGTGAATATTAAACCATCAGGGGAAAGCACTCTCCTCACTTATACTGTTCAGCTGGTAACATGTCCCGTGTGCATTAAACCATCAGTGGAACACACTCTCCTCACTTATACTGTTCACCTGTTAACATGTCCCGTCAGTATTAAACCATCAGGGGAACACACTCTCATCACTTATACTGTTCACTTGGTGAAATGTCCCGTGCATATTAAACCATCAGGGGAAAGCACTCTCCTCACTTAGACTTTTCACATGGTAACATATCCCGTGTATATTAAACCATCAGGAGAACACACTCTCCTCACTTAGACTTTTCTCCTGGTATCATGTCCCGTGCGTATTAAGCAAACAGGGGAACACATTCTCCTCACTTATAATGTTCACCTGGTAACATGTTCCGTGTGTATGAAACAATCAGGGGAACACATTCTCCTCACTTATACTGTTCACTTGGTAACATGTCCCGTGCGTATTAAACAAACAGGGGAACACATTCTCCTCACTTATACTGTTCACTTGGTAACATGTCCCGTGCGTATTAAACAAACAGGGGAACACATTCTCCTCACTTATAATGTTCACCTGGTAACATGTCCCGTGGGTATGAAACAATCAGGGGAACACATTCTCCTCACTTATACTGTTCATCTGGTAACATGTCCTGTGTGCATTAAATCATCAGGGGAACACACTCTCCTCACTTATACTGTTCACCTGGTAACATGTCCTGTGTGCATTAAATCATCAGGGGAACACACTCTCCTCACTTATACTGTTCATCTGGTAACATGTCCAGTGAATATTAAACCATCAGGGGAACACACTCTCCTCACTTCTACTGTTCACCTGGTAACATGTCCTGTGTGCATTAAATCATCAGGGGAACACACTCTCCTCACTTATACAGTTCACCTGGTAACATGTCCTGTGTGCATTAAATCATCAGGGGAACACACTCTCCTCACTTATACTGTTCACCTGGTAACATGTCCTGTGTGCATTAAATCATCAGGGGAACACACTCTCCTCACTTATACTGTTCATCTGGTAACATGTCCAGTGAATATTAAACCATCAGGGGAACACACTCTCCTCACTTCTACTGTTCACCTGGTAACATGTCCTGTGTGCATTAAATCATCAGGGGAACACACTCTCCTCACTTATACAGTTCACCTGGTAACATGTCCTGTGTGCATTAAATCATCAGGGGAACACACTCTCCTCACATATACTGTTCATCTGGTAACATGTCCCGTGAGTATTAAATCATCAGGGGAACACACTCTCCTCACTTCTACTGTTCACCTGGTAACATGTCCTGTGTGCATTAAATCATCAGGGGAACACACTCTCCTCACTTATACTGTTCACCTGGGAACATGTCCTGTGTGCATTAAATCATCAGGGGAACACACTCTCCTCACTTATACTGTTCATCTGGTAACATGTCCCGTGAGTATTAAATCATCAGGGGAACACAATCTCCTCACTTATACTGTTCATCTGGTAACATGTCCAGTAAATATTAAACCATCAGGGGAACACACTCTCCTCACTTCTACTGTTCATCTGGTAACATGTCCTGTGTGCATTAAATCATCAGGGGAACACACTCTCCTCACTTATACTGTTCACCTGGTAACATGTCCCGTGTATATTAAACCATCAGGGGAACACACTCTCATCACTTATACTGTTCACCTGGAAACATGTCCCGTGTATATTAAACCATCAGGGGAACACACTCTCCTCACATATACTGTTCACCTGGTAACATGTCCCGTGAATATTAAACCATCAGGGGAAAGCACTCTCCTCACTTATACTGTTCAGCTGGTAACATGTCCCGTGAGTATTAAACAATCAGGGGAAGACACTCTCCTCACTTATACTGTTCACCTGGTAACATGTCCCGTGAATATTAAACCATCAGGGGAAAACACTCTACTCAATTTATACTGTTCACCTGGTAACATGTCCCGTGTATATTAAACCATCAGGGGAACACACTCTATTCACATATACTGTTCACCTGGTAACATGTCCCGTGAATATTAAACCATCAGGGGAAAGCACTCTCCTCACTTATACTGTTCAGCTGGTAACATGTCCCGTGAGTATTAAACAATCAGGGGAACACACTCTCCTCACTTATACTGTTCAGCTGGTAACATGTCCCGTGAATATTAAACCATCAGGGGAACACACTCTCCTCACTTATACTGTACAACTGGTAACATGTCCCGTGAATATTAAACCATCAGGGGAAAGCACTCTCCTCACTTATACTGTTCAGCTGGTAACATGTCCCGTGTGTATTAAACAATCAGGGGATCACACTCTACTCACTTATACTGTTCACCTGGTAACATGTCCCGTGCGTGTTAAACCATCAGGGCAACACACTCTCCTCACATATACTGTTCACCTGGTAACATGTCTCGTGCGTGTTAAACCATCAGCGGAACACACTCTACTCACTTATACTGTTCACCTGGTGACATGTCCCGCGAGTATTAAACAATCAGGGGATCACACTCTCCTCAATTACACTGTTCACCTGGTAACATCTCCCGTGTATATTAAACCATCAGGGGAACACACTCTCCTCACTTATACTGTTCACCTGGTAACATGTCCCGTGTGCATTAAACCATCAGTGGAACACTCTCTCCTCACTTATACTGTTCACCTGGTAACATGTCCCGTTTGTATTAAACCATCAGGGGAACACACTCTCCTCACTTATACTGTTCACCTGGTAACATGTCCTGTTTGCATTAAACCATCAGGGGAACACACTCTCCTCACTTATACTGTTCACCTGGAAACATGTCCCGTGCATATTAAACCATCAGGGGAACACACTCTCCTCACTTATACTGTTCATCTGGTAACATGTCCAGTGAATATTAAACCATCAGGGGAACACACTCTCCTCACTTATACTGTTCACCTGGTAACATATCCTGTGTGTATTAAACCATCAGGGGAACACTCTCTCCTCACTTATACTGTTCACCTGGTAACATGTCACGTGAATATTAAACCATCAGGGGAAAGCACTGTGCTCACTTATACTGTTCACCTGGTAAAATGTCCCGTGAATATTAAACCATCAGGGGAACACATTCTCCTCACTTATCCTATTCACTTGGTGACATATCCTGTGTGTATTAAACAATCAGGGGAACTCACTCTCCTCACTTATAATGTTCACCTGGTGACATGTCCCGTGTGTATTAAATCATCAGGGGAACACACTCTCCTCACTTAGACTGTTCACCTGGTATCATGTCCTGTGTATATTAAACCATCAGGGGAACACACTCTCCTCACTTATACTGTTCACCCGTTGACATGTCCTGTTTGTATTAAACCACCAGGGGAACACACTCTCCTCACTTATACTGTTCACCTGGTAACATGTCCCATGTATATTAAACCATCAGGGGAACACATAACCCTCACTTATACTGTTCACCTGCTAACATGTCCCGTGTATATTAAACCATCAGGGGAACACACTCTCCTCACTTATACTGTTCACCTGGTAACATGTCCCGTGAGTATTAAACAATCAGGGGAACACACTCTCCTCACTTATACTGTTCACCTGGTAACATGTCCCGTGTATATTAAACCATCAGGGGAACACATTCTCCTCACTTATACTGTTCATCTGGTAACATGTCCCGTGTGTATTAAACCTTCAGGGGAACACACTCTCCTCACTTATACTGTTCGCCTGGGAACGTGTCCCGTGTATATTTAACAATCAGGGGAACACACTCTGCTCACTTATACTGTTCACCTGGCAACATGTCCCGTGTATATTAAACCATCAGGGGAACACATAATCCTCACTTATACTGTTCACCTGCTAACATGTCCCGTGTATATTAAACCATCAGGGGAATACAGTCTCCTCACTTATACTGTTCACCTGGTAACATGTCCCGTGTATATTAAACCATCAGCGGAACACACTCTCCTCACTTATACTGTTCACCTGGTAACATGTCCCGTTTATATTAAACCATCAGGGGAAAGCACTCTCCTCACTTATAGTGTTCACCTGGTAAAATGTCCCGTGCATATTAAACAATCAGGGGAACACACTCTCCTCACTTATACTGTTCACCTGGTAACATGTCCCGTGCATATTAAACAATCAGGGGAACACACTCACTTCACTTATACTGATCACCTGGTGACATGTCCCGGGTATATTAAAAAATCAGGGGAACTCACTCTCCTCACTTATACTGTTCTCCTAGTATCATGTCCTGTGTATATTAAACCAACAGGGGAACACACTCTCCTCACTTATACTGTTCACCTGGTAACATGTCCCGTGCGTGTTAAACCATCAGGGGAACACACTCCCCTCACTTATACTGTTCACCTGGTAACATGTCCCGTGCGTGTTAAACCATCAGGGGAACCCACTCTCCTCACTTATACTGTTCACATGGTGACATATCCCGTGTATATTAAACCATCAGGGGAACACAATCTACTTACTTATACTGTTCACCTGGGAACATGTCCCGTGTATATTAAACCATCAGGGGAACACACTCTTCTCACTTAAACTGTTCACCTGGTAACAAGTCCCATGTATATTAAACCATCAGGGGATCACACTCTACTCACTTATACTGTTCACCTGGTAACATGTCCCGTGCGTGTTAAACCATCAGGGCAACGCACTCTCCTCACATATACTGTTCACCTGGTAACATGTCCCGTGCGTGTTAAACCATCAGCGGAACACACTCTACTCACTTATACTGTTCACCTGGTGACATGTCCCGCGTGTATTAACCAATCAGGGGATCACACTCTCCTCAATTACACTGTTCACCTGGTAACATGTCCCGTGCATATTAAACCATCAGGGGAACACACTCTCCTCACTTATACTGTTCACCTGGTAACATGTCCCGTGAATATTAAACCATCAGGGGAACACACTCTCCTCACTTATACTGTTCACCTGGTAACATGTCCCGTGTGCATTAAACCATCAGTGGAACACTCTCTCCTCACTTATACTGTTCACCTGGTAACATGTCCCGTGTGTATTAAACCATCAGGGGAACACACTCTCCTCACTTATACTGTTCACCGGGTAGCATGTCCTGTTTGCATTAAACCATCAGGGGAACACACTCTCCTCACTTATACTGTTCACCTGGAAACATGTCCCGTGCATATTAAACCATCAGGGGAACACACTCTCCTCACTTATACTGTTCATCTGGTAACATGTCCAGTGAATATTAAACCATCAGGGGAGCACACTCTCCTCACTTATACTGTTCACCTGGTAACATGTCCTGTTTGCATTAAACCATCAGGGGAACACACTCTCCTCACTTATACTGTTCAGCTGGTAACATATCCTGTGTGTATTAAACCATCAGGGGAACACACTCTCCTCACTTATACTGTTCACCTGGTAACATGTCCCGTGAATATTAAACCATCAGGGGAAAGCACTCTCCTCACTTATACTGTTCACCTGGTAACATGTCCCGTGAATATTAAACCATCAGGGGAACACACTCTCCTCACTTATACTGTTCACCTGGTAACATGTCCCGTGAATATTAAACCATCAGGGGAAAGCACTCTCCTCACTTATACTGTTCATCTGGTAACATGTCCTGTGTGTATTAAACCATCAGGGGAACACACTCTCCTCACTTATACTGTTCAGCTGGTAACATGTCCCGTGTATATTAAACCATCAGGGGAAAGCACTCTCCTCACTTATACGGTTCACCTGGTAACATGTATCCTGTATATTAAACCATCAGGGGAACACACTCTCCTCACTTATACTGATCACCTGGCAACATGTCCCGTGAGTATTAAACAATCAGGGGAACACACTCTCCTCACTTATACTGTTCACCTGGTAACATGTCCCGTGCGTGTTAAACCATCAGGGGAACACACTCTCCTCACTTATACTGTTCACCTGGCAACATGTCCCGTCAGTATTAAACAATCAGGGGAACTCACTCTCCTCACTTATAATGTTCACCTGGTGACATGTCCCGTGTGTATTAAATCATCAGGGGAACACACTCTCCTCACTTAGACTGTTCATCTGGTAACATGTCCCGTGTATAGTAAACCATCAGGGGAACACATTCTCCTCACTTATCCTATTCACTTGGTGACATATCCTGTGTGTATTAAACAATCAGGGGAACTCACTCTCCTCACTTATAATGTTCACCTGGTGACATGTCCCGTGTGTATTAAATCATCAGGGGAACACACTCTCCTCACTTAGACTGTTCACCTGGTATCATGTCCTGTGTATATTAAACCATCAGGGGAACACACTCTCCTCACTTATACTGTTCACCCGTTGACATGTCCTGTTTGTATTAAACCACCAGGGGAACACACTCTCCTCACTTATACTGTTCACCTGGTAACATGTCCCATGTATATTAAACCATCAGGGGAACACATAATCCTCACTTATACTGTTCACCTGCTAACATGTCCCGTGTATATTAAACCATCAGGGGAATACAATCTCCTCACTTATACTGTTCACCTGGGAACATGTCCCGTGTATATAAAACCATCAGCGGAACACACTCTCCTCACTTATACTGTTCACCTGGTAACATGACCCGTGTATATTAAACCATCAGGGGAAAGCACTCTCCTCACTTATACTGTTCACCTGGTAACATGTCCCGCGTATATTAAACCATCAGGGGAACACACTCTCCTCACTTATACTGTTTACCTGGTAACATGTCCTGTGCGTATTAAACAATCAGGGGAACGCACTCTCTTCACTTATACTGTTCACCTGGTAACATGTCCCATGTATATTAAACAATCAGGGGAACACACTCTCTTCACTTATGCTGTCCGCCTGGCAACATGTCCCGCGTATATTAAACCATCAGGGGAACACACGCACCTCACTTCTACTCTTCACCTGGTGACACGTCCCGTCAGTATTAAGCAATCAGGGGAACACACTCTCCTCACTTATACTGTTCACCTGGTAACATGTCCTGTGTATATTAAACCATCAGGGGAACACATTCTCCTCACTTATACTGTTCACCTGCTAACATGCCCGTGTATGTTAAAACATCAGGGGAATACAGTCTCCTCACTTATACTGTTCACCTGGTAACATGTCCCGTGTATATTAAACCATCAGGGGAACACACTCTCCTCACTTATACTGTTCACTTGGTAACATGTCCCGTGTGTATTAAACCATCAGGGGAACACACTCTCCTCACTTATACTGTTCGCCTGGTAACGTGTCCCGTGTATATTTAACAATCAGGGGAACATACTCTGCTCACTTATACTGTTCACCTGATAACATGTCCCGTGTATATTAAACCATCAGGGGAACACATAATCCTCACTGATACTGTTCACCTGCTAACATGTCCCGTGTATATTAAACCATCAGGGGAATACAAATTCCTCACTTATCCTGTTCACCTGGTAACATGTCCCGTGTGTATTAAACAATCAGTGGAACACACTCTCCTCACTTATACTGTTCACCTGGTGACATGTCCCGGGTATATTAAAAAATCAGGGGAACTCACTCTCCTCACTTATACTGTTCACCTGCTAACATGTCCCGTGTATATTAAACCATCAGGTGAATACAGTCTCCTCACTTATACTGTTCACCTGGTAACATGTCCCGTGTATATTAAACCATCAGCGGAACACACTCTCCTCACTTATACTGTTCACCTGGTAACATGACCCGTGTATATTAAACCATCAGGGGAAAGCACTCTCCTCACTTATACTGTTCACCTGGTAACATGTCCCGCGTATATTAAACCATCAGGGGAACACACTCTCCTCACTTATACTGTTTACCTGGTAACATGTCCTGTGCGTATTAAACAATCAGGGGAACACACTCTCTTCACTTATACTGTTCACCTGGTAACATGTCCCATGTATATTAAACAATCAAGGGAACACACTCTCTTCACTTATGCTGTTCACCTGGTAACATGTCCCGCGTATATTAAACCATCAGGGGAACACACGCACCTCACTTCTACTCTTCACCTGGTGACACGTCCCGTCAGTATTAAGCAATCAGGGGAACACACTCTCCTCACTTATACTGTTCACCTGGTAACATGTCCTGTGTATATTAAACCATCAGGGGAACACATTCTCCTCACTTATACTGTTCACCTGCTAACATGTCCCGTGTATGTTAAAACATCAGGGGAATACAGTCTCCTCACTTATACTGTTCACCTGGTAACATGTCCCGTGTATATTAAACCATCAGGGGAACACACTCTCCTCACTTATACTGTTCACCTGGTAACATGTCCCGTGTATATTAAACCATCAGGGGAACACACTCTCCTCACTTATACTGTTCACCTGCTAACATGTCCCGTGAGTATTAAACAATCAGGGGAACACACTCTCCTCACTTATACTGTTCACCTGGGAACATGTCCCGTGAATATTAAACCATCAGGGGAACACACTCTCCTCACTTATACTGTTCAGCTGGTAACATGACCCGTATGTATTAAACAATCAGGGGATCACACTCTACTCACTTATACTGTTCACCTGGTAACATGTCCCGTGCGTGTTAAACCATCAGGGCAACGCACTCTCCTCACATATACTGTTCACCTGGTAACATGTCCCGTGCGTGTTAAACCATCAGCGGAACACACTCTACTCACTTATACTGTTCACCTGGTGACATGTCCCGCGTGTATTAAACAATCAGGGGATCACACTCTCCTCAATTACACTGTTCACCTGGTAACATGTCCCGTGTATATTAAACCATCAGGGGAACACACTCTCCTCACTTATACTGTTGAGCTGGTAACATGACCCGTATGTATTAAACAATCAGGGGATCACACTCTACTCACTTATACTGTTCACCTGGTAACATGTCCCGTGCGTGTTAAACCATCAGGGCAACGCACTCTCCTCACATATACTGTTCACCTGGTAACATGTCCCGTGCGTGTTAAACCATCAGCGGAACACACTCTACTCACTTATACTGTTCACCTGGTGACATGTCCCGCGTGTATTAAACAATCAGGGGATCACACTCTCCTCAATTACACTGTTCACCTGGTAACATGTCCCGTGTATATTAAACCATCAGGGGAACACACTCTCCTCACTTATACTGTTCACCTGGTAACATGTCCCGTGAATATTAAACCATCAGGGGAACACACTCTCCTCACTTATACTGTTCACCTGGTAACATGTCCCGTGTGCATTAAACCATCAGTGGAACACTCTCTCCTCACTTATACTGTTCACCTGGTAACATGTCCCGTGTGTATTAAACCATCAGGGGAACACACTCTCCTCACTTATACTGTTCACCTGGTAACATGTCCTGTTTGCATTAAACCATCAGGGGAACACACTCTCCTCACTTATACTGTTCACCTGGAAACATGTCCCGTGCATATTAAACCATCAGGGGAACACACTCTCCTCACTTATACTGTTCATCTGGTAACATGTCCAGTGAATATTAAACCATCAGGGGAACACACTCTCCTCACTTATACTGTTCACCTGGTAACATGTCCTGTTTGCATTAAACCATCAGGGGAACACACTCTCCTCACTTATACTGTTCACCTGGTAACATGTCCCGTGAATATTAAACCATCAGGGGAAAGCACTCTCCTCACTTATACTGTTCACCTGGTAACATGTCCCGTGAATATTAAACCATCAGGGGAACACACTCTCCTCACTTATACTGTTCACCTGGTAACATGTCCCGTGAATATTAAACCATCAGGGGAAAGCACTCTCCTCACTTATACTGTTCATCTGGTAACATGTCCTGTGTGTATTAAACCATCAGGGGAACACACTCTCCTCACTTATACTGTTCAGCAGGTAACATGTCCCGTGTATATTAAACCATCAGGGGAAAGCACTCTCCTCACTTATACGGTTCACCTGGTAACATGTCTCCTGTATATTAAACCATCAGGGGAACACACTCTCCTCACTTATACTGATCACCTGGCAACATGTCCCGTGAGTATTAAACAATCAGGGGAACACACTCTCCTCACTTATACTGTTCACCTGGTAACATGTCCCGTGCGTGTTAAACCATCAGGGGAACACACTCTCCTCACTTATACTGTTCACCTGGCAACATGTCCCGTCAGTATTAAACAATCAGGGGAACTCACTCTCCTCACTTATAATGTTCACCTGGTGACATGTCCCGTGTGTATTAAATCATCAGGGGAACACACTCTCCGCACTTAGACTGTTCATCTGGTAACATGTCCCGTGTATAGTAAACCATCAGGGGAACACATTCTCCTCACTTATCCTATTCACTTGGTGACATATCCTGTGTGTATTAAACAATCAGGGGAACTCACTCTCCTCACTTATAATGTTCACCTGGTGACATGTCTCGTGTGTATTAACTCATCAGGGGAACACACTCTCCTCACTTAGACTGTTCACCTGGTATCATATCCTGTGTATATTAAACCATCAGGGGAACACACTCTCCTCACTTATAATGTTCACCTGGTGACATGTCCCGTGTGTATTAACTCATCAGGGGAACACACTCTCCTCACTTAGACTGTTCACCTGGTATCATGTCCTGTGTATATTAAACCATCAGGGGAACACACTCTCCTCACTTATACTGTTCACCCGTTGACATGTCCTGTTTGTATTAAACCACCAGGGGAACACACTCTCCTCACTTATACTGTTCACCTGGTAACATGTCCCATGTATATTAAACCATCAGGGGAACACATAATCCTCACTTATACTGTTCACCTGCTAACATGTCCCGTGTATATTAAACCATCAGGGGAACACACTCTCCTCACTTATACTGTTCACCTGGTAACAAGTCCCGTGAGTATTAAACAATCAGGGGAACACACTCTCCTCACTTATACTGTTCACCTGGTAACATGTCCCGTGTATATTAAACCATCAGGGGAACACATTCTCCTCACTTATACTGTTCATCTGGTAACATGTCCCGTGTGTATTAAACCTTCAGGGGAACACACTCTCCTCACTTATACTGTTCGCCTGGGAACGTGTCCCGTGTATATTTAACAATCAGGGGAACACACTCTGCTCACTTATACTGTTCACCTGGCAACATGTCCCGTGTATATTAAACCATCAGGGGAACACATAATCCTCACTTATACTGTTCACCTGCTAACATGTCCCGTGTATATTAAACCATCAGGGGAATACAGTCTCCTCACTGATACTGTTCACCTGGTAACATGTCCCGTGTATATTAAACCATCAGCGGAACACACTCTCCTCACTTATACTGTTCACCTGGTAACATGTCCCGTTTATATTAAACCATCAGGGGAAAGCACTCTCCTCAATTATAGTGTGCACCTGGTAAAATGTCCCGTGCATATTAAACAATCAGGGGAACACACTCTCCTCACTTATACTGTTCACCTGGTAACATGTCCCGTGCATATTAAACAATCAGGGGAACACACTCACTTCACTTATACTGATCACCTGGTGACATGTCCCGGGTATATTAAAAAATCAGGGGAACTCACTCTCCTCACTTATACTGTTCTCCTAGTATCATGTCCTGTGTATATTAAACCAACAGGGGAACACACTCTCCTCACTTATACTGTTCACCTGGTAACATGTCCCGTGCGTGTTAAACCATCAGGGGAACACACTCCCCTCACTTATACTGTTCACCTGGTAACATGTCCCGTGCGTGTTAAACCATCAGGGGAACCCACTCTCCTCACTTATACTGTTCACCTGGTGACATGTCCCGTGTATATTAAACCATCAGGGGAACACAATCTACTTACTTATACTGTTCACCTGGGAACATGTCCCGTGTATATTAAACCATCAGGGGAACACACTCTTCTCACTTAAACTGTTCACCTGGTAACAAGTCCCATGTATATTAAACCATCAGGGGAACACACTCTCCTCACTTAAGCTCTTCACCTGGTAACAGGTCCCATGTATATTAAACCATCAGGGGAACACACTCTCCTCACTTATACTGTTCACCTGGTAACATGTCCCTTGTATATTAAACCATCAGGGGAATACACTCTCCTCACTTATACTGTTCACCTGAATACATGTCCCGTGTATATTAAACCATCAGGGGAACACACTCTCCTCACTTATACTGTTCACCTGGTAATATGTCCTGTGTGTATTAAACAATCAGGGGAATACACTCTCCTCACTAATACTGTTCACCTGCTAACATGTCCCGTGTGCATTAAACAATCAGGGGAACACACTCTCCTCACTTATACTGTTCACCTGCTAACATGTCCCGTGTGCATTAAACAATCAGGGGAACACACTCTCCTCACTTATACTGTTCACCTGGTAACATGTCCCGTGTATATTAAACCATCAGGGGAACACACTCTCCTCACTTATACTGTTCACCTGCTAACATGTCCCGTGTGCATTAAACAATCAGGGGAACACACTCTCCTCACTTATACTGTTCACCTGCTAACATGTCCCGTGTGCATTAAACAATCAGGGGAACACACTCTCCTCACTTATACTGTTCACCTGGTAACATGTCCCGTGTATATTAAACCATCAGGGGAACACACTCTCCTCACTTATACTGTTCACCTGCTAACATGTCCCGTGTGCATTAAACAATCAGGGGAACACACTCTCCTCACTTATACTGTTCACCTGGTAATATGCCCTGTGTATATTAAACCATCAGGGGAACACACTCTCCTCACTTATACTGTTCACCTGGTAATATGTCCCCTGTATATTAAACCATCAGGGGATCACACTCTCCTCACTTATACTGTTCACCTGGTAACATGTCCCGTGTATATTAAACCATCAGGGGAACACACTCTCCTCACTTCTACTCTTCACCTGGTGACACATCCCGTCAGTATTAAACAATCATTGGATCACACTCTCCTCACTTATACTGTTCACCTGGTAACATGTCCCAGGTGTATTAAAGCATCAGGGGAACACAGTCTCCTCACTTATACTGTTCACCTGGTAACATGTCCCGTGTATATTAAACAATCAGGGGAACACATTCTCCTCACTTATACTGTTCACCTGGTAACATGTCCCGTGTATATTAAACCATCATGGGATCACACTCTCCTCACTTATACTGTTCACCTGGTAACATGTCCCGTGTATATTAAACCATCAGGGGAACACACTCTCCTCACTTATACTGTTCACCTGGTAACATGTCCCGTGTGTATTAAACCTTCAGGGGAACACACTCTCTTCACTTATGCTGTTCGCCTGGGATCATGTCCCGTGTATATTTAACAATCAGGGGAACACACTCTCCTCACTTATACTGTTCACCTGATAACATGTCCCGTGTGTATTACACCATAAGGGAAACACACTCTCCTCACTTATACTGTTCACCTGGTAATATGCCCTGTGTATATTAAACCATCAGGGTAACACACTCTCCTCACTTATACTGTTCACCTGGGAACATGTACCGTGTATATTAAACAATCAGGGGAACACACTCTCCTCACTTATAGTGTTCACCTGGTAATATGTCCCCTGTATATTAAACCATCAGGGGAACACACTCTCCTCACTTATACTGTTCACCTGGTAACATGTCCCGTGTATATTAAACCATCAGGGGAACACACTCTCCTCACTTCTACTCTTCACCTAGTGATACATCCCATCAGTATTAAACAATCATTGGATCACACTCTCCTCACTTATACTGTTCACCTGGTAACATGTCCCAGGTGTATTAAAGCATCAGGGGAACACAGTCTGTTCACTTATACTGTTCACCTGGTAACATGTACCGTGTATATTAAACAATCAGGGGAACACATTCTCCTCACTTATACTGTTCACCTGGTAACATGTCCCGTGTGTATTAAACCTTCAGGGGAACACACTCTCCTCACTTATACTGTTCGCCTGGGAACGTGTCCCGTGTATATTTAACAATCAGGGGAACACAGTCTCCTCACTTATACTGTTCACCTGGTAACATGTCCCGTGTATATTAAACCATCAGCGGAACACACTCTCCTCACTTATACTGTTCACCTGGTAACATGTCCCGTTTATATTAAACCATCAGGGGAAAGCACTCTCCTCACTTATAGTGTTCACCTGGTAAAATGTCCCGTGCATATTAAACAATCAGGGGAACACACTCTCCTCACTTATACTGTTCACCTGGTAACATGTCCCGTGCATATTAAACAATCAGGGGAACACACTCACTTCACTTATACTGATCACCTGGGAACATGTCCCGTGTATATTAAACCATCAGGGGAACACACTCTTCTCACTTAAACTGTTCACCTGGTAACAAGTCCCATGTATATTAAACCATCAGGGGAACACACTCTCCTCACTTATACTGTTCACCTGGTAACATGTCCCTTGTATATTAAACCATCAGGGGAACACAGTCTCCTCACTTATACTGTTCACCTGGTAACATGTCCCGTGAGTATTAAACAATCAGGGGAACACACTCTCCTCACTTATACTGTTCACCTGCTAACATGTCCCGTGTATATTAAACCATCAGGGGAACACACTCTCCTCACTTATACTGTTCACCTGGTAACGTGTCCCGTGTATATTTAACAATCAGGGGAACACAATCTGCTCACTTATACTGTTCACCTGGTAACATGTCCCATGTATATTAAACCATCAGGGGAACACATAATCCTCACTTATACTGTTCACCTGGTAACATGTCCCGTGTATATTAAACCATCAGGGGAATACAGTCTCCTCACTTATACTGTTCACCTGGTAACATGACCCGTGTATATTAAACCATCAGCGGAACACACTCTCCTCACTTATACTGTTCACCTGGTAACATGACCCGTGTATATTAAACCATCAGGGGAAAGCACTCTCCTCACTTATACTGTTCACCTGGTAACATGTTCCGTGTATATTAAACCATCAGCGGAACACACTCTCCTCACTTATACTGTTCACCTGGGAACATGTCCCGTGTATATTAAACCATCAGGGGAAAGCACTCTCCTCACTTATACTGTTCACCTGGTAACATGTCCCGTGTATATTAAACCATCAGCGGAACACACTCTCCTCACTTATACTGTTCACCTGGTAACATGTCCCGTGTATATTAAACCATCTGGGGAAAGCACTCTCCTCACTTATACTGTTCACCTGGTAACATGTCCTGTATGTATTAAACCATCAGGGGAACACACTCTCCTCACTTATACTGTTCACCTGGTAACATGTCCCGTGTATATTAAACCATCTGGGGAAAGCACTCTCCTCACTTATACTGTTCACCTGGTAACATGTCCCGTGTATATTAAACCATCAGGGGAACACAATCTCCTCACTTATACTGATCAGCTGGTGACATGTCCCGGGTATATTAAACCATCAGGGGAACACACTCTCCTCACTTATACTGATCACCTGGTGACATGTCCCGGGTATATTAAAAAATCAGGGGAACTCATTCTCCTCACTTATACTGTTCACCTGGTAATATGTCCCGTGTATATTAAACCATCAGGGAAACACACTCTCCTCACTTATACTGATCAACTGGTGACATGTCCCGTGTATGCTAAAGGATCAGGGGAACCCACTCTCCTCACTTATACTGTTCACCTGGTGACATGTCCCGTGTATATTAAACCATCAGGGGAACACAATCTACTTACTTATACTGTTCACCTGGGAACATGTCCCGTGTATATTAAACCATCAGGGGAACACACTCTTCTCACTTAAACTGTTCACCTGGTAACAAGTCCCATGTATATTAAACCATCAGGGGACACACTCTCCTCACTTAAGCTCTTCACCTGGTAACAGGTCCCATGTATATTAAACCATCAGGGGAACACACTCTCCTCACTTATACTGTTCACCTGGTAACATGTCCCTTGTATATTAAACCATCTGGGGAATACACTCTCCTCACTTATACTGTTCACCTGAATACATGTCCCGTGTATATTAAACCATCAGGGGAACACACTCACCTCACTTATACTGTTCACCTGGTAATATGTCCTGTGTGTATTAAACAATCAGGGGAATACACTCTCCTCACCAATACTGTTCACCTGCTAACATGTCCCGTGTGCATTAAACAATCAGGGGAACACACTCTCCTCACTTATACTGTTCACCTGCTAACATGTCCCGTGTGCATTAAACAATCAGGGGAACACACTCTCCTCACTTATACTGTTCACCTGGTAACATGTCCCGTGTATATTAAACCATCAGGGGAACACACTCTCCTCACTTATACTGTTCACCTGCTAACATGTCCCGTGTGCATTAAACAATCAGGGGAACACACTCTCCTCACTTATACTGTTCACCTGCTAACATGTCCCGTGTGCATTAAACAATCAGGGGAACACACTCTCCTCACTTATACTGTTCACCTGGTAACATGTCCCGTGTATATTAAACCATCAGGGGAACACATTCTCCTCACTTATACTGTTCACCTGCTAACATAGAACATAGAACATAGAAAAATACAGCACAGAACAGGCCCTTCGGCCCACGATGTTGTGCCGATCCTTTGTCCTCTGTCAAGGACAATTTAATCTATACCCCATCATTCTCCTTTATCCATATACCTATCCAAAAGCCTTTTGAAAGTCCCTAAAGTTTCTGACTCAACAACTTCCCCGGGCAAGGCATTCCATGCCTCGACCACTCTCTGGGTAAAGAACCTTCCCCTGACATCCCCCTTATATCTCCCACCCTTCACCTTAAATTTATGACCCCTTGTAACGCTTTGCTCCACCCGGGGAAAAAGTTTCTGACTGTCTACCCTATCTATTCCCCTGATCATCTTATAAACCTCTATCATGTCACCCCTCATCCTTCTCCTTTCTAATGAGAAGAGGCCTAGAATGTTCAGCCTTTCCTCGTAAGACTTATTCTCCATTCCAGGCAACATCCTGGTAAATCTCCTCTGCACCCTCTCCAAGGCTTCCACATCCTTCCTAAAATGAGGCGACCAGAACTGCACACAGTACTCCAAATGAGGCCTTACCAAGGTCCTGTACAGCTGCATCATCACCTCACGGCTCTTAAATTCAATCCCTCTGCTAATGAACGCTAACACCCCATATGCCTTCTTCACAGCCCTATCCACTTGAGTTGCAACTTTCAATGATCTATGCACATAGACCCCAAGGTCTCTCTGCTCCTCCACATGCCCAAGAACCCTACCGTTAACCCAGTATTTTGCATTCATGTTTGTCCTTCCAAAATGGACGACCTCACACTTTTCAGGGTTAAACTCCATCTGCCACTTTTCAGCCCAGCACTGCAACCTATCCAAGTCCCTTTGCAGACGACAATAGCCCTCCTCGGTATCCACAACTCCACCAACCTTTGTATCATCTGCAAATTTACTGACCCACCCTTCGACTTCCTCATCCAAGTCGTTAATAAAAATCACAAACAGGAGAGGACCCAGAACTGATCCCTGCGGCACGCCACTGGTAACTGGGCTCCAGGCTGAGTATTTACCATCTAAGACCACTCTCTGCCTTCTATCAGTTAGCCAATTCTTAATCCAATTGGCCACATTCCCCACTATCCCATGCCTCCTGACTTTCTCCATAAGTCTACCATGGGGGACCTTATCAAATGCCTTACTAAAATCCATGTACACCACATCCACTGGTTTACCCTCATCCACTTGCTTGGTCACCTGCTCAAAGAATTCAATCAGGCTTGTGAGGCAAGACCTACCCCTCACAAAACCGTGCTGACTGTCCCGAATCAAGCAGTGTCTTTCCAGATGCTCAGAAATCCTATCCCTCAGCACCTTTTCCATCAACTTGCCTACCACTGAAGTAAGACTAACTGGCCTGTAATTCCCAGGGTTGTTCCTATTCCCTTTCTTGAACAGGGGCACAACATTTGCCACCCTCCAATCACCTGGTACCACCCCCGTCAGCAGAGAAGATGAAAAGATCATTGCCAGCGGCTCTGCAATTTCATCCCTTGCTTCCCATAACATCCTTGGATATACCCCGTCAGGCCCGGGAGACTTGTCTATCTTCAAGTTATTCAAAAACCCCAACACATCTTCCCTCCTAACGAGCACTTCCTCGAGCTTACCAGTCTGCTTCCCACCGTCCTCTTCAGTAATACACCCCTTCTCATTCGTAAATACCGAAGAGAAGTACTCATTCAAAACCTCACTTATCTCTTCCGTCTCAACACACAGTCTCCCGCTATTGTCCTTGACCGGACCTACGGTCCCCCTAGTCATCCTCATATTTCTGACATACGCGTAAAAGGCCTTGGGGTTTTCTTTTATCCTACCCGCCAAGCATTTTTCATGCCCTCTCTTAGCTCTCCTAATCCCTTTCTTCAGATCCTTCCTGGCCATCTTGTATCCCTCCAGAGCTATGCCTGTGCCCTTTTTCCTCAACTTTATATACGCATCCTTCTTCTTCCTAACAAGACTCTCAACCTCTCTTGTCAACCACGGTTCCCTCACATGACCATCCCTTCCCTGTCTGACAGGGACATGCTTATCAATGGCCCCTACTATCTGCTCCTTGAAAAAGTTCCACATTTCGACCGTGCCCTTCCCTGCCAGCATATGCTCCCAACTTATGCTCCTCAGTTCCTGCCTGACAGCATCATATCTACCCTTCCCCCAATTGTAAACCTTGCCCTGTTGCACATACCTATCCCTCTCCATTACCACAGTGAATGCTACAGAATTGTGATCACTATCTCCAAAGTGCTCGCCCACCAACAGCTCTATCACTTGCCCTGGTTCATTACCTAGTACCAAATCCAATATTGCCTCCCCTCTGGTCGGGCAGTCTACATACTGAGTCAGAAAAGCTTCCTGGACATACTGCACAAACACTACCCCATCCAAACTATTCGATCTAAAGAGTTGCCAATCAATATTTGGGAAGTTGAAATCCCCCATAATTACTACCCTGTGACTTCTGCTCCTTTCCAAAATCTGTTTCCCAATCTGCTCTTCCACCTCCCTGCTGCTATTGGGGGGCCTATAGAAAACTCCCATCAAGGTGACTGCTCCTTTCCTGTTCCTGACCTCAACCCACAGTGCCTCAGTCGGCAGATCCTCCTCGAAAATTCTTTCAGCAGTTGTTACACTATTTCTAACTAACAATGCCACCCCCCCACCTCTTTTACCACCATTCCTAATCTTATGAAAACATCTATAACCAGGTACCTCCAAAAACCATTCCTCCCCCTCACCTATCCACGTTTCAGTGATGGCCACAACATCGTAGTCCCAAGTGCCCATCCACGCCTTCAATTCACTCACCTTATTCCTGATGCTTCTTGCGTTGAAGTATACGCACTTTAACCCTTCTCCGTGCCCATCTGTCCCGTGTGCATTAAACAATCAGGGGAACACACTCTCCTCACTTATACTGTTCACCTGGTAATATGCCCTGTGTATATTAAACCATCAGGGGAACACACTCTCCTCACTTATACTGTTCACCTGGTAATATGTCCCCTGTATATTAAACCATCAGGGGAACACACTCTCCTCACTTATACTGTTCACCTGGTAACATGTCCCGTGTATATTAAACCATCAGGGGAACACACTCTCCTCACTTCTACTCTTCACCTGGTGACACATCCCGTCAGTATTAAACAATCATTGGATCACACTCTCCTCACTTATACTGTTCACCTGGTAACATGTCCCAGGTGTATTAAAGCATCAGGGGAACACAGTCTCCTCACTTATACTGTTCACCTGGTAACATGTCCCGTGTATATTAAACAATCAGGGGAACACATTCTCCTCACTTATACTGTTCACCTGGTAACATGTCCCGTGTATATTAAACCATCAGGAGATCACACTCTCCTCACTTATACTGTTCACCTGGTAACATGTCCCGTGTATATTAAACCATCAGGGGAACACACTCTCCTCACTTATACTGTTCACCTGGTAACATGTCCCGTGTGTATTAAACCTTCAGGGGAACACACTCTCCTCACTTATACTGTTCGCCTGGGATCATGTCCCGTGTATATTTAACAATCAGGGGAACACACTCTCCTCACTTATACTGTTCACCTGATAACATGTCCCGTGTGTATTACACCATAAGGGAAACACACTCTCCTCACTTATACTGTTCACCTGGTAATATGCCCTGTGTATATTAAACCATCAGGGTAACACAGTAACCTCACTTATACTGTTCACCTGGGAACATGTACCGTGTATATTAAACAATCAGGGGAACACACTCTCCTCACTTACAGTGTTCACCTGGTAATATGTCCCCTGTATATTAAACCATCAGGGGAACACACTCTCCTCACTTATACTGTTCACCTGGTAACATGTCCCGTGTATATTAAACCATCAGGGGAACACACTCTCCTCACTTCTACTCTTCACCTAGTGACACATCCCATCAGTATTAAACAATCATTGGATCACACTCTCCTCACTTATACTGTTCACCTGGTAACATGTCCCAGGTGTATTAAAGCATCAGGGGAACACAGTCTCCTCACTTATACTGTTCACCTGGTAACATGTACCGTGTATATTAAACAATCAGGGGAACACATTCTCCTCACTTATACTGTTCACCTGGTAACATGTCCCGTGTATATTAAACCATCAGGGGAACACACTCTCCTCACTTATACTGTTCACCTGGTAACATGTCCCGTGTATATTAAACCATCAGGGGAACACACTCTCCTCACTTATACTGTTCACCTGGTAACATGTCCCGTGTGTATTAAACCTTCAGGGGAACACACTCTCCTCACTTATACAGTTCGCCTGGGAACGTGTCCCGTGTATATTTAACAATCAGGGGAACACATTCTGCTCACTTATACTGTTCACCTGGCAACATGTCCCGTGTATATTAAACCATCAGGGGAACACATAATCCTCACTTATACTGTTCTCCTGCTAACATGTCCCGTGTACATTGAACCATCAGGGGAATACTGTCTCCTCACTTATACTGTTCACCTGGTAACATGTCCCGTGTATATTAAACCATCAGCGGAACACACTCTCCTCACTTATACTGTTCACCTGGTAACATGTCCCGTTTATATTAAACCATCAGGGGAATACAGTCTCCTCACTTATACTGTTCACCTGGTAACATGTCCCGTGCGTGTTAAACCATCAGGGGAACACACATCCCCTCACTTATACTGTTCACCTGGTAACATGTCCCGTGCGTGTTAAACCATCAGGGGAACCCACTCTCCTCACTTATACTGTTCACCTGGTGACATGTCCCGTGTATATTAAACCATCAGGGGAACACAATCTACTTACTTATACTGTTCACCTGGGAACATGTCCCGTGTATATTAAACCATCAGGGGAACACACTCTTCTCACTTAAACTGTTCACCTGGTAACAAGTCCCATGTATATTAAACCATCAGGGGAACACACTCTCCTCACTTAAGCTCTTCACCTGGTAACAGGTCCCATGTATATTAAACCATCAGGGGAACACACTCTCCTCACTAATACTGTTCACCTGGTAACATGTCCCTTGTATATTAAACCATCAGGGGAACACAGTCTCCTCACTTATACTGTTCACCTGGTAACATGTCCCGTGAGTATTAAACAATCAGGGGAACACACTCTCCTCACTTATACTGTTCACCTGCTAACATGTCCCGTGTATATTAAACCATCAGGGGAACACACTCTCCTCACTTATACTGTTCACCTGGTAACGTGTCCCGTGTATATTTAACAATCAGGGGAACACAATCTGCTCACTTATACTGTTCACCTGGTAACATGTCCCATGTATATTAAACCATCAGGGGAAAGCACTCTCCTCACTTATACTGTTCACCTGGTAACATGTTCCGTGTATATTAAACCATCAGCGGAACACACTCTCCTCACTTATACTGTTCACCTGGGAACATGTCCCGTGTATATTAAACCATCAGGGGAAAGCACTCTCCTCACTTATACTGTTCACCTGGTAACATGTCCCGTGTATATTAAACCAACAGCGGAACACACTCTCCTCACTTATACTGTTCACCTGGTAACATGTCCCGTGTATATTAAACCATCAGGGGAAAGCACTCTCCTCACTTATACTGTTCACCTGGTAACATGTCCTGTATGTATTAAACCATCAGGGGAACACACTCTCCTCACTTATACTGTTCACCTGGTAACATGTCCCGTGTATATTAAACCATCTGGGGAAAGCACTCTCCTCACTTAAACTGTTCACCTGGTAACATGTCCCGTGTATATTAAACCATCAGGGGAACACAATCTCCTCACTTATACTGATCAGCTGGTGACATGTCCCGGGTATATTAAACCATCAGGCGAACACACTCTCCTCACTTATACTGATCACCTGGTGACATGTCCCGGGTATATTAAAAAATCAGGGGAACTCATTCTCCTCACTTATACTGTTCACCTGGTAATATGTCCCGTGTATATTAAACCATCAGGGAAACACACTCCCCTCACTTATACTGATCAACTGGTGACATGTCCCGTGTATGCTAAAGGATCTGGGGAACACACTCTCCTCATTTATACTGTTCACCTGGAAACATGTCCCGTGTATATTAAACCAACAGCGGAACACACTCTCCTCACTTATACTGTTCACCTGGTAACATGTCCCGTGTATATTAAACCATCAGGGGAAAGCACTCTCCTCACTTATACTGTTCACCTGGTAACATGTCCTGTATGTATTAAACCATCAGGGGAACACACTCTCCTCACTTATACTGTTCACCTGGTAACATGTCCCGTGTATATTAAACCATCTGGGGAAAGCACTCTCCTCACTTAAACTGTTCACCTGGTAACATGTCCCGTGTATATTAAACCATCAGGGGAACACAATCTCCTCACTTATACTGATCAGCTGGTGACATGTCCCGGGTATATTAAACCATCAGGGGAACACACTCTCCTCACTTATACTGATCACCTGGTGACATGTCCCGGGTATATTAAAAAATCAGGGGAACTC